>NC_089273.1:29016972-29335702 GCF_963678975.1 Dysidea avara
GGTGTCATGTCCAGCAGACATAAATGTTATGTCTAAGGAAACTGATAAGGTCCAGAAATATCAACCCTCGGTAAGTGATTTACGTCAGCTTATGGTGGAATGTCTGTTGAAACTGTGCCTGTTGTTATTGGCCACATCGGTGTAGTGACTTCACAATGCAAACAGTATATATTTAAAACGGATTCCAGGATTTTGGTGAGAGTTTATTTTACTGCATTCAGAAAGCAACTCTGCTTGGAACAATTCACATTCTGCACACACTAAATTTGTAATTGTGTATCTCATGTATTTATACATGTACACTCTTAATTCTGTACAACTGTATGTACATGTGAGTGTAATCATCAAAGTAGTAGCAGTAGCTGTCTACCTAATAATAGCTGAAAGCTCCAATAGAATGACGTACAATGTAGCTGAATGTACTAATTAGGTGACTGCACTATTAGAGAATCTCCATCATGCACTTTTTGTGCCTATAGTTGGCTTTTGTAGTATAACTTAAACTGATCGCTTGTAAACCATTGAAAGGCCTTTCTAAAATAATTAATTACCTATGGTGTGGTAAGTAATACCTTTTACTTGATCACATGTTTGTTACACAATCATGATTGGTAAACTCCATGAGTGTGATTTCTTTAAAATTACAAAAGGATTGCACTACATTGGTAACAGACCAATTTTAAATCTATTCCCTAAAGTGCCTTGCCCTGTGGTAGTGACAAAAAATTGTCTTGTAATTTTGCAAATAATGTGCAAAACACCCTGGTTGTACATCCGATGTATATGAAACTTTAACTGTAAAGGTGCTGCATTGTGCTCTTGAAGTAAATCAACTAAAGCACATAATAGTCATAGCAATTTTTCTAAGTGGTGCAAAATAAGATGAAGCAGAAGATGACGAAAAATGAAAAATAAGAAGGAACTTTGAAATATATCTGCAGTGATGGCCAGCTCAAATTAGAATCAGGAGGCGCTCCACCTTGAGCGAGTTTTCACAGTAACTTGTGCTTAGGAACTACTTTGCTATAATGGCATTTCTTTATTTCTGAAAAATATACACTTGTCTGTCATGCACCAGCTGTACTTAGTTGCACAACACACTATCATGTATCTTGATATGTTTGTGATTTCTACCATACTGCATCTACTACTGTACTGTATGATGCTTGTGTAGATAAGAACAGTAGTAAGTAACTAATTGTGACCAGGCCTGAAGAATAGGACAAGGCGTATCTCATTACAGGAATAAAATATTTGTATGCTGCACTGATTGTTTAATACATGCTAAAAATTTCAAGGCTATAGCATGATGGTACAAAAGTTACGAGCGATGGAAACTTTAAAAAGTAAGCATTTTTTTGTTTCTACGTGTCCTATTTTCGCAGACCCAGTCACAATTAGTATATGTAATAGGACGGATGGCTATGGTATTCGGGATTAATAGTGCGAGCATTAATATTGTAAACAGGAAGGAGTAAAATAGTGCAAGGCGAAGCCGAGCACTATTTCCTTTCTGTTTACGATGCGAGAACTATTAATCCCAAATACCACAGCCATCCATCCTATTGCAAATTAATCCGACAACCATAGCAACTGTTACTAGGCAACAGAAATTCAAAAAATAATCACTGCAAAAGACCAGTCACACTTAGCAACCGTTGTCTGGCAACCGTAGCTATGGTTTCAAAATGACTTTTACCTTAGCAAAGGTTACCTAGCAACTGTTGCTAAGCAACCATATTGTGTCATACCTTGGGGTCATCTATCACTATGGTAACAATAGTTGTCAAGTCGGACATTTACTTCTAATATAAACACACCACACTATTTTAGCGAATCAAATTAGTATTATAGATTTTTGTCATGGGACCTTGACAAACAAGTGTAATACTAATTCTATTGGCTAATCGCTTGACGTATTTCAATATAATGCGTCAAGCTTCTATTGAGAGTATTATATAGTAACACATTCAGTTGTTGAATTATTATGCTTATATCATTATTTTGCTTACTAAGTTTGGCAGCCATTTGCTGTAATAGTTTGTCATCACTACTCTTCAGTGTTTCACGAAAGCCTACATATTTATCAGGAACCTTTTGTTGCAAAGATTCCAACACCAAATCAACAAATACTGTCATTCCATCTCCATTATTTTTCTGAGTGCGTTCAATGTTTTGCTTTTGTTGAAGTGTAACAACACCTTTGGTGAATAAAGTGCTAAGCATAGAATTTATGGGTAGTCGACAAAAAGCATCATATTGATGTTCAAGATCAGCTTTAGCAAATGAACAATCAATGGAATCTGTAATACAAAAATTTATTGACAATGTGGTTCTCCAGGTGCACAAACTACTCAAATTTAGTCAATTAGTCTAATCAACATAACATTTAATACTGTTTGCTAAATCCTTCAGATCAGTTACATACGTGTCATGAAGTGGTTGCCCTCTTTATTTTGCCAAAAATTAATATTAATAGAAAACTCACCTAAACACCACTGCACTCCACACAATAGAAGAAGCCTTAAAAGTTATTAAGTCTTTTTGAGTATGAAGTCAAATGGAACTGATAAAAGTGTATTAAATACTCACTTTGTTCTGGGGAAGTGGGGTTGGTCTGAAGACATTTGTGGGCTTGGTTATGCCTAACCAATACTAACTACTAAGCTGTCATGAAGGAAAATTGCAATTGAGGCTGGTTTCTGGATGATATAGTTGGGCAAGAAAGCTAAAACTTTCACGATCCCTAATAATACATACTACCACACTGTATGGTAGTAAAACAATACATATAAACATACCAGAATTACTAGCCATCTGATCCGTGGTCTGTTGTTGAGTGGATGCCTCATTTATGGCCTGTGAACCTAATAAGGTATATAACTGTATACAGTACACTGTGAATGTGAATTGGTAACTACTGTATAATTCACATAAATTATAGCTTTAGCTTTCTAACCACACTGCTTGGTTAGTCATGAAGGTCTATTGCTGTCAGTGAAGTATTAACATGATAACGTCATGAAATAGTTGTAAATATCAAGTGTGAAAGTAAACTTATTATTAGGTATACTTACAATAAAATTCCTGAAACAAGTAAGACCAACACCTTAAGTTAAAAGCTAAGAAATGGATGAGCAAATTTAGCAACCAAATGACTATAGGCCTAGTAGGGATTACAAGACTCCCAATAATTTTTTGAGTGTATTGTCAAACTGCCGGTACAACAGAGATTTTGTCCTGACAAAACATAAAAATTTGCTGGTCAGATTTTCAGTGCTCAAAATATAGTCATGCCAATAGTTACAGTGTTACAATGTTATAGCTTACTGTATACTTGCTGTTTTTAGTCAAGCACAGCAGGAAAATAGGTGCCACAAGCAATTAAAGTGAAGTTTCATCAACTTTCATGCATCCCACAAGTTATAGGTAACACTGAAATGTACAGTTATGTATTATACAGACCGGGATTCAAACCTCAAAGTTGGCTTGAGATTAAGATTGTGGCCACAAGCTGTCAATAAGTACAAGGCAGGCTGGTGCCCAAACTTTTAAGTTGGTTTTTAAGGTAAAGCTTGTGGCCACAAACCGTCAACAAACTGCTTAATTAAATATTTGTAAGGCTGTTCTCCTGTAGGGTATATAGGCATTCTGAGTTACCTAGACGCAATGTACGGACAATAATACAGTTAATCAGTCAATATGCAATTCTGACCGGAAATTGTCTGGTGGTTGAATGTTGTTTCGAGTCTTGAGATTATCACAAAAATACTAACACTGGGAAGTTAAGTACTGAGGATAGAGTAGCCATCAATTAACTTGTCTATGCCCAACAAGTAGGCATGTGATGTCACTGAATGAAACAATTATTTTACATATGCCACTGCTCCATTAGATTTCTACCTTTTGCAGGACTGGTAGCTACCCTGGCAAAAGATTTAGTCATGTTTGTGTCTTTGTTGAAGCAGCTAAAGGCAATCACCGCACAGTTAATGTTCAAATTTTTTCTAAAGCTGGAAATTTTTGCATAAGAAATTCTTTATGAATTCCACACTAACTTTTACCATGAAAAATGTCAATTATGGCATTTTATAATTTAAAGAATTCAGAGAAATTTAACTGACTCACATAGGACAGACACTCAAACATATGCAGATGAGTTAAATTAATGGCATGCCTATACATGCCCTATGCTGTGTATCTCTTAATGGTTTGGTTTCTTTAACTTGTGTTTCAGGATGCCATAAACTATAAATTATAACTATAGAAGTTCTCAATGTTTATTCAGTCTATAATAGAACACATAGAATAAGCTCACAGGCAGACTGTCAATTGGTCTGCCAATTCTTACCCTTAAAGCGAATAATATTATGTACCATGAAGCCATCTGAATGATATGGTTTTCCCACATATAATAATAAAAACTCCATATGTATAATATCATATATACTATTCAGTAAAAATAATATTTTGGAATTTATGCATATAATTTTTATGTAACCGGATCTGCAAGAATCCCACGTGTCAGTGCAAGTCTAATTTTACTAACAGTAGAATGTATGCAATAAATGCAATGGATGAAATCAAGACACATGGTAGTGTGTCGTGCGGCCCAAGAAGCCGGCGTGCCACCCGTGAGTATATTAACAGGAAGAAAGAAAACGCAATTTTCACACCTATGTAGCTCTGTGATCCCTTACCTGATTGGAACCAAATTTGCTAGAGAGGTGCCAGCCAGCAAGGGGAGTCTACACACCAAATTTGAAGAAAATTGCTCTAGCCATTTCCGAGATACGAGCGAACAAAATTTCGTTTTAATTTCTTCGTTTTTCTTCTTCATTTCGCATACTTCACAAAATCCGCCATAAAACACGAATGCGTGCTCGGATCGTGATGAAATTTGGCACACTTAAAGGGCTCATTAAGGCGGATCTCAGTACCAAATTTGGTAGGAATCCGATGAACATTCACGGAGTTATGACCGATTATTTGCGCAAAATAAGGTCGAAGGTCTGTCACGCCTACAGGGTAAACTCCTTTGAGGAATCAGTTGAAAATTGCTATGTAGATGGAGCAACCATCATAGGAGTGCCTTTTTGTGGTTTGAAAGGAATCGGGATAAAGACCATGGAGATATGACACAAAACCCAACCTGTGTCAAAATTACGCGATCGATTTTTATGAATAAAAATACTATTAGTTTTCGTGTCTATCAGGCAAACCGCTTAGAGCAATGAGCTGAAAATCAGTGTGTAGCTGGAATAATCATCATAGAAAGTCCTTGCAGTAGTACAGAAGAATCGAATTACAAACCACTGAGTTATGCTTCAAAAGGCAACTACGTGTAGCAAATGCGAGATCGAGATCAAGACACACGGTAGTGTGTCGTGCGGCCCAAGAAGCCGGCGTGCCACCCGTGAGTATATTAACAGGAAGAAAGAAAACGCAATTTTCACACCTATATAGCTCTGTGATCCCTTATCCGATTGGAACCAAATTTGGTAGAGAGGTGCCGGCCAATAAGGGGAGTCTACACACCAAATTTGAAGAAAATCGCTCCAGCCATTTCCGAGATACGAGCGAACAAAATTTCGTTTTAATTTCTTCGTTTTTCTTCTTCTTCATTTCGCACACTTCGCAAAATCCGCCATAAAGCACGAATGCGTGCTAGGATCGGGCTGAAATTTGGCACACTTTAAGGGCTCATTAAGGCGGATCTCTGTACCAACTTTGGTAGGAATCCGATGAACATTCACGGAGTTATGACCGATTATTTGCGTAAAATAAGGTCGAAGGTCTGTCACGCCTACAGGGTAAACTCCTTTGAGGAATCAGTTGAAAATTTATATGTAGATGGAGCAACCATCGTAGGAGTGCCTTTTTGTGGTTTGAAAGGAATCGGGAAAAAGACCACGGAGATATGACACAAAACCCGACCTGTGTCAAAATTACGCAATCGATTTTTATGAATAAAAACTATTAGTTTTCGTGTCTACCAGGCAAACCGCTTAGAGCAATGAGCTGAAAATCAGTATGTAGCTGGAATAATCATCATAGAAAGTCCTTGCAGTAGTACAGAAGAATCGGATTACAAACTACTGAGTTATGATTCGAAAGGCAACTACGTGTAGCAAATGCGAGATCGAGATACTCTAATAGAACAGTCACGCTAATAAAGCATTCAGCTGCATTTATAATTTACTCAATTATATTACATTGCAAGTTATTCTGTAGGGAATTCAGTTTCAAACAACTCACCGTGTAGTCAGATCAGCCAGAAGAAGGTACCTAATAGAGAGTTCAGCTACAAAGAAACCATCATGTAGAGAGTTCAGCTCAAACAAATCTCCCTGTAGAGAGATCAGCTAGAAGAAGTTGCCTTGTAGAGAGTTCAGTTACAAAGAAACAATCATGCAAAGAGTTCAGCTGTAAACAAATTACCCAGTAGAAAGCTCCGCTATGAACAGATCACACTGTAGAGAGTTCAGTTAGAAGCAAGTCATGTTGTAGAGAGATCAGCTAGAAGAAGTCACCTTGTAGAGAGTTCAGCTACAAAGAAACCACCATGTAAGAGAGTTCAGCTGCAAACAAATCACCTATAAAGAGTTCAGCAGGAACAAGTCACCCTGTACAGAGATCAGCTAGAAACAAGTCACCCTGTAGAGAATTCAGCTACAAACAAATCACCCTGTAGAAAGATCAGGTAGAAGAAGTTACCTTGTAGAGAGTTCAGCTGCAAACAAATCCTCTGTAGAGAGTTCAGCTAGAAACAAGTCACCCTGTAGAGAGATCAGCTAGAAACAAGTCACCCTGTAGAGAGTTCAGCTACATTTCAATTCACCCAGTAGAGAGATCAGCTGCAAATTATCCTGTGGGGATTAATTGACATGTAATAAATATATGCAAGAGTTCATAATATAATGAACTCTTGATATATGCATTATATATATAATACTGATAAAATCAGAATGAGTTAAAGTATTTAAAAAAATCTGCTTCATCTTTTTCTTTTTCCTGTGGTAAAGAAAAATATATAGGTTAAAAAGCCCCAAAGCTGGCCGTAGGCTGGCTTTGGGGTATACAAATACAAAAAGAAGTGAAATCTAATCAAAAACAGCCAAGCTGTAAAAAAAGTGTGTGGCCCTCAAAAAGGCTATGGTGAAAAAAGATGTGAAATCCAAGGTGGCGGCAAAGAAATGGCTGTGATGGTAGGTTAATGGTAAAAATTTTAATAACGACAATTCAGGTGAATTTTGTGCCAATTGACCAAGCGGCACCAAATTCACCTGAATTGTCGTTATTAAAATTTTTACCATTAACCTACCATCACAGCCATTTCTTGGCCGCCACCTTGGATTTCACATCTTTTTTCACCATAGCCTTTTCAAGGGCCGCACTCCTTTTTTTACAGCTTGGCTGTTTTTGATTAGATACTATAATAGAACAGTCACCCTAATAAAGCATTCAGCTGCATATATAATTTACTCAATTATATTACATTGCAAGTTATTCTGTAGGGAATTCAGCTACAAACAAGTCACCCTGTAGTCAGATCAGCCAGAAGAAGGTACCTAATAGAGAGTTCAGCTACAAAGAAACCATCATGTAGAGAGTTCAGCTCAAACAAATTGCCCAGTAGAGAGATCAGCTAGAAGAAGTTACTTTGTAGAGAGTTCAGTTACAAAGAAACAATCATGCAAAGAGTTCAGCTGCAAACAAATCACCCAGTAGAAAGTTCCACTATGAACAGATCACACTGTAGAGAGTTCAGTTAGAAACAAGTCATCTTATAGAGAGATCAGCTAGAAGAAGTCACCTTGTAGAGAGTTCAGCTACAAAGAAACCACCATGTAAGAGAGTTCAACTGCAAACAAATCACCTGTAGAGAGTTCAGCTAGGAACAAGTCACCCTGTACAGAGTTCAGCTAGAAACAAGTCACCCTGTAGAGAATTCAGCTACAAACAAATCACCCTGTAGAAAGATCAGCTAGAAGAAGTTACCTTGTAGAGAGTTCAGCTACAAACAAATCACCCTGTTGAGAGTTCAGCTAGAAACAAGTCACCCTGTAGAGAGATCAGCTAGAAACAAGTCACCCTGTAGAGAGTTCAGCTAGAAGAAGTTACATTGTAGATAGTTCAGCTACAAAGAAACTACCATGTAGAGAGTTCAGCTGCAAACAAATCACCCTGTAGAAAATTCAGCTACAAACAAACCACCCTGTAGAGAGTTCGGCTACAAACAAGTCATCCGGTAGAGAGATCAGCTAGAAGAAAAACCTTGTAGAGAGATCAGCTAGAAGAAAAACCTTGTAGAGAGGTCAGCTACAAAGAAATCACCCTGCTTCATCTTTTCTTCTTCCTGTGGTAAAGAAAAAATGATAGGTTAAAAAAACCCCAAAAGCTGGCCATAGGCCGGCTTTGTGGTATACAAATACAAAAAGAAGTGAAATCTAATCCAAAACAGCCAAGCTGTAAAAATAGTGCGGCCCTCAGACAGGCTATGGTGAAAAAAGATGTGAAATCCAAGGTGGCGGCCAAGAAATGGCTGTGATGGTAGGTTAATGGTAAAAATTTTAATAATGATAATTCAGGTGAATTTTGTGCCAAGACCAAGCGGCACCAAATTCACCTGAATTGTCGTTAAATAAAATATTCACATAAAACACGAATGCGTACTCGGATAGGGCTGAAATTTTGCACACTTGAAGGGCTCATTAAGGCGGATCTCAGTACCAACTTTGGTAGGAATCCGATGAACATACACGGAGTTATGACAGATTATGTGCGTAAAATAAGGTCGAAGGTCTGTCACGCCTACAGGCTAAACCCCTTGGAGGAATGAGTTGAACATTTATATGTAGATGGTGAAACCATCGTAGGAGTGCCTTTTTTGGTTTGAAAGGAATTGAGATAAAGACCATGGAGATATGACACAAAACCCAACCTGTGTCAAAATTACGCGATCGATTTTTATGAATAAAAAACTATTAGTTTTCACATCTACCAGGCAAACCGCTTAGAGCAATGAGCTGAAAATCAGTATGTAGCTGGAATTATCATCATAGAAAGTCCTTGCAGTAGTACAGAAGAATCGAATCACAAACCACTGAGTTATGATTTGAAAGGCAACTACGTGTAGCAAATGCGAGATCGAGATACTCTAATAGAACAGTCACCCTAATAGAGCATTCAGCTACGTTTATAACTTACTCCATTACAGAATTATATTACATTGCAGGATATTCTGTACGGAATTCAGCTACAAACAGTTAATCTAATAGACCATTCAGCTACATGCAAGTCACCCTGTAGAGAGTTCATCTATAAACAAGTCACCCTGTAGAGAGATCAGCTAGAAACAAGTCACCCTGTAGAGAGTTCAGCTAGAAGAAGTCACATTATAGAAGAGAGTTTAGCTACAAAGAAACTACCATGTGAGAGTTCACACACCCTGTAGAGAACTCAGCTACAAACAAATCACCCTGTAGATAGATCAGCTAGAAGAAGTTACCTTGTAGGGAGTTCAGCTACAAACAAATTCATCTGTAGAGAGTTCAGCTACAAAGAAATCATCATGTAGAGAGTTCAGCTGCAAACAAATCATCCTGTAGAGAGTTCAGCTATGAAAAGATCACCCTGTAGAGAGTTCAGCTAGAAGAAGTCACATTGTAGAAGAGAGTTTAGCTACAAAGAAACTACCATGTGAGAGTTCAGCTGCAAACAAACACCCTGTAGAGAACTCAGCTACAAACAAATCGCCTGTAGATAGATCAGCTAGAAGAAGTTACCTTGTAGGGAGTTCAGCTACAAACAAATTCATCTGTAGAGAGTTCAGCTACAAAGAAATCATCGTGTAGAGAGTTCAGCTGCAAACAAATCACCCTGTAGAGAGTTCAGCTATGAAAAGATCACCCTGTAGAGAGTTCAGCTAGAAGAAGTCACCTTTTAGAGAGTTCAGCTACAAAGCAACCACCATGTAGAGAGTTAAGCTGCAAAAAAATCAATCACTCTGTACAGAGTTCAGCTAGAAGAAGTCACCTTGTAGAGAGTTCAGCTGCAAATAAATCACCTAGTAGAGAATTCAGCTACAAACAAATCACCCTGTAGAAAGATCAGCTAGAAGAAGTTACCTTGTAGAGAGTTCAGCTACAAAGAAACCACCATGTAGAGAGTTCAGCTGCAAACAAATCACCTGTAGAGAGTTCAGCTAGAAACAAGTCACCCTGTAGAGAGATCAGCTAGAAACAAGTCACCCAGTAGAGAGTTCAGCTAGAAGAAGTCACATTGTAGAGAGTTCAGCTACAATGAAACTCCCATGTAGAGAGTTCAGCTACAAACAAATCACCCTGTAGAAAGTTCAGCTATCAACAGATCACCCTGTTGAGAGTTCAGTTAGAAACAAGTCATCCTGTAGAGAGATCACCTAGAAGTATCACCTTGTAGAGAGTTCAGCTACAAACAAATCATCTGTAGAGAGTTCAGCTACAAACAAATCACCCTGTAGAGAGATCAGCTAGAAGAAGTCACCTTGTAGAGAGTTCAGCTATAAAGAAACCACAATGTAGAGAATTCAGCTGCAAACAAACACCCTGTAGAGAACTCAGCTACAAATAAATCGCCCTGTAGAAAGATCAGCTAGAAGAAGTTACCTTGTAGGGATTTCAGCTACAAACAAATCACCCTGTAGCTACAAAGAAATCATCATGTAGAGAGTTCAGCTCCAAACAAATCATCCTTTAGAGAGTTCAGCTATGAAAAGATCACCCTGTAGAGAGTTCAGCTAGAAGAAGTCACCTTTTAGAGAGTTCAGCTACAAAGCAACCACCATGTAGAGAGTTCAGCTGTAAACACATCACCCTGTAGAGAATTCAGCTACAAACAAATCGGCCTGTAGAGAGACCAGCTAGAAACAAGTCACCCTGTAGACAGATCAGCTAGAAGAAGTTACCTTGTAGAGAGTTCAGCTGCAAATAAATCACCCTGTAGAGAATTCAACTACACACAGATAATCCTGCAGAGAGTTCAGCTGGAGTCAAGTCACCCTGTAGAGAGAATCCAGTAAAGAGTTCATCTACGTACAAGCAGATCACCCAGTAGAGAGATCAGCTGCAAATTATCCTGTGGGGATTAATTGACATGTAATAAATATATGCACTCTTTTTATATTATGAACTCTTGATATATGCATTATATATATAATTTGTACATTTACTTATAAAATTAGAATGAGTTAAAGTATTTATAAAATCTGCTTCATCTTTTTCTTTTTCCTGTGGTAAAGAAAAAATATAGGTTTTAAAGCCCCAAAGCTGGCCATAGGCCGGCTTTGGGTATACAAATACAAAAAGAAGTGAAATCTAATCAAAAACAGCCAAGCTGTAAAAAAAGGAGTGCGGCCCTTGAAAAGGCTATGGTGAAAAAAGATGTGAAATCCAAGGTGGTGGCCAAGAAATGGCTGTGATGGTAGGTTAATGGTAAAAATTTTAATAACGACAATTCAGGTGAATTTTGTGCCAATTGACCAAGCGGCACCAAATTCACCTGAATTGTTGTTATAAAAATTTTTACCATTAACCTACCATCACAGCCATTTCTTGGCCGCCACCTTGCATTTCACATCTTTTTTCACCATAGCCTTTTCAAGGGCCGCACTCCTTTTTTTACAGCTTGGCTGTTTTTGATTAGATAATTATTTACAAATAGTAAAAATTCCCTGAATTTTTAAATACTTGTTTCACAATGAAAGATGGTGATAGCCGCAAACACTTTGGTAGCATCATGATCCCCAAAGCAAGAGGAGTTTGAAAATCTTTGTTTCATGTCAGTACTCAAATGATATAAATGTTAGTCTGGCTTACATTATACAAGCGGTTCAATCTTGTTTTTCTTATGTTTTCACCTTTGCCCTGGTTGTAGGAACAGCACGGAAGACAAAACATACCCAACGCTTGTTCACGGAAACCCTATGGTTAAGTTGCATCTCGGCAGAGGACTGCATTCGTAAGTTACGTATGACCATTTATTTAAGCACTTGTAGTTCATTTTCCATATTGTTACTGTACAAATTGATTTTTTCTGTTGGTGCTACATACTTTGTAGTGCTGTAACTTCTTGGCTACTAGAACTGAATTTTTGTTTGTCCATTTCTTTGGCTATCTAGATAAAGTATGTAATAAAATGGAATTTGAAAGGTAATGTTCTGACATATGTGTTTCTTGCAGATCTGGACGCATATGTATTTGGTATACGACACAAAATTTTAGGCCACTCCAAATGAGACTGTAGTTTCCCATCCTGATGCTTTTATTATTCGGTTCAGGCAGGAGGCTTTTTATTATAATTCATTATTGAAAGATGTGACGGCTCTATTAGAGTATCTAGATCTCAAGGTCATCAAATTGGATTCTTTGTAAGCTGCTAAGTAGCTCTAGCTAGCAACTACTGAACCATTCATTTATGGTTTCATTGCGCTTTTTAGCAAAATGGAAGGCTCCATGGGAGGTTTCTATATAGCAAACGAGATAGCAGAACAGGAGTGATTTAGGAAAATTTTGACAATAATGCAGGTGCCCAGAAGTGAGGACGGGAAACTACAGTCTCATTTGGAGTGGCCTTATGTTCATTCATGCATAAAGCAACCATACAAATATACCTTGTCCAGAAGGAGGAAACTGAGATGCTACTGGTTGATTAGGTCCACCTGTTGTAAAAGTTCAAGACATCATATCTATAGAGTTCACACACACCCAAAAGGACATTACTTAAGCAAAATTTAAGAACATCAATGATAAGATCATGCATAAAACAAGTGGGATTTTTAAGATTAACATGCTAGAAATAAATAAATAAATAAATGATTATATGCTGGCATTTTGGAGCAATTGTAAAGCTTTAATACATGTAGTAAGAAAATCTGCAATCTTCCCATCTTCATTAGAAAAGATTGATCCACACAAAAACAGCCAAACTGCATTATTAAAATTTGTTAGCATTAACACTCATTTTCTTGGCTGCAACAGAAGTTATACACACTGTAGTTGCATCATTGTAATTTTATTTGACTTTTTTGTTTAATATTATTGTAATTCTCCAATAGAGAACATACTTATTTTGGGGGGAATTCTAATAGAACACACATAGCTAGAATGTTCCAGAATTTCAGATATTTAAAATTACATATATTTTACTGTGCGTAGATTTTAGCTAGAATTTTCATTTGTAAAGTAGAAATTAAGTGAGGTGAACAGCCATGATGGTGTAGTGGCTCAGTGTTTAAGAATGTGGGTGTTCAGTATGGAGCTCCCTGGTTCAAATGCTGGTAAGGATTTTCTTCGACAATTTTTTACCCCATAGTGACTGTTCTATTAGAGTATCTCAACCCTGCAATTTATAGTTGTTAGGGCTTTGCATTGTAACACTGTAGCTGTTACTTCTTTGTTTTCTAACCATCAAAATGCAATGCAATAATGGCCAGTCTATAAAACTTTAAGATACATATTCCCATTAGCAGCTTGTAGCCATGACAAAAGTACAATTAAAAAGTTCAATTTAAACAATCATATCGCCACGGATACTTATCAGATTGCTTGCAAACGTACAGTAGTATCTTTATACAGTCTTTATCTATACCAAATTTCAAGGTAATTGAATTATGCGTTTGCATTTTATAACATTGTTTTGCAAAGTATGCAAAAAGAATAATATGGGGCTCTGTAGACCCCTTAAGAAGAAAAAATGAAGAAAATTAAATATTTAGCCATCTATATCTCACAAATGGCTGGAATGAATTTAATCTACGTGTCAGACATTTATAATACAAAAATGGTGTGGTTTAGAGAAGAGACCATGGAACTATATATGCAGGAATGAAAATCTCATTTTCTGTCAACATGTCAGTGTATGAACAGTGGGGACTGCCAGTTTTTTTTGGCCACACGACACACTAGTGTGTGTCCATTATATTCCAATAAAGCAGCAAAAACATAACAGAACAGTTCCTAACCTAATAAAGCAGTCACATGAAATGAAATGCTTTCATATAGCTAACAATATGGACTATTCAATGCTGTAAATGGTCTAATACAGCACAAGGCATCCCTAGAAACTTATTGTAGGTATGAAGACACCTGTTTGTCAATCTTAATGCATATAGTTTCAGTTGCTGCTGGGAATAAATGCTATGTATAAAGACGGTAAAAGACTGCAAAAGAAGCCAGAAGTGCTACAGTACATTTGATGCCTTGCCAGGCACATGCCTAGCAGCATAGCAGATACTGCAGCAGCTACCACTTGGAGAGTTGCCCAGATGATTTCTACATTATTTCTTTTACTTTGAGTGAAACAGGAGCCTTTTGTTTAGGCTGGAGACTCACCATATGACCTCCTCATCCATTTTCTATTTTTACATCGATTTCCCAGCACCCACCCACCCACCACGTCCACTGCCACCCATAGTGGTGTGTATGTGTTACAGATACTGTTATGAAAAAGTGTTGCACAATATTTAGCTTGCTACTATTATACTACTGTAGTTAAAGCACTGCTGCGCAAGTGCAATATGGAAAAACTAGTACAAGGGCGTGGGTGAGAGACTAATACAACATGAGGCAAAGTTGGGTGCTGTATTCATCTCAAGACCATGCCAGAGTGTTATTTTTCATATTGCATGAGTGTGGTGGTGGTTTAAAGTGCTTTCTGCTCATCCTTGTTCGGAGCGTTCATTTTGTAGACTCAAACCATATCGGTTTTCAGCCATCAGACAATTGATAAGTATATATATAGTACACGTTTGGTCATAAAACAAACAGATAGCATCATTTTGGCTACTTCTGGCTATTTAAAATGTTATGCATGTGATCAACAGTGCTGTATTTTTGTATTTTCCTTCCAGTGCTGTATTGAAATAATAGCACTCTTATTTGATATTTGCCCACGCAAGTGCTATAAATTATATTATGGTTGGCTGCATTCATAGTGAAAATTTCAATCTAATTGGTTTTGGTTTTCCGAATAGAAATATTTACATACACGTATCATTGATGTACATAAATCAATGGTTTTACCAAATTAGGTCACAATTAGTGTACAGTAGTTGGAATTAAAACCATTAGCTATGTTGATTCATTTTAAGAAGAGGTTAAGTAGATTCTTTATCGCTTGACTTGGTATATACCTATATATGCACTTTAACTTACAAGATTATTCACAGGTTGCCTCTTCAGTTTGCTTGAGCTATGTATTTTCTTACAAATGATTCAAAGTAATTCAAACAGTGTAGCAACTGTCCCCTGCACATGAGTGCAATGTTACATTATATTTGTATGTAATAAAGAATTGCATATTGATATCTCACATTATGCATACTAACAGTAGTTACATACCTGGTCCACCAGGATAAGAGGTGTATTGATAGTTCGGTGGATAGCCACCTGTGGATGAAAAGGAATAACATATTCTAATAGAACAGTCAGGATCTGGATACTCTATTAATAGAGCAGTCACAGTATTCAGAGAAGCAGTGTAGCAAGCTACTTAGCTATGTATGTGTAGTTATAAATAAGGAGATATAATTGGTGGAGAGCAGCTATTGTCAGCAGGCTGTGACCTTTTTTTTGGTCTTCAACTTACAGATGGCCTGGCCCCCTCACTATTTGGCCTGCTCCACTGCCCCTGTCCTGCATGCAAGAAGTGGTGGTAGCTACGTAGATAAAATTATTACTGTGGTACATAGGTTTATTTTTTGACTCACGATCATTAAAGAAGCACAGATGAGTAACTCATCATAATTTATTATAGGCATAGTGATTTTGCACACTATGTTACATTACGTTGTGGACTGTGTTACAGATGTGACACAATAAAAGTTGAAGTACTAAAATGCTATAACACAGTAGATAAGTTTTGCTAGTGATTCTAAATAACCTAATTGACAAAGCAAGAAGTCTGACGGTATGTTAGTCAATGTTTTCATGAAAATAGATGCATATGTTTATTGTTTTATTCAGTATCACAGCTAAGAATTTAATTATCCAGACATATCAAAAAATTTGGCTCATAAACGAAAATAAAATATTTCCGCATACTAAATGTGCAAGCAATTAATGTGATTTTCCATTTATTTTTGTAGGGAGACAGAGGTGTTCAAGTAGCCGATTAATTTATCAGCAGTTGGTGGATGTAGAAGTTAAAAGAATTGGTAGTAACAAAGGACTAATCCTTCTGCTTCACCAGAAATGCTGTTGCCTAGGCTGTCACTATACCGCTAGAGGATATTGGAAACGGACAATGAAACTGAGTTACCCTGTGAAAGTTCGATACATTCAGTGATGGTAACAGTGAGAATGGTACAGGAAGATTTTAGAATTAATAAAGGATACTTCTAGTAGTAACGGTGATGAATGGTCGCCATATTTGGACATATCCCAGCTGCCAATCATCGGTTGTCAAGGATTAAGGCAGCAGTACTGTACTAGTGCCAAGGTTGATAAAATTTTGTTACTCTTGAAGTTCAGAGGCGGTGCAAAGCAGCGAGTTTATAGTTTGTCTTCACTGACAATGTTTGTCTTCGTGTTTGTTTTCACTGACAATGTTAGGAGAACAGTGGTATGTATTTCAGAGGATTGAACATGGGTTGAAACTCTTATTATATTGAACCAGGTACTGTTAAGAAACCAACTGCTGACTACCAGATTCTCAGTCTAAGGCTCAGTCAGTGTTCTCTTCTGGCTGTCACTTGAGAGTCTTGGGCAGTATGACAGTGTGTGTATTGTTTTGGTTCTATTATTTTTGTTTTTTTGTGTTGAAAGTATTGTGTATCTGGTGATTGTTCTCCTTTTCCTTAAGTGTTTTAAATTAGTTGCATACTAGCATGCAGAACAATATCACTTTGCCTTACGTTTATGTTTCAATTTGGTGTGCCGTTCCCCTTCCATCAGTTTGTTGGTGACGTTGTCAGTAAAAGATCTTGCACATCACTATGAGCAACTGTGTGTTTGGGTGGGTGTGTATATATGTGTGGTAACTGATTTTTATATCTTAAGTGTGTTATTTTATTGGTTGTACCATATTGTTATGCCAGCTGTGTAATGTCATTAGTGAATATACCACAAACCACAAGTTTGTACACTACCACAACCACAAGTTTGTACACAAATTAATCTAGATTAAATTGTAGGAATTCCAACTTATTAAGCGTGGTTACTTAGCCAGTGAAAGAACTTCATTTGTAGCGCTTGTTGTAGCCATTGAACTGACTGTTGAGACTAGCGAAGAAAGGTAAATCATCATTAATTGCACACTCATATGTGACCAGGCCTGCGATAATAGGGCATGTGGGCACATGATTTTTGCCTACTTTTTCACATTTTCATCACTCATAATGTTTTGTACCATTATGCTATGGCATTGAAATTTTCACCTCTTAGTAAGCATTTAAGTGGCATCATGATGCAAGTTACAGAATGGAAATATACTTTTCCAGTACAGAGATATGACCTGTAGAGCAATGGGATGTAGTTTGTGCCCACATGCCCTGTTTTCGCAGGCCCGGTCACATATCAAAGTGCAATTTTGGCGGTGTATTAGCCCACTTTTCCCAGCTGGTTTATAGTGCCAGTACAATGAAACATTACTGTAGAACGTATTACTGACCGATATTTATGTAATTCGTCCCTCAGTAGTGCTACAAACAAACTGTTTCCCATCCAGGTGAATCCCACAATACATTGCATATTGGGCGCTTCTGCTGGAACCCGCACTTCATTTCCAAAAGGCAGATATTGGAAAGCCAGTCAGGCTACAACATTGTCGATAACATAGTTTGCTATAATAATGATGTACTTTTAGTTTCTGAGCGATATAAGGCAATTTACTTTAAGATGGGGATGTATTTTAACAAAATGCAATTATTTTTTATGGCCTTCCCAATAGGAGCAATGCATTACATGACACTAAAAGCTGCCAATTTTGCATCGTATATGCTGTATGTACGGTCTGCGATACATACAGTGCTTAAAATTTTACAATTTAGGGACATGACCTACTTTATGAAATTATTATGGTCTGTATCTGGATGGTCTTATACAGCCAATAGGAGTAAAATAAGTTACTTGCACTGCAGCAAATAGAACACATCATGTGAAACAAGTTGATGTTGTGCTACTTCTAAAAACCAGGCGCCATGCAGCTAGCTAACTGATCTGGAATGAACTATAGATAGTATATGCTACTATGAATTAACCAACTATGTATTACTATTTTACAATAGGGTATAGTTTTGGGTTGTGCAATAAATAACATTATTAACTAACTCTTGCATTATGAATTTGTTAAATTACGTTGCTATGCACTGCTAAAGAAGCGCTTGTAAACAAACCGCTTTTACCAACACACAGTATTATGCACAGAAGTATCTTCTAAACTGTTTTATAGTTTGACTACCATGTTTTTTCCCACAAATTCTCTTGACAGAGCCTCAAAGTTGCTCTTCATTTTCGTTCACGTACGTAAGGTTTATGCCCCTTTCAACTCGAAGCAATAGGCTATTCCTTGTAGTGTACGAGGCCTGTGTTAGGTGCAATCTGTGAATTTGTGCAGTTAATAAATTGCACTGCACATTTTGTGAATTCATAAAATACGCAACAATTTATAAATTGCGCAGGTGTTGTGCCAAGTGTCATACTGACATATGGCAAGGCAAGATGAGACACAGTACAGTTGTATCGGTTGTTGACCTACTGTCGTTCCAAGTGTTGGATCACGAGATCATGATTTCCTCATGGCAGTGTATCATCGGCGAGGTGTGAGTTTCACTATGAGTTTAGAGATACGTTGAAAGAGGGTCACAGAGAGCTATTTGAAAGGCTCTGTAGAGGAAAATATCTTGATCCCAATGCCGGTAATGGAGGAGAAGGTGCAGAAGATAACAGACGTTTTCAATGGAGTGGAAAGAAGTATATTTCTAATTTGCTCTTTCATTACTAAAACAAATGAGTTTATTTTGTGAAACTACCCAGAGCTGAAGTTGGAAGCTAGATGTTCTATATTTTCCTGCCAAGCAATGGGTAAGAAACTAAACCGGCTTTGTCTGTGCCTACCCTTCACAAAATTCTGTAATTACAGAATGAGAATGACAAAACTATCTTTGGCCACCATTGTTTAGTTACAACATTTGAGAAATTTTATGACATAGTAGAGCATGTGCATTCAAATGTACATGTAGACTACAAGAAAATACTTGCAGAGGTATGGAAGTATAGTGAATTATGTATGCTATATTATTCTCAAGCATCACCAAAATTTATAGCCACCAATCATAAGACACTGGACGTTGTGGAGATGGGTGGTTAATTATACAATATTCTATACTGAACAAGTAGTCCAGTTCCCAAGTTTGTAAAAATGCCAAGCTGTTGTGAAGGACAAGTCAGGCTGGATTTTAATAATATTTTTGCAAGAGACCAAACCTTTGTGACTCCCATAGGCATATCATCCACCTATCAATTTTCTGATATATTAATTTGCAAAAAAGATTGGGACACTCTAATAGATCAGCCATTTGTTCTGATAGAGCAGTCAGTAAGTGATCTCAGAAAAAATCTGTAGCGGCATGCCCCCTGATCCGCTAGTAAGACTGTGTGTATTTTGCACATGGTACTTAGCTTTACAACTATACCTGAAATAGACCCCCTGCTACGGGCTTGATTTCTTCACTGTTCAATGTCGCTTGGTACCTTAATTTGGCATACCGCAGTACGTATAATGCGAACATCATGGACCTACTTGAGTCTTTCTTTATGTATCTTTGCTGACAGCGGAAGGTGTTGATTTGTGATAGCTAGCACCATGTGATGGCTTCCCTACATGTGTAACAGAAGTTATCTATATTTTCTGTTACTGTAGTGACTGAAATGATCGCAGAGGAGCTCACATGCAATGCTGTGTAACTGGTTGAACAAAGCTGAAAGCAAAGTGTGTGTGTGTGTAATGGCCTAATTATTATTGGGAGCATGTTCAGATGAATACATGAAGTCTGGCACCTAATTCAGTTAACTATTTGACTTTACTCTGCCACTCAACTAGTTACAAATCCTTTGTTTAAAATGAAATGTATTGAAATACGTTAGACTACAGTATGCCACAAAAATTATTATAGTTATGCACCTATTAATTGCATCAACTGACAGTTCAATATACATCATGATATGCTCACATTCTGTGTACTTCATTGTGCCATTAAGTAAACATGTGCGTGTTTGTTCATGCTGCGGCAAAATGTTCTAGCTTAAATAACCTTCTTGGAGAATAGTTGGATTTCTTGGTGAATCAGTGAATTTCTTTTCATAGTCTGTTGTACCAATGAGTTATGATGTATCACATGCATTAACAGATAATGTTTGTTTATTTAGAATCATTGGATGACTATTGTCATTCTTGTGGAATGATTAGTCTGGATGATGATACGACTGATATGCATGGTGAGGTCTAGTTATGCAAACAAATTGTGTATTCATGTGTGGATTCCATAGGTCAGGTGCAATAGTTGCTCATGGGGGTAACATGAATGGTGTTTAGGAAGACATGTGGTTACAGCCAGGCAAGATGAAAATGGAAATAACTTTTCTAGGTCTTGCTGTTCATCATTAATGGAGCTGTGCCTTTGTAACTCATGTATTGGAGTATATTTAGCTATATGTGGCACACAGCATACCTGATTCCAAACACTATATGTTTGCACTAATAACTGTATCACACAGAGGTGGCATTATGTAATCACATGTTGTGTTACATCTGCATGCATGGGATAATGTGAGAGTGAAACTATAAGTACGTGTACCATATAGCTAAACTGGACATTAAAAATAATATTATGATGTTGGGCATGAGTTACAATGCACCAAACCTTTCATGCTGATACAGTAATATGTACATTTCATTACCGGTGCAGCATGTGCAGTGTTTGTATGTGCTGGACAACTGCTAGAAAAAGTAAAACATGCAGACTGGACGGTGCCCATAAATATCAGCTGATTGAAACAAGATGAACCTGCTAGCTATCACAAATGCTGTAGGGCAACACAGAGAGAAAGACAGTATGCACCTTAGCTATCCAGGCCAGCTGTAGAGAACGCAAAGGAACCTTGGAGGGAGAGATAGCCTGCAATATAGCTAGAATGCACTTGAATCAACCAAGTACGTAACGGCGGTACGCTGAATGGACCAGAATTCAGTTCATAAAATGTGCAGCTCAGATGGTAGTGCACAAACTGTGCAACAATTTATAAATTGTTTTGCATTTTATGAATTCACAAAAATAATGCGCAGCACAATTTATAAACTGTGCAAAGTCATAGATTGCGCCTAACACCTGCACCATTGTTTTTCAGTTGTTAAACGCCTGAAAACCTCAAAGGGAAAGTAGTTTACGAAAGTCGCCACACCAGTATTTCAGTCCACCGAAAAGAAACCACCTCAGAGCAAAGTTGACTTGTGCAGAAGTTTAATACAGACTTCATTTCGCTTTTACTTCATAAATAAAAGCTGCTTTTACCAACTTTGCTCACGTGGGTGCGCATGGACAAACATAGATAGATAGGTACACACACACGCGCATGCACGCACGCACGCACACACACACACACACACTTTTACGAAAACAATTTCAGTAAACCAGGCACGTGCCCACAGCATGCCTTTGGCCGGCTGTGGGCGCGCGCTTGGTTTAAAAATGAATACTATGGCCACACCAAATTAATCATATGTTTCGTGTTCTGTTTTCTTTCTACTAGAAACCTGGAAGCTTGAAAAATAAATAAAGTTGTAAATGTAACCAGACTTTACAAAACTGTTCCAAATCGCATATCAGACAAAATCAAACTAACACCAGTGGATAGCTACACTGTCGTACTACTAATTTTTACCCTCAACACTACTAATAATACCTGAAGCTGGTTTTAACAGATGCCTTTTCTGGGTGGTGTGGAAAGCTCGAATGGTGGTTTCAGGCCTTGGGAAATGTCTGGCTTGGCACGAATCAGTGGTTAACTGGTGGATGGCCTGATAATGTTGGCCAAACATTTTTTCTGTTGATTTTGCTGCACATTAGCCACTAAGAAGCCAGCACAGTCCTGGATAGCTACACTATCGTACTACTAGGTTTGACCCTCAGTACTACTCAAACTACTTGAGGCTGGTTTTAACAGATGTATTTTCCTGGGTGGTGTGGAGAGCTCAAATGGCGATTTCAGGCCTTTGGCTTGGCAAGAATCAGTAGTTTACTGGTGGATGAACTGATAATGTTGGCCATCTGTTTTTTCTGTTGATTTTGCTGCATATCAGCCACCAATAAGCCCTGTAGTCTTGTGTCTGGACTTCAATCATGGTCTGCCTCCATTTTGAAGTCTATCTCTTGCCCACCCCTCCACCCCCCACACTCCTCCCCTTTGTGAGTACTCAAGACACTACTTCGCTCGTCCGGCTGCTCAGATTTCCTATCTTATTTGGCAGGAAACTCTACAAGTACTGGAAGCGGTCTGAAAGATAATAGATTGATGCACCTCTTAAATTTCATAAGCGTACTAGTTATCCTTGGCAAGTTATGCTGACTTGAATTCTTTAAAACCATTTATCTCAAAAAGCAAAACTTCTAATGTGTGGTTTGAAACATTTTCCCAAAATTCAGTCACAAATCATTACAGCTGCAACTGACTATTTTCTTGGAGTATAAATGACTACTATATTAGAGCATCTTGATCTTTATATGTGAAGGAGGTATACTTCTTTGAAAAAATAAAGCGAGGTAGATCCATTTCCCTCCTCTTTGCTACTACACCTATTGAATCTTGCATACAATATTTAGTAGTCTACAACCATATTAGTACTCTTTTTAGAGATTGTGTGAATTACACTCAATGAGTTTGCAAAAACACTGACCTACCGCATCCGTGAAACATAAGATTAATTTGTCATCTAAATGGCCTCCTAAATTTCTGAATATTTAAACTTATCTGTAATGTGACAGGATGAATGTAGGTATGAGCATTGTAATGTTAATATTTGAAAAAGAGTAAAATTGTGGTGTCTGTCAAGATGCTTGAGTCCATACAGGTAAATAAACTAATGTTTGTTTTATTTTTTTTTGTAGATAAGCATACCAAGCTTCATGACAACACTTACTGTACTTTTTTCATCCATTGAACATAATTCTGAAATTAAAGACCTATGTTTGTCCGAAATATCAACTTTTACAATTATTGATCCCTTACTCTAATTTTATGGGATGTTCATTGTATAGCATGTAGCTATGAAACCAGAGACACAATTGTTGTCTTTTAGTATCTTACGAGATGCAAAACGTATTTTTTAAATATTACAATGGACCACATGAAACTTGTTATTTTAGCCATATTGAGTTGTTACAGTCGAAAGGTACACACAAATAGCAAATGATTAACTGGATTCCTGGCACAGGGCTGCTTTCCTTAAAAGATCAAGAAACAAAACAGAAATGTCAAACTTTCATGCTTCTTATTCAAAGTACATGTAAGCAGCAAACAGCCCTGTACAGGAAGTCTAGTATATCTTTTGTCTATTACTGTACATACTTTTCAACATCAAGCTACAGTAAATAGCAAATTTCATCCTGTCCTCTGTAGCATGGTGGGAGGGTGGTGGGTGGGGGGTGGTGGGGTGGCTTGGAGGGGGGTGGAAGGGTGGGGGGTGGAGGGGGTGGGGCTGGAGGGTGGGGAATTAGGGGTGGGCAAAAGATAGACTTCAAAATGGAGGCAGACCACAAATGGAGTCCAAACACGAGATTACAGGGCTGTGCTTGCTTCTTAGTGGCTGATATGTAGCAAAATCAACAGAATAAATGTCTGGCCAACATTATCAAGCCATCCACCAGTAAACCACTGATTCTTGCCAAGCCAGACCTTTCACAAAGCCAGAAACTGCCATTTGAGCTTTCCACACCACCTAGAAAAGATGTCTGTTAAACTGAACCAGCCTCAAGTGGTTTGAGTGGTACTGAGGGTCAATACAGTACGATAGTGTAGCTATCCATTGGTGGTGTTAGTTTGATTGTGCCTGATTATGCGATTTGGATCGATTTTGTAAAATCTGGTTGCAATAATGTACTTCAGTGCCACTGTAACATTGCACATAGAGTATTTTGTGTATGATACGTAGCTTATCAAGACACACGGTAGTGTGTCGTGCGGCCCAAGAAGCCGGCGCGTAACACCCGTGAGTATATTGACAGGAAGAAAGAAAACGCAATTTTCGCACCTCCGTAGCTCCATGCTTCCTTGATGAAACAAGACGATTTTTGCTGTGGATATGCCCCCCAACTGCAGCACTCCACATTCCAAATTTGAGCGAAATCGCTTCGCGCGTTTCCGAGATATGCGACTTCAAAAATTGGCTCAGTTTCTTCGTTTTTTTTTTCTTCTTCTTCTTCTTCTTCTTATTTTTCTTTTTCTTGTCGCACACTTACAAAAACTGCTATAAAACTCGCACGCCATATCCGATTGCCTTGAAATTTGGCACACAGAAGAAGGGTATAAAGGCGCATCTCTGTACCAACTTTGGCTGGAATACGATAAACAGGCAAAGAGTTATGAACGATTATTCACGAAAATTAACACCAATATGTTGTCACGCCTACAGGGTAAACCGCGTATGGGAAGAAGCTGAAAATCGGTGGGTGAATAGGTTAACTATTGAACCTCAAACCTTTTGTGGTTTGAAAGAAATCGAGCTAAAAACCAGGAAGATACAACGAAAAAACCAACAGTGTGTAACAATTACGCAATCGAGATTAGCTAATAAAAAACGACTGCTTGCCACGCCTACCAGGTAAACCGCTTGGGGTAATGCTTTGAAAATCGCTGTACAGATGAAGTTATCATCTTAGAAAGGCTCTTCAATGGTGTAGAAGAATCAGACTTAAAACCACGGAGTTATAACACGAAATCCAACTTAGTGTAGCAAGTGCGAGATCGAGATACTCTAATAGAGCAGTCATCCTAATAGAGCAGTCATCCTAATAGAGCAGTCACCCGAAGAGAATTCAAGAGATCAGCTAGAAACAAGTAACCTGTATAGAGATCAGCTACAAACAAGCCACCCTGTAGAGAGATCAGCCACAAACAATTCACCCTGTAGAGAGATCAGCTAGAAGAAGTTACCTTGTAGGGAATTCATGCAACTATAGAAAGAGATAATTCAGCTAGAAGAAATCACCTTGTAGAGTTCAGCTACAAAGAAACCACAATGTAGAGAGTTCAGATACAAAGAAACCACCATGTAGAGAATTCGTTTACAAACAAGTCACCCTATAGAAAGATCAGCTAGAAGAAGTTACCTCGTAGAGAGTTCAGTTACAAAGAAACCACCATGTAGAGAATTCATTTACAAACTAGTGACCCTGTAGAGACATCAGCTAGAAGAAGTTACCTTGTAAAGAGTTCAGCTACATAGAAACCATTCTGTAAAGAGCTCAGCTGCAAACAAATCACCTGTACAGAATTCAGCTACAAACAAATCACCCTGTAGAGAGATCAGCTAGAAGAAGTTACCTTGTTGATAGTTCAGCTACAAAGAAACCATCATGTAGAGAGTTCAGCTACAAACAAATCTCCCTATAGAGAGATCAGCTAGAAGAAGTTACCTTGTAGAGAGTTCAGCTTCAAACAAATCACCCTGTAGAAAGATCAGCTACAAACAAATCTCCATGTAGAGAGATTAGCTAGAAGTTACCTTGTAGAGAGTTCAGCTACAAAGAAACCATCATGTAGAGAATTCAGCTACAAACAAATCTCCCTGTAGAGAGATCAGCTAGAAGAAGTTACCTTGTAGAGAGTTCAGTTTCAAACAAATCACCCTGTAGAAAGATCAGCTAGAAGAGGTCACCTTGTAGAGAGTTCAGTTACAAAAAAAACCACCATGTAGAGAGCTCAGCTACAAACTAGTGACCTTGTAGAGACTTCAGCTAGAAGAAGTTACCTTGTAGATAGTTCAGCTACAAAGAAACCATTCTTTAAAGAGCTCAGCTGCAAACAAATCACCTGTAAAGAATTCAGCTACAAATAAATCACCCTGTAGAAAGATGAGCTAGAAAAAGTTACCTTGTAGAGAGTTCAGTTACAAAGAAACCACCATGTAGAGAATTCAGCTACAAACTAGTGACCCTGTAAAGACATCAGCTAGAAGAAGTTACCTTGAGAGAGTTCAGCTACAAAGAAACCATTATTTAAAGAGCTCAGCTGCAAACAAATCACCTATATAGAATTCAGCTACAAACAAATCACTATGTAGAGAGATCAGCTAGAAGAAGTTAACTTGTAGAGTTCAGCTACAAACAAATCACCCTGTATAGAGATCAGCTAGAAGAAATCACCTTGTAGAGAGTTCAGCTACAAAGAAACCACCATGTAGAGAGTTCAGCTGCAAAGAAATCACCCTGTATAAAATTCTGCCACGAACAAATTGCCCTGTAGAAAGATCAGTTAGAAGAAGTTACCTTGTAGAGAGTTCAGCTACAAAGAAACCATTCTGTAAAGAGCTCAGCTGCAAACAAATCACCTGTACAGAATTCAGCTACAAACAAATCACCCTGTAGAGAGATCAACTAGAAGAAATTACTTTGTAGAGAGTTCAGCTACAAAGAAACCACCATGTAGAAAGTTCAGCTGCAAACAAATCACCCTGTAGAAAATACAGCCACAAACAAATTGCCCTGTGGAAAGATCAGTTAGATGAAGTTACTTTTTAGAGAGTTCAGCTACAAAGAAACCACCCTGTAGAGAGATCAGCTAGAAGAAGTTACCTTGTAGATCGTTCAGCTACAAACAAATCACCCTGTAGAGAGATCAGCTAGAAGAAATTACCTTGTAGAGAGTGAAGCTACAAACAAATCACCCTATTGAAAAATCAGGTAGAAGAAGTTACCTTGTAGAGAGTTCAGCTACAAAGAAACCACCATGTAGAGAGTTCAGCTGCAAAGAAATCACCCTGTAGAAAATTCTGCCACAAACAAATTGCCCTGTAGAAAGATCAGTTAGAAAAAGTTACCTTTTAGAGAGTTCAGCTACAAAGAAACCATTCTGTAAAGAGCTCAGCTGCAAACAAATCACCTGTACAGAATTCAGCTACAAACAAATCACCCTGTAGAGAGATCAGCTAGAAGAAATTACCTTGTAGAGAGTGAAGCTACAAACAAATCACCCTATTGAAAAATCAGCTTGTAGAAGTCACCTTGTAGAAAGTTCAGTTACAAAGAAACCATTCTGTAAAGAGCTCAGCTGCAAACAAATCACCCTGTAGAGAGATCAGCTAGAAGAAGTTAACTTGTAGAGAGTTCAGCTACAAAGAAACCATCATTTAGAAAGTTCAGCTTCAAACAAATCACCTGTAGAGAGTTCAGCTACAAACAAATCTCCCTGTAGAGAGATCAGCTAGAAGAAGTTACCTTGTAGAGAGTGAAGCTACAAACAAATCACCCTATTGAAAAATCAGCTAGAAGAAGTCACCTTGTAGAAAGTTCAGTTACAAAGAAACCACCATGTAAAGAGTTCAGCTACAAACTAGCCACCTTGTAGAGACATCAGCTAGAAAAGTTACCTTGTAGAGAGTTCAGCTACAAAGAAACCATTCTGTAAAGAGCTCAGCTGCAAACAAATCACCTGTACAGAATTCAGCTACAAACAAATCACCCTGTAGAGAGATCAGCTAGAAGAAGTTAACTTGTAGAGAGTTCAGCTACAAAGAAACCATCATTTAGAAAGTTCAGCTTCAAACAAATCACCTGTAGAGAGTTCAGCTACAAACAAATCTCCCTGTAGAGAGATCAGCTAGAAGAAGTTACCTTGTAGAGAGTGAAGCTACAAACAAATCACCCTATTGAAAGATCAGCTAGAAGAAGTCACCTTGTAGAAAGTTCAGTTACAAAAAGAAACCACCATGTAGAGAGTTCAGCTACAAACTAGCCACCTTGTAGAGACATCAGCTAGAAAAGTTACCTTGTAGAGAGTTCAGCTACAAAGAAACTATTCTGTAAAGAGCTCAGCTGCAAACAAATCACCTGTACAGAATTCAGCTACAAACAAATCACCCTGTAGAGAGATCAGCTAGAAGAAATTACTTTGTAGAGAGTTCAGCTACAAGGACACCACCATGTAGAGAGTTCAGCTGCAAAGAAACTATTCTGTAAAGAGCTCAGCTGCAAACAAATCACCTGTACAGAATTCAGCTACAAACAAATTGCCCTGTAGAAAGATCAGTTAGAAGAAGTTACCTTTTAGAGAGTTCAGCTACAAAGAAACCATTCTGTAAAGAGCTCAGCTGCAAACAAATCACCTGTACAGAATTCAGCTACAAACAAATCACCCTGTAGAGAGATCAGCTAGAAGAAATGACCTTGTAGATAGTTCAGCTACAAACAAATCACCCTGTAGAAAGATCAGTTAGAAGAAGTTACTTTGTAGAGAGTTCAGCTACAAAGAAACCATTCTGTAAAGAGCTCAGCTGCAAACAAATCACCTGTACAGAATTCAGCTACAAACAAATCACCCTGTAGAGAGATCAGCTAGAAGAAATTACATTGTAGATAGTTCAGCTACAAACAAATCACCCTGTAGAAAGATCAGTTAGAAGAAGTTACTTTGTAGAGAGTTCAGCTACAAAGAAACCATTTTGTAAAGAGCTCAGCTGCAAACAAATCACCTGTACAGAATTCAGCTACGAACAAATCACCCTGTAGAGAGATCAGCTAGAAGAAGTTACCTTGTAGATAGTTCAGCTACAAACAAATCTCCCTGTAGAGAGATCAGCTAGAAGAAATTGCCTTGTAGAGAGTTCAGCTACAAAGAAACCATCATGTGGAGAGTTCAGCTGCAAAGAAATCACCACTGCCCAAATTTCAAGGCAATAGCTCTTTCCAATCTGAAGCTATCAATTGTCAAAGTTGGCAAATTGGATGTGTGTGGAAGACCCCTTTTTACAAATCCGGTCACATATGTATATTATATATAATTTTGTACATTTACTGATAAAATATTTAAAGTATATCTACTTCATCTTTACTTCTTCCTGTAGTAAAGAAAAAAAACATAGGTTAAAAAAGTCCCAAAGCTGGCCATAGGCCGGCTTTGGGTTATACAAATACAAAAAGAAATGAAATCTAATCCAAAACAGCCAAGCTGTAAAAAAAGTGTGCGGCCCTCAGAAAGGCTATGGTGAAAAAAGATGTGAAATCCAAGGTGGCGGCCAAGAAATGGCTGTGATGGTAGGTTAATGGTAAAAATTTTAATAACGACAATTCAGGTGAATTTTTGTGCTGCTTCACAAAATTTACCCGAATTGTCATTATTAAAATTTTTACCATTAACCTACCATCACAGCCATTTCTTGGCCGCCACCTTGGATTTCACATCTTTTTTCACCATAGCCTTTCTGAGGGCCGCACACTTTTTTTACAGCTTGGCTGTTTTGGATTAGATAATATGTACACAATGAAAGACATAATACTGTACCAAACCTACTTGGTGCGACAAAATTTTGTCCAGGTGCTTGTGCAGGTGCCTGATAATACTGTCCAGGCAGTGGTTGATAGTACTGTCCAGGCACTGGTCCAAGTGGTTGATAATATTGTCCAGGTGCTTGTGGTTGATAGTATTGTCCAGGTGCTGGTACATTTGCCTGATAAGGTACTTGTCCAGGTGCCGGTACATTTGCCTGATAAGGTATTTGTCCAGGTACTTGTGCTGGTGGTTGATAGTATTGTCCAGTATTTTGTCCAGGTGCTTTGTATAAAAGAAACAACAATTTTAATAATAAATTAATATTATAAAGTTGAGCTTCAAACCCTGGTAGAGTACTAAATTACGTATAATTAATAATTGTGATTTATGTTAAGATATTAGTGAAAAACCAGCTCTAGTTTACAGATCTGTTAGTTTGAAGTTCAATGACAGGTGTGATTACTCGTATGCTGTATAACAAGTTTTATCATGACAACTTTCATCCCATATTAAGGGAACATTTTGCAATATTCAAGTAAAATTTGCAACATATCCAATCATTTAGATTCTTGCTTATCATGAGTTCATACAACTGCAAAACTGCTTTGTGGAAACATTCTCTAACAAAACCAGGTGCTTGTGCATATACATAACCATATTTAGGAGGGTTTCCTGTGGTTCAGGAAACCCCTTCTGAAATTTTAACTTGTAGCCTTGCAGCAGGAACACCAGACCATCGTACTACCATAGTTTGGCAGCACAAACATACAGAACAAATGGGAACAGGGCAGGGCAGTATTGTAATAGGAAACTTATACATTCGTTCCTCAAAAGTGCATTAAGGGAGAACAAGGGTACAGTATATGAGGTGGGTAAAGGGGCAGTGGAGCCGGCCAAAGAGTGAGGGGGCCAGGCCAACTGTAAATTGAAGACCAAAAAACAAAAAGAAGTCACTATCTGCTGACAATAGCTGCTCTCCACCAACTCTATCTCCTTATAAATAGCTTGCTACACTGCTTCTCTGAATACTGTGACTGCTCTATTAGAGCATCCAGACCCTGACTGTTATAATAGAGTATCTTGATCTTTTCTTGCAAACAGTGTCCCATAAAAGTGTGTGTGTGGGGGGGGAGGGGGGGGGCATGGTCCTCCTGGCCCCCCCATCTCCACTGCCTATGGGTGGGTATGTATTGCATATCTTTGTAAAGATCTACATACTCTAATAGAGCAGACAAATAAGGATGGGTGATATTGACATTTCTGCCATACGATTTTTGTCATGAGTTATCACGATTATTATGATTATTGTCCACTTAACCACTGTAACAAAATAGTGTTGAACTAAATGACAAAATATTTAATATTACTTTTATAAGTTCCTCAATTATCACAATTATTACACGATAATTACCAAGTTTAATTATTGAAAATTAGATGATGTTGATTATTGCCAACAAAATAATCACAATCATCATGATAACTGAATAATTGCCCATCCCAACAGTAATACAACATTTGTAATGGAACACAATTTTATTATAAATGTAAGACTTAGCTAACTAAATTTAAAGAATAATACAGTTAAATCTTGAATTTTTCATTTCAATTGGAGAATTTGGATGACTATCGTCAATGCCTGACCAGCCATGAACCATGCATAATACTGTAGTTAATTTCCATAATTATACAACTAAGCATATAACTATTGAGAATAGCACAAATCTAGTAAATTTTGAAGCATTTTAATGTGCATAACCTGTTAGTAGCTGGGGGATCAGGTACACCCCCAGACCCCTGCACCTACATATAACTCACTACCAAATATGGAAACCACCTTGGAAATATCCTAGATACACCCCTGTAATCACTTTGCTAATATTTACAAGTAGGACAATTAGGAAGTAGGGATCAAAGAAATACAATGCAATGCTACACCTACAGTTATACTAGTGGACAGTAATAATTATTATGCAAAATCTGACATGGCCAATGCTAATAATAATAATAATAATAGTATATTATTTATGTGATCATGTAGCTAATTGTAACTTTTAGTGTAACTTGTTATAATATTTTATACATCCCTTACTCTGTCCCATTTCTGCTTTGATTTTTGTAGCCAGTCTCTGCATTGGACCACCAAAATTTTCCATTACATCAAGAAGTCTCACAAATTCCACGTCTACATCACGGTCTATAATATAATCAAGAAAGAATGATGCTCTTGCTTTCTCAGTGGTCTTTGATAACATATCAGCTTTTTGGTTTCCAGAAAAGAAGCCTTGTGCATTCAACCTTGCCACAAAATCCTCATTATTCATTTCCAATTTCAAAAGTTCAACAGCAAATCTTTGACGAGCCTTTTCTGGGGACAATCCCTGACTTGTTGCCATTTTCTATCCTAGAAGAGGAATGAATTTCATTGACAGAAAATTTATTGCTAATAGATATAATTATACCAAAACAGCCAAGCTGTGAAAAAAAACGGTGCGGCCCCATGGTGAAAAATATGTGAAATCCAAACTGACGGCCAAAAAATGGCTGTGATGGTAGGTTAATGGCAATAAATTTAATAATGACAGTTTGTGCTGCTTCCTCCAAGTTTCACTAGGATTCGGTGACAAATTCACATGAATTATCGTTATTAAAATTTTTGTCATTTACCTTCTATCATAGCTATATATTTCTTGGCTGCCAACTTGGATTTCACATTTTTTTCATCATGGCTTTTTGGGTGCCACATCTTTTTTATACAGCTTACAAGAACTATACAAGTATAGGAGATTAAGAAAAGTACGAAGAAATTAAGACACCTTTGAAAACACATATCTCTGAAATGGTTGGGTGAATTTATCTAGAATGGAAAGTGTCCTACCAAATGAAAAGTTACTGTACCTTAAAGATGGTATATATGCTTACATTTCAGCGTGATTGAGCTATGAAGGCAGGAAAACTGTCACAGTGTATACTTTACTTTGTTCCTGTATAATACACAACTGCCTGTCGTACATGGATTTCCTTAACTGTACAATACTCTATTGTGCATCTTGATGTATATATAGTCATCATATACATGTGAGTATTGCGTATGTTCATTGCTTTTTTGTTTGTTACAGCTACAAACATTAAAGGAGTTCGTGAAAGCTTGACATCATGGTAGCCATTTCTTGTCTATCACCTTGATTTCACAACTTTATTTACCCTGACTTTTTGGAAGATGCATCCTGATTCACATGTACCATTAGGCTTCTATCAGTGAGGTCAACAAAACTAATGAAACGTGTGGATTTTTCAACATACTGTATATTATGCTTTATTCAAAAATTGTCGGTTGTCTTGGCCTTCCTGGCTTCTTGATGAACTCTCGGTGTAGATAAATTCTTTTTAACCAAAGTAGTCTAGTGATACTCCACTAATTCAGTTGAAGGATGCACAGATTCAACAAAACCATCCACAAGATTATAAGTGAGATATCAAAATTTTCAATAATATCTTATTGCCGTTAACTTATCCAGATTTTACCAGTGATCTATAACATATCAGGCTTGCTGCATGTCCCTCGGATTTAGACTAGAAGCTTTTTGGCTATAGGCTTTAAATTAATGGATCATATGAACAGTGGACTAGACTAGCACTTCAATGTACGTAGCTATGCATTTACTTATGCAACTACTCCGAGGGATTTGCACAATAGTGCTTGGTTTTTTTTGTTTTTTTTATTAGAAGCAATCCAACTGCATTTATTGTGTAAAGCCTATAAACTTAGTTGTTGCATTGAAACAAGTGGAATATCGAAATTGAAGGTATCTACACAAATAGCAAAATAGCTGTCAATTTAGTATCAATTATCTTAAGTTAGTTACTAATGCTAGCCAAGACCATAATTGCAAATTTCACTCACATGCATTTGCAAAACAAAGCCTAGCTACCTCATGATTGAATTCCCCACCAATGGGGGAAATGTTCTATGTCAAATGTAAACTAAATCCTCACTAAATCCCCTATTATTCTGAGGAGGTGAGAAATGAGAATGAGATTGATAGGCGATTGTATATGATCTATTGTTGCAGTGTGCCTGTCATTACCATCACTCTACTGCATTCAAACAGTATCTCAACATTAGTAGAGTACATGGCTGGGGATTTGATCACAAAAGATACCCATGGAAGGAAATTTTGAACCCAGATACTGTAGTCCCATATGATTCCTAGGATAGTAGTAAATACAGTACTAAGGCAACCCAGGAAGTCACATTAAACAAGGTAGTCACACATTTCATATCAAAGGATTGTAAATCCTTGTAAATTGTGGAATGACCCAGTTTTAGATGTCTGGTAAGTAAGCTTAACTTTGAGCATGAGTTGCCTTCCAGAAAACACCTCATTGAGTATGAACTCCTGCTATTGCATGGAGAAGTTACATGTAAGGAAAGGGTGGTTGTTAAGCTGCAGGGGCGTAGCTAGCCAGAAGGTGATGGACGGGCAGGCATGCCCCCACAAAACACTCAAAATTGTTTATGCTTGCAAAAAAGTCTAATGACCCAATGGTGGGCTAGCCAACATAAAGTGCTGTATTATTACAGCTTACATAACTAGCTACGTAACTATTTCATTACTGATTGCTATCACTTATCAATGGAGGTATATTCATCAAGCATAATTGCACGTGCCACAACTGTACTCCAACAAATTCGTCCCCAATCCGGTAGAATTATAGTGTGAATATTTTAGTGTGAATACAATGTATCACAGTTACTTACATTAGCCACAGCTTGTGCTGCAGTTCTAGCACACTGATAGTATGACGTGTTCACTCACTTAGTGTGACGTGTTCACTCACTTCAACCAGCAAAATTCAAATGCCATTTATTGTACGAAATCCCAGTTCATAACCTATCTTGCTAGTCACAGAACTTTTAAGCTTGTGACAGATCCACCTGACTGACAAAGTAAAACAAAAATTAGGCAGGCATGCCACTGCACTACCATACAAACATCCAGTGTGATCAACTCGAGAAAATAAACTTGGTAAGTTACATTTAACACTTTATCACCTCGTAGGTAGTAGGTTCGTAGTGTCATCTGTCTGGTCTCCTTTGTCACTTGTGAGTTGCGACTCCTGCGAGGTCACTTCAAGCGGGTCACTTATCTTTTTAAGTTCGAAAAATGCTCTATCACGTCAGTAAGTTAGGCTAAATATAGAAGTGTGTCTATAAGTTTCATTTGGTGGGTTCACAAATGAGTTGAATGTTGTGTGTGCTTTCACTAACCCCTGGTGATAGCTACTGCGTAGTAGCGCACATAATTTATAGTCATGTGCATGTCAGTTACTGGTAAGCTTATGACGGAGGTAAAAACAAAACAAAAAACACTTAGTGATGAGGGGCAAATCTCCTCCCCCTTGGCTATACCTCTGTTAAGCTGAAGGGAGCCAAGTATTTTGTGGTAACAGCTGAACTAGTATATTAATTGCACACTTTCAAAGTGAACAGTATATGGAAACTACTGTACATGAGTTACTGTCTGGACACTTCTTCATTGTACAAAGACCACATAACATTCTGCAGCTTTGAAAGGTGCATTTGGCAACCAGAAGCTTAAATTCATTTTAAGTACAACTGATAATGAGTATAGCTATATTTCTGCATTCAACAGACTTGTGTACTGTAAGCTGCTTCAGTCACAACCTTAATTTGACTGTCAGTAAAGCAACAGACTGTCATGAGAAACCATTGCCAAGTACCACACATACTATTATTGAGGTGTTTCTCATAGCTGTAAAATATTAGGGACTTAAGGTTACGGGATAGTGAGCGGCTGTCAAACAAAATTTTTATTATGTAATTCAGGCAGGCTTGGTGTTGTTGTATTGTATATAAGCTGGTAACAGGCTGAAATTGTTGAGAGAATAATAGCGTGCTGAATGAACAGTTACAAGGTACAAGAAACACACGTAACAGTACAAGATAACATAGAAACAACACACTTAGCAACTGGCACACCTGTAAGTGCATGCATAGTTTTGCTGACTAATGGTGATATTTTCCTGAACCAAAAATCAGGACTGTCAAACAAGTTGTTAACATTTTGTATAAACAGATTGCGAGTTTGGCTTCTTGTCTAGGGCTTGATGGAGCCATTTGTTAGAAATAATTTTTCTAGTGCTCGTGATATGAATTTAAAAATTGATTTTGTGACCACAGTGTCTTGCTTTAGGCCATATTGTAGTCATATTTCAGCAACTATACACATTATTCACAAATCCTTTTGTCAGTCCCTCACAAGTGATGTTCTCCAAACCTTAGAATTGTTAGTAAGTTCTCATGGTTCTTCATTGGTATGATTTTTGGTTCACAGTTTTCACTAATTGGCATGAGGACAACTCATGTTTCCATAACAACATTTGAATTCCATTTCGATTAATGAGAAGTTAAGAATGCATAAATATTTGTTAACAATGGATTAAGAAAAATCAAAACCCTATATCATGAAAAATAATTGATAGTGTACATGTGGGTTTACAGTATCCCGTAACCTTAAGAGACTGATGCAAGAACAGTGAGGTTTGTCACAGCCACAGATGTATTGACCATCCACTTATGGGGTGGTAACAACAGTGTTGGAATAACAGCTAACTGCACATTTGGTGTTGTTGTGGCTGAAGACCATATGCATTGACACAAAATGCCCACATTATTTGCACTAGTAGATATCATAAAGTGTTTCACTTTATAATATCTACTACATACTACATACTATACTACATACTTTGTCTGTAGTAAAGTGTGTGATGGCTTCAGCTGTATGACCCTCTGATGGCCATGGATCGCATTTACATGACTTTTTGGTCATTCTACCTTATTACGTTACTGTTGTGTTTGTATAGTCAACATGAACCAGCTCCACAACTGTTGTTTTAACTCAAGTAGCATGGCATTTATTTAAAACATGGACCAATTTGTAAGTCTCTCTCAGTTTGTTAATCATAAAGTATGATAAGCAGTGCTTCAACAGTAGCTATTACTAATGCTACAATTAACATGTCGATTTAAATACAACAACCACAGCTTCAAAAATTAACAATGTTGGCAGGCTATTACTACAAGTAACATGTCGGTCTAAGGTTATGGAATAGTTTAAAATGTGCAGGCGGAACAAATTACAAAACCTGCTTTAAACCAAGCAGGGATAAATAATGTCAACAACTGTGTTGTGTTAGCAATACAACTAATTGTGCTTGTTTGTTTTTACTACAGAGCAACGACTGTTCTTTGGTGTGTGGTCCACAATAGAGCGATGTTTTATAAAAACGCGACGCCAAAAACCAGACTAACAGATTACTGAATCCTTATAATTTCAACACAAGTGACTAAACAACTAAAATATCTAGGTTCTGTGGAAGCGATTTTTAAAGTTACTAGTTGTATAGACGTTTTATTGAACTTTTAGTAGTTTTTTCGAGTGAAATAAGCTCTTTGAAGGCTTGTATCTGAGTCACTGGGAAGAAACACGTCAAAAACGCTTCCACAGGACCTAATAAATTTAATATACAGTATCACTATACCCCAGAAATGCCAATAGAGCCTACAGCTTTTGCTGTATTTGGCGGTGGAAAAACATGGTAGTGACAGCTGGAGCTGAGCGATGTAGCTACGGGCTGGCTTACCTGTGTTACTACAACAACTTGTAGTGTCCCACCTGCCTCAAACTACACTGTAGCTACATAAAAACATTAAATATGGAGGGCTTCACCTTCATTTAAAACTTTTCAGGCTGCTAGACTGGTTTGATGGGCTTCTCAAAAAGAATCGATAGGCATTCAAAATTTTGAATAATTGCCCTTGACTATACCATAACCTTAAATACCACAACCACAGCTTCAAAAACTAATAAAATGACAATGTTGGCAGGCTATTATTATTTGTGACCATCTCAGTAAAAACCTGAATTGCTTGTATAAGCATGCATTTTGAGAAAAAAATTATTAACTTTTTGTAAAATAAGATTTTTATGACAGATGATAATAGCATATTACAAACAGAAACAAGCTAAACTACAAAGGGAAAGTAAGCTACTTATAATTAAATACTACAATTAACATAACTAATGCTACAACTATATATAACTAACTACTACTATGTACAGGGGGAATACTATAACTAAGGGTAGAGGGATTTTCATCATCATCACTATCCTGAAGAGCCCAATACCTCAAGATCATCTTTGCATTGCTTTACCACAGTGCAACGGAAAGTTGTTGGAGTAAGTTCTTTCTTGCCAGCTTGGGAGTGAGACTACTTTGAGGGGTGATATGATCAGCAAAAGTTTTTAACATTTTAAAGCAAAAGGAGTCCTTACTCCAAAGCACACCACCACTAAAGTAACAAAACCTTTTCCATAGCTGACAAATCTTTCTCATCCTTGGCCACCTGTCCAGCTGCAGCAGCTACCCCAGCACAAGAAGCAGAGAGGAAATAAAGGCAGGCTGAATAGTGCTGCTGTATGGAGACCAGCGTTGAAACCGGGTCACTACTGCTGACCCGGATGACCCACTGACCCGGATAGCAATCCGGATTGAATCAAGCCGAGGCGCGCGATAAGAGCTATGTTTCGGGTATTCTCGAGCGAGCGAGACTACGTTTTGAGCGTTCGATTCGTGTTGAGTAAACGAGTAGTTATGTGATAACTAAGCCGGTAAGTTTATAATTTAAAATCAGTCAGTGGGTTTGGTTCCACGTAACTACTGTGAGTTTACAGACAGCAATTGGGTGTGGCTTCATAGACTACATACTTATTATTGCAATTTCCCAATATATTAAAATGGGTGTGGCTCACAAAAGTACTTAACATCCTGCTGCAAGACTAGACCTAGACTATATACAACTCATACATTAGTGGGCGTGGCTCCACGTAAGCTTGCAGACAGAAACGGACACAGTTTCATGCTACAGACTGCACTTACTAATAAATGGGCGTGGCTGAGCGTATGTTTTTAACGCGATAAGTGGGCGTGGCTCATGAAAGAGCTACGCGACTAGCGTTTATAGGTTCCACGTCGTCAAACGATCAATTTCGTTTCTCACGTGATCCAATCGGGGTCAGACCCGGATAATTTGTAAACCGGGTCAGACCCGGATGACCCGGAGAAAATGTGACCCGGTTGACCCGGATGACCCGACCCGGTTTCAACGCTGATGGAGACATCAAAATAATTATGCAGAATAACCATGTTGACAGTCCGGATGAAAATATCACCAGGCCGTAAGTCTTGAGAAAGGGCACTGTAAATGATGTTAACAAGAGTGTCATGTCAATGGATTCTCATATAACCATGAGAACAGCCTAAAAGATGATCACCAAAGCTGTCTATAGGAGAGAGGCAAGTGCACAGTGGAGAAAAAGGAAATAAGGTTAGTCCAAGCCACAGGCATAATTCAACAACAAGTTCTGAGCTGGGGGTGGCCAAGCTAAGACATGCTCAAGGAATAGCTTTAAGTAGTCTCATATAGCCAGACCCTTTTCTTTCTTTTGTGTGGGGGCAGGGAAAGAAAAGGGTCTGGTGAATATAGTATAGCATCGTTGTTGGCCTATCTCCACGATTGTGGCAATTCTACTCTGCAGCTTCTGGATAGGCTTGAGTACATTATACTTTTTAAATTACCTATTATTCTTTCTGGCAATTCTTTTTTTATTCACCTATTATTCCCAAAATTATTCCAAATATTCCTGGAGTAATTCCTGGAATTGTAAAAGTCAAATGGATATTTTTCTGCATGCAGCTGAAAATATAACCACTTGCAAGCATAAAACCAAGAGTACATAATAATAGAAGAGGGAGGAGAGTGTCTAACTCTCAATATAGGCTGTACAAACACACAGCGCTCAAACCCTCCTACTTCAATCCATAGAACAGCTAGCCATATATCAATACCTTTTTGTGAACAGAAGACTGTTAATATCTGTTGATTGAAGCAGTATAATGCTGAAGCCTACTTCAGAGGGCAGCGCCTATAATCGAGATAGCAGCGCCGTTTGTCACCTTTGGTGGCTATAGATGATTGCGTAACGTCTGAGCGCTGTGCGTTTGGCGAATCTATAGCAGTCAGACACTCTCCTCCCTCTTCTATTATTATGTACTCTTGATAAAACTGTACCCAAAGAACGAGATACTCTAATAGAGCAGTCACAACTAGACTTGTCTGACTGTTCTATTAGGGTAAGTGACTGCTCTATTAGAGTATGCTCAATCTTTTTGCCCGATTTTGTGCTAGCATGTATGTAGCAATGATTCATTGTGGATGTTCCTTTATGAAATTTTCTGCGATAATACACGAAAAATGTGTCAATTCTAATTAATTATTCTGGAAGATCACCCTATTATTCCGGAATTATTCCTGATTCTTTTTACCACCGATTATTCCAAAAATTATTCCAGCATAATGTACGCATGCCTACTTCTGTATTGTTTGTGGGTGCAAATGATGTGTTTTGCTAATCGTTGTATTATTTGCATTCTGTTGCCATAGATATAAAGTGTAATCTGTTGATCTCTGCATCATTTGTGCTCTATTACCATAGCTACTGCTATTATATATATGGCAACATAACGCAAATGATGCAACATTTAGCAAAACACGTCATTTGCACCCACAATCAATTCTAGAAGTTGCACAGTAGAATCACCACAATCTTGGGATAGGCCAACAATGATGTTATACTATATTCACGAGACCCTTTTCTTTCCCCACCCCCAAGAAAAGGGTCTGGCAGCCGACTCTAGCTTTGCAAGACTAAGCTTTAAGCCAGCCACTACTTGTACCAGAAGGGTGTGCTAGAACAGTTAAACGTGACTGATCCTCAATACTAAGAAAAGCAAATAAGTCATCAAAGTCTAATATGGCTTGCAGATCTTGTTGAGAGGCTGGGAACAGGGAAAAATCATGTACAAAATTTCAAATCTTTGCAATTTGGCAAGATTTCAAGATTCAGAGCATTTAAAATCTTAGATATCCAGAATAGTAGCATCACATGATACATAGTATAGGGAAAAATGCGGAATAATTTCTCGAGTTCTCTGAAAACTTGTGGGGATGCTGGATGTTGCATACGTGATGCTGCAAATTAGGAAGTGTACAGGAAATATATGAAACTTTACAACAATTTTCAGAGATCTCAGATTTCAAAATCAGAGATTTGAAAAACATTTCAAAGAGGGCTGTACAAGATTTCAAGGGAGTTCCAGACCCCTCAGCTGGGAAAGTGATTGAATTTTTAAAAAATTGTAAAATTATGCATGCTACAAAGAAAAATACACAAGTTTTATTGGGCCAGTACTTGGAGAATGAAGAAAACTGTATACCATCTTATTCTCCTGTTCATGGAGAGCTCGAAGATCTCTGTTTTGTTTGTGTAGCCCCAACAGTGTGTGTATCACATGCATTTGTTTACAATGTGGTAAACATAAGCAAGATAGTTTGATTTGATTATTTGTTTAACTTCATGGTAGTCTCAAAAGTCGTTCTTCCCTACCAGAGTACATACAGCAATAAACACAATACAAAACACAACTACTACCTACAAGCCACCCTGATACAACCATATCAATCATCATCATTTCTTCAACTATACCACCTTCATACCCATATTCCTAAGTGGCAAGAGGACTAACACTCAACCTTGGCTTTTTGCTAGTACATGGTGAACATTTTAAGCCAAATTGCAAGGTTGTAGATTAATTCTAGCAGAAGTTGCGGCTGCAAATGAAAATGTCCGGCCTGTAGCTAGTTTATTTTCAGAATAGTTGCTGTACAAATCGATCAGTTATGTCACTCTTCCTACTGTCTAGTGCTATAATTCCAAAACTACTGACTACAGAAGGCCAAAACTTTGGTGATCCAATCCTTGGATACTGCAGATAATGCTGAGAACAAAATTTGGAAGTTGTGAGAACAAGTCAGGTTTTTACTGAGACAGTCAAATATTGTTAAGATGCATATTAAGAGCATATAGGCAACTCACTGCACCAGTATGAATGTGGTGCTCCAATTAAACTCTACCTCAGAACAATACAATAGTGCCTATGTATGTGATGTTCCTACTTGCTTAGTTACTGTGCCATGTATATAGCTATAGTCTTCTTGACTCATTCCTACTCCAGTGATCCACTTCTGCTAACTTAGGGTGTCGTGGCTGGATGGAATACAAGTACCAATATTGTTCAGAATGTATAAAAATAACTTAGCAGTAGACTACTCTGAATCAAACTATCATTAAGCTGATAAAATCAGAGAGAATTCCTCTTTTATTTATACGAGTAAAAAATGGGTAGCTATACCTGTACCGTGCACTAGTGTTATTTGTGAGTACCAAATGTGCCAAAAATATCAGGTGAATTTGTACTCTGTCTGTACATGTGTACACAGGATATGGTAAATCAAAGTAAAGCCTGCTCAGTAAAAACATATCTAATAATAACAGTGGACTAAAACTGATCACTCATATTGACAAGGTCACAACAATGTCAGATATATCCACATGGTTGTATGTACTGCGGTATGCCAAAAGGCACCTCTCAGACAGAAGTGATGTCAAACAGAGAAAAAATCAAGCCCATAGCTTTAGCCATTATTGAGTTACACTTGTCTGAAGGAATCAGTCAGTCAGTCAGTAGAAAACTCCGTAAAATTTTTTTCTTTTTTAAAATTCTGTAGCAACTTGTTGAAAAATTTTTCAGATTGATCTGAAGGTATTTTTTTAGGCTTAGTGTTATCTAACCAATACTGCCTCATCATTGCGAGGGAAAAATGAGGATGGTTTTTAGGTGATGTTTTTTCATTGGCCACGCCTACTCCTTTGTGGTCCCTACTATACAGTACTATCGTACTTTATGATTATCTTGTGAAAAGTGAAGTATGTATTACACTTTGTTGTCAGCTATGTTCAACCCATTACACAGCATTTTGAATCAAGAACTGTTCGAAAAACACCTCTGCAATTCACGCATACCAAAAAAAAGGAATGGTGCTGTGCACCCCAGTTATATCAATTATTGCCTGAAAAGTGAAGTATCCATTATGCTTTGTTGTCGGCTATGTTCAACCCATTACACAACAGTACGAATCAAGAACTGTTTGAAAAGCACCTCTGCAATCAAAATAGCCACTATTAAAATACAGACGTTTTCTGTTACGAAGGGAAGCCATCATGTGCTACTGCCAAATCAACACTTTTCTTCAACAAAGATGAATGGGACACAAAGGAGGGCACTGGTAAGTCCATGAAGAATACATTGTTTGTACTGCAGTATGCCAAAAGGTACTTGGCACCTCTTGGGCCGAAGCAGTGAACAACCTTAGCTTTTATCGAGTTACGCTTGTCTAAAGGCATTAGTCAGTCAATCAGTCAGTCAGCAGAAAATTCTGCAAAATAATTTTTTTTAAATTCCATAGCAACTTCTTGAAAGCATTTCGGGTCAATCTGAAAGCTTTTTTGGGCTTAGTTTTACCTAACCAATACTGCCTCATCGTCATCAAGGAAAATTGAAGCTGGTTTTTGGATGATGTTATTTCATGGGCCATGCCTACTCCTTTGTGGTCCCTACTATATAGTACTATTGTACTGCACGATAATATATAGTACAGTGCTAAAAGCAAAGAACAGTAGGAGGCAATCAATCCATCACCACAGATCTAGAAATTACAAGTGAACGTGTGCCCCTAATGTCAATCACTGACATACAAAGTGGCCATTTGCTTCAGCTTCAGTTATGTTCCCCTTGTTATACAGCATTACAAATGAAGAACTGCACAAGAACTGCCTCTGCAATCAATCACAGAATTACAACACTGAAGCCATGACTGGTTACAGCCAATGTGGTAGTGGACTAAGAAGAGGGACACAAAGGAGGGCAAAGGTATACAATGATAAAAAGTTATGGAATTTAAAAGTTCAAAAAACGGATCAAAATTTGTGTGTGAAAAGGTACCTCTTGCAAATCTGGTCATGTATATAACTGCTGCGAATAGTAGAAAGGCACACCTTGTGCAGAAGTGATGTTGAACAGTGAGGAAATTGAGCCTGTAGCCCTAACTATAGTACAGTTATCCTTGGCGAAAGGTATTAGTCATCTGTTCAATTTTCAAAATACATAGAAACGTTTTGGAAGGGTTTGAGGGTCACTCTTGAGACATTTATGCACTTGGTTATGCCTAACCAATACTTTCAAGCTGTCACAAAGGAAAGTAAGGCAGGTGTTTGGGTGATATTTTTGGGTAAGAAAGCCCAAGCCTCCATAATAGGGCTACTGTACTGTGTGATTGGGCTGTCCTAGAATTGTAAATTATTAGCTCCATAGGTGATAGAGGTACATAATGGATTATGAGCTAGTAAAAAAATAGCTGTGAAATCTGGGTTCAAAGGGCTTCTGCAATTGTGAAAGTAAATTTAATTAACATGTGGGTCATCACATAATGAATTTAATTACTAAGTTATGCAGAAGAACCCTCTAGACTACATATATACACTGCATGCTCACTATATTCACGGAAAGACATGGAAAGCCTTTTAAGAAGCCACACAACTCAAAAGAACTTGTTGCATAATTAGATAACCACATAAGCCAGCCAACTACATTTTGTAACAAGCCATAACGAAATTGTCAAGTTGTAGAATGTCTTCTAGAACATATCAAAACAGCCTTCTCCATGGTGTAGCTACAGCATCTTTAAAAAGCACATGTGATATACACAAGAGTTATAACCAAGAGTTCAATAATACTAAACATAATTATGTAACTTGGCCTGCAAAAAGAACGTAAAAATTGCCTTTTTCAAATTTTGATGTATCATAACTTTGTATTCCATGCCTCTGTGGCCATGAAAATCTCTGCACTTATTATTAAACATTTAGATGGCTTTACAATACAAGTTATAGTATTAAAACATTCTATCCCAATACTGAGATTTTACATGTTATGTGATGGGGTGTAATTTGTGCCCACATGCCCTATTTTCGCAGGCCCAGAAAAGTTAAAAATAAAGAATAAGGATTGCTCATGAAACAATAAGGGAGGTTTGTGGTTGCATCGGGTAAACCCATCAATATCTATTTGGACTCTAAGTTGCTACTTGCTTTGCATGACACTAAATGAGTCAAAATACGGATTTATGGGATTACTCTATATTCCCACAAACTTTGTTGCAACCCCTTCTTGTTTTATGGGTTTTTAAAGTGATCTCTATTCCTTATTTAATTTTAAGTTTTTAATATGTTTAGTTTAGCTATATATGTACTTTTTTTAAATCCATTAGTTTTATGGATTGTAACTTGTTAGACACTATAGTAGCTGTAGACTTCTACATTCACACAAGATGATGCATAGATAGGCTTGAGACAATTATGCTTTGAAAATTGCCTATTATGCTTTTGAGCAGTGCTCAAAAATCCAGCCTATTATACTCACAATTATGCTCTCAAAATCAAGATTATGCTCGAGAGCTAACTGTTTTATTAGAGATAGGTTAGGATAGGATTAAACTTGGGGTTAGGTGTGAAATTAAGTACATACTAGTGTTAGGTTAGGGTATGGTTAGGTCTATTTAAAAAAAAATCACATAATCATATTTTATCAATGATCCTTGAGCAGCATATGATCATGGTATAATCTACCAGTATCATAATACACATTACCAAACCACACACTATAAGAAGAATGCAGTTCTGAGGATAACACCACATGACAGGTACATGAAGTAGCATACTTCACTTGGGAACTATCTGACTTGTTATCGTGAATGATGCATGCAGCAATATTATTATAATAGTGATATAGGATGTGACTGAATACAGCACTGCATTGTGCTTGTGTGTGAAAAAAAAATCACTTATTCTCCTCCGATGACACAGATTCAGTCTGTCAAGCATTGACAGAGCTCAATAGTAGCTTCTTCCCTTTACAAAGTGAAGGATTCTGAGAAAGCATGCATGCCATTCAAGTACATAAAAGGGGCAGCACATAAAAACCACAGCTTTTCAACAAAGCCTGGTAAGCATGAGGCCATGCAGTGTTATTTACACAATGTGGTTAGACAATATGGCACCAACAAATAGTTTCAATGTTATTGCTAATCAAATTCTAACACTTATCTAAACCCTGTGAGAATGTATTTGTATGGTATCTTACAGCAAATTGTGATTTATGAAAACAGCTACTACTTATGAACTCTGGATATAGATAACTCCTGTGCATTGTCAGTAAGGCTTCGACTACAATTTTGTCTGGTTGCTGGACATCAAAGGATTCCTCTTAAATGATACGAACATATGGGAAATTGCTAGCTTGTAGAATTAAAAGTCCATCTTATCCTACCATCTCAGGCATTTGAAGAGCTTCATAAAATCTTTTACTTTAGTAATTATGAAAAGGAAGTTACTAATGTCTAACACAGTCATAGCTGGAGTTAAATATCATTAACTTTTGATATTATCACAATGGTTTAGAATGCATATTATCACAATGGTTTAGAATGCTCCACTTGAGCAAAAAAAAGATGTAGCGTGACCAACTTTATACCACTATCTAGTTACATATTACAGCCTCAGGCACATAATCTTAGTGCCTACTAAATATCTGAGTAGTAGCATCACTGCAAGCATGATAAACAATAAGAACAACAATACTTTATAACTATATAGTTTAGTCTAGCTAGCCACGTACATGTAGCTAGCTAATTGGATATTGTTTGTATGTAGCTATTGTAGCAGCACAAAGCAAAACCAGTTGACTATAGCTACTTGTTCACTATAGCTGCAAGCTTATGAGTTAAATAAACCCCAACTTTGGTTCATAGTAGCCATATCTTTGTTTCTAACTACCATGAGACATACTTTTCTTTTACTACTGTTACAGCTAAATATAGCTAGCTCATTTATAAACAGATCACCTACTAGGGTGAGCAATGCTAGCTACTGTGCTAGTAGCCTAGCCGTAGCATGTGTACCTTGGTTAGCTGCTGATCCCAATGCTTGGCAAAAGAAGGACAGGAATATAGCCACGTATACACGCCTTACAGTTACATAAAGGTTTGAGTTACTTAGCGCCCATAGGATAGGATTTATAGGTATATAGCTAACGTGTACAGTAACATAATTATACGCAACATGTAGCTAGTCACAGTATATATCGTAATGTCTATGGTGAACACAACTTACCAAATCCAAGGTATCCAATGACAACGCTGAAAAAAAATTGGTACAGTTGAGCAACTGGCAAAGCGATCTGTATGCTGAATTATTCACAGAAGGCCCACTGGTAGCTAGCTACGTTATTAATAGCTTATAGCTATAAAGATCAACAGCGAAACTTTAGCGCAAAAACGGACTCCGGATAATATGTATAGCTATAGTTAGCTACCTGTTGTGACCACTGAAATGTAGCTACGAGGAAGTATTAAATAAAAATGGATATCGAATTACGAAATATTTCACCTGAAACAGCGCAGGCCCAGCCGGATCCTGATAAGATCAGGAAAGCCACCATCCTACTATAGCAGTGACGGACACAGGGGGGCTCTTGAGCTCTCCTCCAAAAATTTTTAGTATACCAGTTCGAGATACTATAAATTAAGTATAATAGAGCAGTCGCTCTAATAAGGCAGTCACACTATTACGGCAGTGCTAAGTAAGGATTTTCAGTAATGCACTTTATCAGCATAGTTGGTGGGGTGTGCAGCCAGGCTGTGGCCTTTTCTTTTAGGTCTCACCTTGGGTAGTGCTAAAAGCCGGAAAGGAATGGAACGGAACGGGGCGCGCGCCAAGTTAATAAATCGTTTTTTGCAGATTGTACACCGTTTCTTACCATTATGTAGTGACTAGAATTGTGCCGAAGTTAGTTTTTTTCTACTTGTAGGCATGCTAGAAATCGCTCGCTCGAAGTTTCTATTTAATGCCTACTGCACGAAAGCGTTTTGCAATTACCTATGCTGAAAAACTATCATTTAACCTGCTAAACTATTATTTTGTAAGCACTATAAGCATATGATTCACAGCCACTAACATGCACTGTGGTTAACTCTCGTAAATTATTGTCCATACTGGCAGACTTCAGAAAACCATCGTCGCTGTTACTAAAGAGTTGGACACGACTATAACATGAAAATACTACAGTAGTTTACCTTTTACAATGATAAGGAAGCAATTCTACATCAGGATTAAACAGCATTTGATGGATTGGTAAGAGCACAACATGCCATGTGGCGAGAATTAAATAGAAACTTCGAGAGCGCGATTTCTAGCTTGCATATAAGTAGAAGGAAATGAACTCTAGCACAATTGTAGTCACTGTGTGGCAGTTGGAAACGATGCAAAATCCGTCGCAAACGATTCTTCTACTTGGCGCACGCCCTAATTGGTTCCGTTCCGGCTTTTAGCACTACCCCTCACCTTACCATACCAGACGATGCATTGCCATTTGTGACCCAGTCTGACAAAACCGGGCTTATCGGGTGGGGACTATTCTACGGAACGGAACGGAATGATGGACTAAACCACGGTACAGAACGCTTTCTCAAATTGAAGCTTGCAACTTACCATTGCTGAAACTTCCCTTATAAGTTAGCAGTGGCATCTCCAGTGGGTGATTAAACATGTTTTTACATCATCTAATCAACAAAGAAACTTCTACTTCAACAGACTTCCTCGAACCTTCAACAGCTTACCAGTAATTGACCTAACTCAACCCTTTGTTACCATTAAATTTCAACTAACTAAAATCCTATGGTAGCATTTTATAAGAAACTTCGATCCAGATAACCAGCATAGTTTCCATTTTACATGTCCTTGTAGCATCTGCTCCAAACATCCCAAGCCACCTAACTTTGATACATTTAGCAGCTAATTGTAATTATACTAGTGGGGCAAAAAAATTATTAATTTTCAACAAGTAGAATAGGGATCAAAGATTTGATTTTGAAAAAAACTGCGTAAACAAGAAGTAATAGGGATGATAATCCACAAAATTCTATGCATCATCAGTTCAAAGCAAGTTATTTGAATAGTGTACACTCAATTTGCGATTCCTATTTCAACATTTTAACAAAATTTAACCACAAGTTGAAATAGGAATCGCAAATTGAGTGTACACTATTCAAATAACTTGCTTTGAACTGATGATGCATAGAATTTTGTGGATTATCATCCCTATTACTTCTTGTTTACGCAGTTTTTTTCAAAATCAAATCTTTGATCCCTATTCTACTTGTTGAAAATTAATAATTTTTTTGCCCCACTAGTTTCATGATTTTTTTCATGTCCATGCACATGGACTACTTCTTAAATATACGTTCAACAGTACATGATTGTTTAATAAAGAAACCCATTGTAATATCAACTGGCAATAAACAATTACATAAATAAGTTTAATAAACAATTACATAATTAAGTTTAATCATTGTCCTCTTCCTCTTCCTCTTCCTCAACACGAGTAAAACACACGCTTGACAAAACGTGGTCGACTCCAATTAAAGTGCTGAGTATACGGAGTATCCCGCTTTTTATTTTTCAATCGCGTACGGAAGGGACACACCCCTTTTCAATTCGAAATTTACCAGTGTGTTCCAATAGCTTACAAGCCTTGTTATGTCGACTCTTAGCTGGTAAACAGCTGAAGAATATAATAGAAAGTATACACGAAAGGCGTACAGTAATAGTTTAAGTGACGAGGTGCGGGCCACACCCCCTTCACTGTCTCGTAATGAAGGAAGTCTAAAACCCGAGTTTCAGTGAACAATAGTTATGTTTAATGTTTAGTGTGATACAACTTGATGCATTTTAGTCCTGTGAGCTAAAGCAATGGAATTTTAAACAATTCTATATTATCATCTGTATGGCTTCTCGATCGAATGGCGTCTCGAAGAGTGATTCTTGCTCTATATCTCGCAATCGCATTAGAGAGGGAAGATTTTAATACCACACAGACCTGGGTACGAATGTTTTTTAAATACGCCATACGTTTTTAGGGCTGATATCTACTTCCTACGAGCTGTAGGCGCGCGAAACAAGAAAGAAAGAAAGAAAGAAGAAAGAAAGAAAGAAGAAGATGGAGAATCTAACCATTTTCAAAATTTTAAAAAACACCTAAAACCATTTCCCTTACTTTTAATACTTGTTGGCTAGTGTTGTAAACACAAAAGAAAGGTCTAGAATGTTTTAGAAATAAAATCTAAAGCCCGGAAGGCTGCTTTTGGCGTGCGTTCTATTAGAGTGTTTTGAAAAATTTCTGCCTGATCCCTATTATGTACCACTACCGTGGTACATGATAAGTATTTAATTTAAGTTATGGGATCTGGTACTTACCAGATTACCTTTAGTGCAATTGTATACAAACTCACTTTTATTGTTGTACAACCATGTACACCTGTAACACTGCACTATAAAGCTAATAATTGAATTCAATTGAATTGAATAAGATAAAAAGAATTAACGGATCGATTGTGGGTTTTTGTTGGTTGTCATTAGTAATGAAGTATTATTGTGGGATGAGCTGTATCAGTGATGTTCATCCATACGGAAGGGAACTTTATGTGAGCTGTTTTTCTTATTTAGACTTTAGAAAACAGTCTGGGCCGGTCTTTCAAGTCATAAGTCAGTGTATAAATAAAGCAAGCAGGAAGATACTGATAACAGAAAAGAGCCAGCTGAATTAAAACTTGAAGAATTTTGTGCAGTGTGTGAGGAGCAAACATTTTGGCAGACCGCAAGGAAGGTATATTCTGCAAACATCACTGAAGTGTATGCATGGAGTTATTTATACATTAACAGCTGGTGCAGTGGACTAATGCCGTATTCAATAGTGAGCTAATTTTATCTGTTGCACAATTCAAGGATGTGTCTAACTGCTAGCCTTGAATCAGGCTAAATGCCAAAACTCCAAGATCAGCCAAATCTCTATTATAAGCTGCATGTGAAACCATGCCCGTAGCCACCAGGAAAACGTGATTTGGACCAGGATGTGTGTGTAATTTCAATGTATCTAGTCAGACCTGAAATGGAACACACATTAATTACATACCACCTAAGAATCCTAGGATTTCTTAAGTGTAACATTTCACATGCTTCACTTCATACAAAACAGGTTAAATTTGTTCGTCTATTTTCAAGTGATTCCCAGTCCAGCTGGTCCATGAAATTACAATGGGATCACATGTATTTGTTACAGTGCGGGCTGTCCCGTGTTGGATCTACTCTAGAGTTGAAATTTCAAGGTAGACTCACTGCCAATGTACTGACACTAGTACTGTTGTAGCATGTTTAAGTGGAGGACAAATGAAATAGTAATGCTAGATTATTTATGTATACAAATTTTTCATAATGAAATTGATATCCCATTTTGATTTGTACTTCCACTTTGCAACATATTCAAGAACAAGAAGCTACCACACTTAATCTCCAACCACTGTCATTAATTAACCAAGATCTCACTAGTCTGTAATTCACCTTACTGTAGTGATTTTATTGATTCATTTGTATGTTTTCTTCATTTTCCTTTGAAGTTGTACCAAGAGTTCATAATAAGGTGGAGAGTGTCTAACTTGAATGCATTCACCAAACACCCTGCTTAAAGTAACATCCCGGCCTTATTTCAGAACAAAGGTTTTACCTTCTTCAGCAACACTAATCAACAGTTTTCTATCCCCCAGTAAAGGTGTTGATTTGATGAAAGGTGAACTTTGCGCAGGGTGTTTGTACAGGCCATACTGAGAGTTAGACACTCTCCCCCATACAAATCATTATTACAAACTCTTGGTTGTACAGTATAGATAAACAAAGATAAGTTTCTCTCCCATCTTATTCTAGGATTTCTATTGACAAGGAAAATTCTATTATTTGTATACAGGCTCAAAATTGAGAAAATATAAAGAAAGTGAATTAATATTATACAGTCAGTTTGCTTTTGGATATTTAATGTCTCCAACCACAACAAAAATTCGATGAATCCATGCATCTCATCACTGGTCGTCTGAACATTCTGAAAGTGATACCTCACTCAATCAACCATATATTCTGTTTATTAGACTGAATAAAGTCATGATTACCTAAACAATCACTTAATTAATGTTTTATAATTTTCCTATTCCATTTTCCTGGAGGTTCCACTGATAAAATGCAATTTCAGCAATGATAGCAGTTAGCCAAGCTGCAAGTTGATTCAGAAAGCATTCCATTCTGTAAAATAGATCCCATCCAGAATTCATCTCAATACTCAGGCTGAGATATCTGACAATAGTCCACTACTCTGTTAATGAATCATTGATGTTCACACAATATAGCCTCCTTGAGGTATCTGAATGTTTGCTCTTCACACACTGCACAAAATTCCTGCTTAGACTGTGAGTTGATTCAGCTTGTCACCATACTTGTTTCCTTTGTAGTGTAGCTATACACATACTGATTTATGCCGATTAGAAAGGCTGGGCCTCAGACTGTACATTCTAAAGTCAAGTAAGTAAAAATAACTCACATACTAGTAAAACCAAGTCATGCATTAAGTTCCCTACTTGATATATCCGAAGGTGAACACACTGAGTCAGCTATTCCCACAATTAGTACTTCGTTACTAATGACAACCAACAAGAACCCACAATCGATCCTTAAATTTGTTTTATCTTTCTTGGGGTACGTTTGATTACCTGCTGGAAGTGCCACTGATAACTTGTACAGCAATGGTAAGCTGCAAGCTTCAATCTGAGAAAGCATTCCGTTCCGCAGTTTAGTCCATCATTCCGTTCCGTTCCGTAGAATAGACCCTACCGGCTTATCGCGGACATGACTAAAACACGGAACGGACTGGGAAAACGGACTAGTAAACGGACTGGAAAGAACTTGCCTGAAAACGTTTTTTGGCCATAGAAATTCACTGTATAGGTGCTAGAAAGAATATAACACGCAACAACGACCTGAAACAAACCTCTGAACTGCTCTGAACACGATGTCGAAGTTTGCTCAAGCCAATATTAAGCCCTGCGCTTAAAGATAGTCTGAAATTAAATTCATTTTGTGTTTAATTAAAAGCGCACTTTCGTTTCGCATGTGTAAACAAGACAAGACACAAGTGTTAAGACACTATGTTACTTGGAATTCATGGTCTGGTTAATTGCTGCAATTAGTTTGACGGCTGATCTTCAGTTTTACAGGTGACAGCTCGTGACAGGTAGGCTTCGTGGCGGCCACGTTGTATTTAATCAGCTGGCAAGAAACTGGCTACTACAAATACAGTCTGTGTTACTTTGTTTGCTTAAACTGTAGCTAACCGACAACTTCGCTGTCACAGGCGCTCAAACTGGCAGACTGGCGCTTTGTAAATTATCTCAGGGTAGTAATGGTGGCTCGAGCACACGTTTAGAGGTTTGTTTAAGGCTGTTGTTACGTGTTATATTCTTTGTAGCAGTGATTTAGTGAGTTTCTATGGCAAAAAAACGTTTTCAGGGTAGTTCCTTCCAGTCCGTTTGTGAGTCCGTTTTCCCAGTCCGTTCCGTGTTTTAGTCATGTCCGCTTATCGCCTATTTAAAAGTATCGAAAAATGCCGGTTTTAAGTATTTTGTGTGTTGTAGCTCGCCAATGGTTGAATCTATGTGTACCAAATTTTCACACGTTATACACCAATTCATTACCTTACAGAGCATCCACTGTGCAAGTTGCCAACAACTAAGTTTCCCGCCATTTTAGATAGTTTTTAAACCTAGGTTGACTGTATCAGGCGAGATGCAAATTGGGTGGGAGGCGGGGGCCCTGGAAGGCGGGCGAGATGAAAATTGGGTGAGAGGCGGGGGCCCTAGAAGGCGGGAAAGATGGTGTTCAAAAATTGAATAGGAAGGCCAAGGGATGAATTAGGCCAAGTTTTGAGCCAATGAGGTCTCAAAACTGGCTAAAATGAAAGGAAACTCACAGCAGAGGTACTTATTCAACACCACAGAGCTGTACAGCCACACACAGTCATTCCCAGGCTGACCAGAGCTCCATTAAGGCCCCAGACCACACGTACGGATCGCCACTTGGCTTGGGAAAAGCAGCCATCAAAACCAGACCACTCTAGTCTAGCTGATTTTAAAAGTGGAATTAGATAGTTTATTCATGTATAGCTGTGTGTCCTGGGTAAAAAATCGAATCTGCTGACGTGGGCGATAAAACCGGTTTTCTCAGACTGGGTCACATTTTATTTTGACCCCGCCTCCTTTCCAAAAGTCTGGATCCACCCCTGCATTCACTTAGTCTGGCGTAGCCGACCCGCGCGCGTAACGCGAGGCTGGCGTAGCCGACCCGCGCGTAACGCGAGGGTCTGGTGACAGCCGCATTCAGTACCTGTGCCAGCCTTACGAAAAACTGGTGCGTCCAATCAGATCGCTTAGCAGTGTTGCCATGCTGTGAATAAAGTTCATAGATTTATGAACTTTTTGTCTTGTTTGTGAACCTGAAATAATCTATGAACTTTTTATGAACTTTTGGCTGGTTTGTGAACTTGAAATAATCTATGAACTTTTATATGAACCTGGAGTAATCTGTACTTTTGGCAATTTTAGGTGATACCTTTCTTTTTTTTTTTTGTTCTTCAGTGCCCTACTAACCCAGAGATCCACCTATTTATAATGTGTAGGCTAGTTTTCGGAAAGTGACTATGGATTTATGAACTTTTTATGAACAAATTTATTTTTCACATGAACATTTGGAGCAAATTATCTGGCAACACTGTCGCTTAGTGACCAATTAACAACATTCTATGACGTTATTCCGATTTGGCCACTGATTATGGCGAGCTTCTTATGTCTTTTCTACAACCAGCACAAATGTAAGGGTTTGTAGAGGAAATAGACGTCATTCAAGTACAAGTACAGTAGCTGTCGCGCTCTGTTACCGAAAATTGTCCAAGTGTTTCGCGCGTATTTTCAAATTTAATTGCATTCCATCTGCACAGGTACTGAATGCGGCTGTCACCAGACCCTCGCGCCACGCGCGCGGGTCGGCTACGCCAGACTAGCATGCACTATCAGAGGCGGATCTAGGGGGGTTTCTGAGGTTTCCAGAAACTGGTCAAGTGTATTCAAGTATATTTTACAGTGATTTACAATGGTACAAAAGTTCAGATCGAAATACTCTAATAGAGCAGTCAACCACTCTAATAGAACAGCCACATTTTGTATTTCTCTTAAGAACTGTAAGTACACCTGTAGCTAGCTAGCTACTTTATTTACCTGTGTGAATACAGCAAAAAATGGTCCAAAATCATATAACATATTGTTAAAATTTGAAAATTTTCCTAGGGGCATGCCCCAAAGATTCACAGAACAACATCCATGTCTGTTATATGCATCAAATGTCAAATTTTCTGTCCCTTAATTCTTTAGTCTGCACCTGATACTGTACCAGAAGCAAGCACAATTAAGCAGCTTACATTATACCTAACACAATTCTATTTTTAAACTGTTGATATTGTTACCAGATTCAATTTCAAATCACACAATTTTCTGGAAAATCTTGCCCCCATACCCCCTAGATTTAAATTTGCATATAGCAAAAGTTTAGAAGCCAGTCATCAAAATTCCTAGGGCTGCCCTTGACTATAGTGCAGCACATATCAAATTCATTGTGCGGAGATTATTGATGGTGAAAAATAATATTATTATTGTCGTAATTTTGCACAAGTATATGATGCTACCTAGACAGACCAAGACCTTTATAATTATAATCGAAGTGGTGGCCGCACCAGACTTAAGCTTGGTGGCCATAGCAACAGTTTGCAAAAATAGCTGTCATCGTGCAAGTGGTCTCAAAGCATTCAGGAATGTCAATGAAAAGTCCATGTCAGCAATTTCTGTACAAAATGACTATAACTTACTAGAGCAACACTGTTATTATTATTATTGAAAATGCCGGTAGCTACTGCAAATATTGGTTATTATTATTTTTACTGTGCAGACCTCACAAGGAGCGTGTATACACAAAGTGATTACATTATTTACATTAAAAGATCAGTCCTGTTATCTTTTGCTTAAATTGGCTGAGATCAGAAATATTTACATCAACATTAATTTTGATAGAGACTTCCATAGCTTGATACTACTTGGAAAAAAAGAATTTGAGGAAGCATTAATTCTTGCTGGTAACTGTAAAAATCTCTTTGGGTGTCCACGTATAGAGTGGTTACAAGGGAAAGGTGAGAGTAAGGAGTCCCCGACAATATCTAATTATTTTATATAGCATCAAAAATCTTTTCGTCTGACAGCAAAACGGCTCCAACCAAGATTAGTAAGCACATTCATATAGCTACAGTAGTTAAAATTGATTATCATACTATTATCAACTATAAACCATCTGTGTGATACAAAACTTACTTTTATTCAGTAATTTATTGGACATTTTGCAGAGAGCAGTGCATATAGAGCAGCACTATATACGAACTGCAGCAGATCAAATCATAGTAGATCTTGGATACTTTTGAAATGTGGTCCATTGTGTTCATATAGCTCACCAATGATCTATTTGGAGAGTGGTCTGGAGTAAGTGCTTGACCGCACACATGATCACCTTGGAAGGCAGCTTAGAGCAGCATGTCTTGGTGGAATTCTCTGCCATAGAGAATATCAATACCTTTTCCTGACCAGTGTATGTGCTTGTTTGATCATGGACAAGTACAACAACATCAATGACATCCATACTTTGTTCTGAAATCTTAGCACATTTATGTACAACTCCAGCAGTGCATTTACTGCATTAGTATACAGTGGGAATGAATTATAAAGCCCATGCAGTTTCTTACTTTTAGTTTTAGTCATAGTTAGTTTCATTTTAGTTAGCTACTGTATATATAGTAATCTTTCTTAGTTCCTTTTTGGTTATAGATTTAGTTATGGTTATATAATTCTGTTAGTTAAAAATGTGAAAATCTAAATCTAGACTTGGGAAACCTCAAACCTGCAGCCATCTGATTTACAATCAAATGCTTACAGGAGTTTGCCACATGGTCAGGATGTTTTCTCCTTGTCAATTTCGTGTATCTGCATCCATTGGAATTCTAGAGAGACTTATTATCTCAAAGTACAGATGTGGAACCAAAGTGCATAGCTGCATTATGGAAGGAAAATATTAATGTGGGTGGGGATTAGAAAGTAATAATTGACAGTACATAACCTGCCAAAACACCTTAGAGTGAGCACCATTCAGTGGAGATGATTAAAGTTACTACTACAATATTGATATCACAAAGAGAAATTGTAAATACAGCTACAAATTGTATATCAAAGTTTTAAAAAGCCTACCTAATGTAATAACTAAACTACTAAGCATGTACAAAATTTAGGTGAGTGCCTCAGAGTATAGTTACGTCAAACCAGTTTTTTATAATTGTTCCTACATTCTTCTAGTAGCTGACGCCATGATTTACAAGCTGGCAATTCGTCATTTTGCAGGACGACATGTGGGCTTTTGAGATTCTTCATCCTGATTTCTTCAGTACTAATTAAATTGGCATATCCCCATATAGCTATATTGTACCAATGGATGGCTGTTTCCTCTCCACCAATTTCTTCATAGTATTTTGCTAAGTAGTATGCATACAACGATGTGTTTGGATGCAGCTCAGAGCGTACAAAACTGTCACGAATATTCCATGCTTCCTCAAGCATATCAATTGCTTTATGTACATCTCCTTTCTCATAAAAGACACGTGACCAATTAGCCAATACAGCTGCATATACTGGGTACTTTCCAAATGGACGTATGATCTTATCAGCATCTTGAAACATTTTTGTTGCATTTGTTTCGTCATTCATTAATTGATATACACGTCCTAGGTGGCACCTAACTCCTACTTCTTGTAAAAATGATGGAGATTTATGTTGCTTCAACAAATGAAGTGCTTTCTGAAAAGCAGCCTTTGCTTCTTGCCCATGTTGCATCATGTTGGGATTATTCTGAAATGCATCCATGTGGACTACTCCTTTTGTGGTGCACATTGAGACATAACGAGGGTGCCTCTCTAGATGTTTTCTGAATTTTGATCTTCTCATTGGGTGCTCATACAGATGTAAGGCTTCATTGATTTTTGAAAGGCTTTCATCTCCACTTCCTGCATCTCGGTGAACTTTGGCAATACATGCTTTAACAAATACAGTCTAAAAACAGGAAAAACAACAACATTATAGATTTACACAAAGAAATGATAGCCTTTTGAATAGTAAACAGATGTATAGCGCATGGCTATAGTATTCAATTACACAACACCAATTATTAATTTATTCATATATAGCTTGCATATGTCATTGGATCTGCAAAAACCCAGCATATACAGTGGTGCATTTTAAAATTCTTGTTGTTGAATGTTTAGCTACAATCTACATAGCTAAATGTATGCTCTCGTGAAGTACAGTGGAAGCTCTCTAAGATGGATGCTATTGGGGAAATGAAATATGTGACCGGATCTTGGAAAACCTACCTTTTGGGCACAAGCAAACTTTTTGGGAAAACTCAATTGATAATTTCAACAATTTTTTCAATATTAATTTTTTTTGCACATTTCAATAAAGCAACTATTAAATCTTCTTGCTGTGAAGTTTCACACCAACAGCTTCCTTTTCTTAGGAGATATGGATGATTATATCAGACCATGTAGTAATTTCACATGCGTGGGACAACAATTAACTTACAAATTGGGTGATTTGTTCAGGTGCTGGAATGGCTAAAACTTAGTCTTAGACAATAATACATAAGATTTAATTGCAGAAATGTACCAAGAATACTTCATTAAACTATCAGAAATGTCTTTTAAAGTATTCTAGATGGTAAAAACGGAATTATTGGTAAACAAAGTGATTTGTCACCATTTGTCACCCTTAATCACTCACAGAACTCAATACATTACCATAAGATAGATGAGCACCCAGTACCTCATTTAAGCTATAAAACAGAAAATTGGCCAATGTGCCAAAAAGGTAGGTTTTCCAAGATCAGGTCACATATGTCCTTTACATGGAGGTGGCCTTATTTAAGAGGCTTTCTAAATTTTTAAAATAATCAGTTTCAATGCATGATGCTAGATTTAGTGGTGGAGCAAGATGAGTTACGGTACCATGTGAATCAGATACAGTATGATAAGTTTAATAGCAACAGAAATGATGTTATTGAGCATGGGTTACCAGTGGTGTGTGGCCTCTACTACACTATCCAGACAATTAGGCACCACAAAAATTTTATACATATTACATAACGTATTACATATGCTTCAGTGCTATATATTATCTAATCAAAAACAGCCAAGCTGTAAAAAAAGGTGCGGCCCCCATAAAGGCCATGGTGAAAAAAGATGTGAAATCCAAGGTGGCGGCCAAGAAATGGCTGAGATGGTAGGTTAATGGTTACATTTTAATAACAACAATTCAGGTGAATTTGGTGCCAAGACCAAGCGGCACAAAATTCACCTGAATTGCCGTTATTAAAATGTAACCATTAACCTACCATCACAGCCATTTCTTGGCCGCCACCTTGGATTTCACATCTTTTTTCACCATGGCCTTTATGGGGGCCGCACCTTTTTTTACAGCTTGGCTGTTTTTGATTAGATATCACTTCTTTTTGTTTTTGTATACTGCAAAGCCGGCCTATGGCTGGCTTTGGGGCTTTTTTAACCCATGTGTTTTTTTCTTTACCACAGGAAGAAGAAAAGAACTTAAAGAAGAATTTTAGTACTTCAATTATTTTTGATTTTATTAGTAATTATACAAATTATATACATATATTTATTACATGCTCATTATTCCCCACAGGATTTTTTTGCAGCTGATGTCTCTACTGGGTGACTTGAAATGTAGCTGAACTATATACAGGATGGTTTCTTTGTAGCTGAACTCTCTGTAACAGGTGATTTGTTTGCAGCTAAACTCTCTACATGGTGGTGTCTTTATAGCCGAACTCTCTACATGATGGTTTCTTTGTAGCTGAACTCTCTATAAGGTGACTTCGTCTAGCTGAACTCTCTACAGGGTGATTTTTTTGTAGCTGAACTCTCTACAGGATGATTTGTTTGCAGCTGAACTCTTTACATGATGGTTTCTTTGTAGCTGAACTCTCTACAAGGTGACTTCGTCCAGTTGATCTCTCTACGGGGTGATTTGTTTCTAGCTGAACTCTCTACACGTGAATTGTTTGCAGCTAAACTCTCTACATGGTGGTTTCTTTGTAGCTGAACTCTCTACAAGGTAACTTCTTCTCTACAGGGTGATTTGTTGTAGTTGAATTCTCTACAAGGTGGTTTGTATGAGGCTGAACTCTCTACATGGCGGTTTCTTTGTAGCTGAACTCTCTACAGAGTGATTTGTTTGCAGCTGAACTCTCTACATGATGGTTTCTTTGTAACTGAACACTCTATAAGGTGACTTCTTCTAGCTGATCTTTCTACAGGGTGAATTGTTGTAGCTGAACTATCTACAAGGTAGCTTCTTCTAGCTGATCTCTATACAGGGTGATTTGTTTGTAGTTGAATTCTGTACAGGTGGTTTCTTTGTAGCTGAACTCTGTACATGATGGTTTCTTTGTAGCTAAACTCTTTACAAGATGACTTCTTCTAGCTGAACTCTCTATGGGGTAATTTCTTTGTAGCTGAACTCTCTATATGATGGTTTCTTTGTAAATGAACTCTCTACAAGGTGAATTCTTCTACCTGATCTCTCTACAGGGTGATTTGTTTGTAACTGAACTCTGTACAAGTGCGTTTTGTGGGTGATCTCACTGCAGGTTGATTTGTTTGTAGCTGAACTCACTAAAGGGTGATTTTGCTTGTAGCTGAACTCCTTGCATTGTATCTAGTTTCTAGCTGATCTCTCTACAGGGTGATTTGTTTGTAGCTGATGTCTCTACAAGTTGATTTGTGTGTAGCTGATCTCTCTGCAGGTTGATTAATTTGCAGCCGATCTCTCTACAGGGTAATTTGTTTGTAGCTGAACTGTCTATAAAGTGATTTATTTGTAGCTGATCTCTCTGCAGGTTGATTTGTTTTAGCTGAACTCTCTACAGGGTGATTTACTTGTAGCTGAACTCCTTACATTGTGACTAGTTTCTAGCTGATCTCTCTACAGGGTGATTTGTTTGTAGCTGATCTCTCTACAAGTTGATTTGTGTGTAGCTGATCTTTCTACTGGTTGATTTGTTTGTAGCCGATCTCTCTACAGGGTAATTTGTTTGTAGCTGAACTCTGTACAAGGTGCTTTTTTGTAGGTGATCTCGCTGCAGGTTGATTTGTTTGTAGCTGAACTCACTAAAGGGTGATTTGCTTGTAGCTGAACTCCTTACATTGTGTCCAGTTTTTAGCTGATCTCTCTACAGAGTGATTTGTTTGTAGCTGAACTCTCTATAAGGTGATTTATGTGTAGCTGAACTCCTTACTTTGTGTGTAGTTTCTAGCTGATCTCTCTACAGGGTGATTTGTTTGTAATTGATCTCTCTACAAGTTTATTTGTGTGTAGCTGATCTCTCTGCAGGTTGATTTGTTTGTAGCCGATCTCTCTATAGGGTAATTTGTTTGTAGCTGAACTCTCTATAAGGTGATTTGTTTGTAGTTGATCTCTCTGCAGGTTGATTTGTTTTAGCTGAACTCTCTACAGGCTGATTTGTTTGTAGCCGATCTCTCTACAGGGTAATTTGTTTGTAGCTGAACTCTCTACAAGTTGATTTGTGTGTAGCTGATCTCTCTGCAGGTTGATTTGTTTGTAGCCGATCTCTCTACAGGGCAATTTGTTTGTAGCTGATCTCTCTACAGGGTGATTTTTTGTAGCTGACCTCTCTTCAGGGTGATTTGTTTCTAGCTGATTGCTCTACAGGTTGATTTGTTTGTAGATGAACTCTCTACAGGGTAATTTGCTGGTAGCTGAACTCCTTACTTTGTGTCTAGTTTGTAGCTGATCTCTCTACAGGGTGATTTGTTTGTAATTGATCTCTCTACAAGTTGATTTGTGTGTAGCTGATCTCTCTGCAGGTTGATTTGTTTGTAGCCGATCTCTCTATAGGGTAATTTGTTTGTAGCTGAACTCTCTATAAGGTGATTTGTTTGTAGTTGATCTCTCTGCAGGTTGATTTGTTTTAGCTGAACTCTCTACAGGCTGATTTGTTTGTAGCCGATCTCTCTACAGGGTAATTTGTTTGTAGCTGAACTCTCTACAAGTTGATTTGTGTGTAGCTGATCTCTCTGCAGGTTGATTTGTTTGTAGCCGATCTCTCTACAGGGCAATTTGTTTGTAGCTGATCTCTCTACAGGGTGATTTTTTTGTAGCTGACCTCTCTTCAGGGCAATTTGTTTCTAGCTGATCTCTCTACAGGGTGATTTTTTGTAACTGACCTCTCTTCAGGGTGATTTGTTTCTAGCTAATTGCTCTACAGGTTGATTTGTTTGTAGATGAACTCTCTACAGGGTAATTTGCTTGTAGCTGAACTCCTTACTTTGTGTCTAGTTTGTAGCTGATCTCTCTACAGGGTGATTTGTTTGTAGCTGAACTCCTTACATTGTGTGTAGTTTCTAGCTGATCTCTCTACAGGGTGATTTGTTTGTAGCTGATCTCTCTACAAGTTGTTTTGTGTGTATATAGCTGATCTCTCTGCAGGTTGATTTGTTTGTAGCTGATCTCTCTACAGGTTATCTGTTTGTAGCTGAACTCTCTATAAGGTGATTTGTTTGTAGTTGATCTCTCTGCAGGTTGATTTGTTTTAGCTGAACTCTCTACAGGGTGATTGCTTGTAGCTGAACTCCTTACATTGTGTCTAGTTTCTAGCTGATGTCTCTACAGGGTGATTTTTTGTAGCTGAACTCTCTTCAGGGTGATTTGTGTCTAGCTGATCTCTCTACAGGTAGATTTGTGTTGATTTGTTCATTGCTGATCGTTCTAAAGGTAATTGATTTGTTGCAGTTGAACACCCTGCAAAGTGTTTTGTTTGTAGCTGATCACCCTAAAGGGTAATTTGTTTGTAGCTGAACTCTCTCCACAGTGACTTGTGTGTAGCTGAATTCTGTGTAACTGAATTCTCTAGAGAGTGACTTAATTGTAGCTGAATTCTCTACACAGTGCATGACTTGTTTATAGCTGAACTTTCTTCAGTGTGACTTGTAATGTTCTGAATCTCTATAGTGGTGTATTCGCTTAACTCTCTACATGGTGACTGTCTTCTTGCTGAACTGTCTATAAGATTAACTGTTTGCAGCTGAACTCCCTACACAATAACTTGTGATGTAATAAAAATTCTATAATGGAGTAAATAAATTAGCCGAATGCTCTATTAGGGTGACTGTTCTATTAGAGTATCTCGATCTCGCATTTGCTACACGGAGTTGGCTTTCAAATCATAACTCAGTGATTTGTAATCCGATTCTTCTGTACTACTGCAAGGACTTTCTATGAAGATTATTCCAGCTATACACCGATTTTCAGCTCATTGCTCTAAGCGGTTTGCCTAGTAGGCGTGAAAACTAATACTTTTTTATTCATAAAAATCGATCGCGTAATTGTGACACAGGTTGGGTTTTGTGTCATATCTCCGTGGTCTTTATCTCGATTCCTTTCAAACCACCAAAAGGCACTCCTACGATGGTTACTCCATCTACATAGCAATTTTCAACTCATTCCATGAAGCGGTTTACCCTGTAGGCGTGACAACAAATCGATCTTGTTTTACGCGAATAATCGGTCATAACTCCTGAACCATTCATCGGATTTGTACCAAATTTGATGCTAGGATTCGCCTTTGGACTCCCTTTCTGTGTGCCAAATTTCAAGGCGATCGGAGTACGCGTTTGCTTGTTATAGCAATTTTTGCAAGTGTGCGAAAAGACGAAGAAGAAAAAAAAACGAAGAAAAAAAAACGAAACTTTGGCAGCTCGTATCTCGGAAATGGCTTGAGCGATTTCCTTCAAATTTGGAATGTAGACTCCCTTGGCTGGCGGGCAACTGTGTAGCAAATTTGGTTCCAATCAGATAAGTGATCACCGAGATACAAAGATGTGAAAATGACGTTTTCGTTCTTCCTGTCAATATACTCACGGTATGGCGCGCCGGCTTCTTGGGCCGCACGACACACTACCGTGTGTCTTGATCTAATCCAAAACAGCCAAGCTGTAAAAAAAGTGTGCGGCCCTCAGAAAGGCTATGGTGAAAAAAGATGTGAAATCCAAGGTGGCGGCCAAGAAATGGCTGTGATGGTAGGTTAATGGTAAAAATTTTAATAACGACAATTCAGGTGAATTTTTGTGCCAATTGACCAAGCGGCACCAAAATTCACCTGAATTGTTGTTATTAAAATTTTTACCATTAGCCTACCATCACAGCCATTTCTTGGCCGCCACCTTGGATTTCACATCTTTTTTCACCATAGCCTTTCTGAGGGCCGCACACTTTTTTTACAGCTTGGCTGTTTTGGATTAGATTTCATTTCTTTTTGTATTTGTATACCCCAAAGCCGGCCTATGGCCAGCTTTGGGACTTGTTTAACCTATGTTTTTTTTCTTTACTACAGGAAGAAGAAAAGATGAAGTAGATGTACTTTAAATATTTTATCAGTAAATGTACAAATTATGTATACTGTATAATACACATGTGACCGGATTTGCGAAAGGGGTCTTCCACACACATCCAATTTGCCAACTTTGACAATTGATAACTTCAGATTGGAAAGAGCTATTGCCTTGAATTTGGACAGTGGTGAGCACCAATATAGCTGAATACGTGGTGAAATTGTCAGGTTAATATGTTACTTGAACATTGAGTTATGGTCTCCAACGGTTACGGAATTGGATGTGTGTGGAAGACCCCTTTTCGCAAATCCGGTCACATAATATTATATTGATTACAGAAATCTCCATGGTGGTTTCTTTGTAACTGAACACTCTACAAGGTGACTTCTTCTAATTGCTCTCTCTACAGAGTGAATTGTTTGTAGCTGAACGATCTACAAGGTAACTTCTTCTAGCTGATCTCTCTACAGGTTGATGTGTTTGTAGCTGAATTCTGTATAGGTGATTTGTTTGCAGCTGAGCTCTTTACAGAATGGTTTCTTTGTAGCTGAACTCTCTAAAAGGTAACTTCTTCTAACTGATCTTTCTACAGGGCAATTTGTTTCTGGCAGAATTTTCTACAGGGTGATTTCTTTGCAGCTGAACTCTCTACATGGTGGTTTCTTTGTAGCTGAACTCTCCACAAGGTAATTTCTTCTAGCTGATCTCTCTACAGGGAGATTTGTTTGTAGCTGAACTATCTACAAGGTAACTTCTTATAGCTGATCTCTCTACAAGGTGATTTGTTCGTAGTTGAATTCTGTACAGGTGATTTGTTTGCAGCTGAGCTCTTTACAAAATGGTTTCTTTGTAGCTGAACTTTCTCCAAGGTAACTTCTTCTACCTGATCTTTCTACAGGGTGATTTGTTTGTAGCTGAACTATCTACAAGGTAATTTCTTCTAGCTGATCTCTCTACAGGGTGATTTGTTTGTAGCTGAATTCTGTACAAGTGATTTGTTTGCAGCTGAGCTCTTTACAGAATGGTTTCTTTGTAGCTGAACTCTCTACAGGGTGATTTATTTGTAGCTGAAATCCCTACAAGGTAACTTCTTCTAGCTGATCTCTCTACAGGGTGATTTGTTTGTAACTGAACTCTCTACAGGTGATTTGTTTGTAGCTGAACTCTCTACAAGGCGATACTTCTAGGTGATCTCTCTACAGGATTCCTTGTTTCTAACTGAACTCTCAACAGGGTGATCTGTTCATAGCTGAACTTTCTACTGGGTGATTTGTTTGCAGCTGAACTCTCTAAATGGTGGTTTCTTTGTAGCTGAACTCTCTACAACGTGACTTCTTCTAGCTGAACTATCTACAGGATGATTTGTTTGCAGCTGAACTCTCTACGTGGTAGTTTCTTTGTAGCTGAACTCTCTACAATGTGACTTCTTATAGCTGAACTCTCTACAGGGTGACTTGTTTTAGCTAATCTCTCTACAGGGTGACTTGTTTCTAGCTGAACTCTCTACAGGTGATTTGTTTGCAGCTGAGCTCTCTACATGGTGGTTTCTTTGTAGCTGAACTCTCTACAAGTTAACTTCCTCTAGCTGATCTTTCTACAGAGTGATTTGTTTGTAGCTGAATTCTCTACAGGGTGATTTATTTGCAGCTTAACTCTCTACAAAGTGACTTCTTCTAGCTGAACTCTCTACAGAGTGATTTATTTTTTTGCAGCTGAACTCTCTACATGGTGGTTTCTTTGTAACTGAACTCTCTACAGGGTGATTTGTTTGTAGCTGAACTGTGATTTGTTTGTAGCTGAACGCTCTACAGGGTGATCTGTTCATAGCTGAACTCCCTATAAGGTAACTTCTTCTAGCTAATCTTTCTACAGGGCGATTTGTTTGTAGCTGAGTTCTCTACAGGGTGATTTGTTTGCAGCTGAACTCTACATGGTAGTTTCTTTGTAGCTCTACAATGTGACTTCTTCTAGCTGAACTCTCTACAAGGTGACTTGTTTCTAGCTGATCTCTCTACAGGGTGACTTGTTTCTAGCTGAACTCTCTACAGGTGATTTGTTTGCAGCTGAACTCTCTACATGGTTTATTTCTTTGTAACTGAACTCCCTGCAAGGTGACTTCTTCTAGCTGATCTCTCTACAGGGAGATTTATTTGTAGCTTAACTCTCTACAGGTGAATTGTTTGCAGCTGAACTCTCTACATGATGGTTTCTTTGTAGCTGAACTCTCTACAAGGTAATTTCTTCTAGCTGATCTCTCTACAGGCCGATTTGTTTGTAGCTGAACTCTCTACATGATGGTTTCTTTGTAGCTGAACTCTCTACAAGGTGATTTCTTCTATAGCTGATCTTTCTACAGGGTGATTTGTTTGTAGTTGAACTCTCTACATGATAGTTTCTTCGTAGCTGAACTCTCTACAAGGTGATTTCTTCTATAGCTGATCTTTCTACAGGGTGATTTGTTTGTACCTGAACTATCTACATGATGGTTTTCTTTGTAGCTGAACTCTCTACAAGGTAACTTCTTCTAGCTGATCTCTCTACAGGACAATTTGTTTGTACCTGAACTCTCGCACGATTGCTTCTTTGAAGCTGAACTCTCTACAAGGTGATTTCTTCTAGCTGATCTTTCTACAGGGTGATTTGTTTGTAGCAGAACTCTCTACAAGGAAACTTCTTCTAGCTGATCACTCTACAAGGAGATTTATTTGTAGCTGAACTCTCTATACATGATTTATTTGCGGCTGAATTCTCTATATGATGGTTTCTTTGTAGCTGAACTCTCTACAAGGTAACTTCATCTAGCTGATCTCTTTACAGGGTGAATTATTTGTAGCTGAACGATCTACAAGGTAACTTCTTCTAACTGATCTCTCTACAGGGTGATTTGTCTGTAGCTGAACTCTCTACAAGGAAACCTCTTTTAACTGAGCTCTGTACAGGGTGAATTGTTTGTAGCTGAACTATCTACAAGGTAACTTCTTCTAGCTGATCTCTCTACAGGATGATTTGTTTGTAGCTGAACTATCTACAAGGTAACTTCTTCTAGCTTATCTCTCTACAGGGTGATTTGTTTGTAGCTGAATTCTGTATAGGTGATTTGTTTGCAGCTGAGCTCTTTACAGAAAGGTTTCTTTGTAGCTGAACTCTCTACAAGGTAACTTCTTCTAGCTGATGTATCTACAGGGTCACTAGTTTGTAGCTGAATTCTCTACATGGTGGTTTCTTTGTAACTGAACTATCTATAAGGTGACATCTTCTAGCTGATCTTTCAACAGGGTGATTTGTTTGTAACTGAACTCTCTACAAGAAAACTTCTTCTAACTGATGTCTGAACAGGGTGAATTGTTTGTAGCTGAACTCTCTACAGGGTGATTTGTTTGTAGCTGATCTCTATACAGGTTACTAATTTCTAACTGATGTCTTGAATTCTGTTCAGGGTGACTGCTCTATTAGGATGACTGCACTATTAGAGTATCTCGATCTCGCACTTGCTGCACTAAGTTGGATTTCGTGTTATAACTCCGTGGCTTTAAGTCTGATTTTTCTACACCATTGAAGAGCCTTTCTAAGATGATAACTCCATCTGTACAGCGATTTTCAAAGCATTACCCCAAGTGGTTTATCTGGTAGGCGTGGCAAGCATAATAATAATAATAATAATAATAATAAATTAGCTAATCTCGATTGCGTAATTGTTACACACTGTTGATTTTTTCGCTGTATCTTCCTGGTTTTTAGCTCTATTTCTTTCAAACCACAAAAGGTTTGAAGTTCAATAGTTAACCTATTCACCCACCGATGTTCAGCTTCTTCCCATACGCGGTTTACCCTGTAGGCGTGACAACATATTGGTGTTATTTTTCGTGCATAATCGCTCATAACTGTTTGCCTGTTTATGGTATTCCAGCCAAAGGTGGTACAGAGATGCGCCTTTATACCCCCCTTCTGTGTGCCAAATTTCAAGGTAATCGGATAACGCGTTCGCGTTTTATAGCAGTTTTTGTAAGTGTGCGAAAAGAGGAAGAAAAATAAGAAGAAGAAGAAAAACGAAGAAACTAAGCCAATTTTTGAAGTCGCGTATCTCAGGAATGCCTGAAGCGATTTCGCTCAAATGTGGAATGTGGAGTACTGAAGTTGGAGGGAATGTACACAGCAAAATTTGTCTTGTTTCATCAAGGCAGCACAGAGCTACGGAGGTGCGAAAATTGCGTTTTCTTTCTTCCTGTCAATATACTCACGGGGTTGCGCGCCGGCTTCTTGGGCCGCACGACACACTACCGTGTGTCTTGATACTTATAATTATGAACAAATCAATTCATGCCTCAGTTGCCATGCTTTGTGGATGTAACAATATTATGTGATACCTAAATAGATCGTAGTGTAAACAGAGCATGTAGGCACACAAAATATGACTATTTTATCAAACTTCCATGACTCATAACTTTTTAACACTTATTCAACATTTAATAAGCTATAATGATACATGTTACAGAATACAAAATAGTCTGTTCTAGTACTGAGATATGTCTGTTGTGTGACAGAGTGTAGTATGTGGCCACGTGCCCTGTTTTTGCAGGTATAGTCACAATTTAACAATGAAGCAGGGTTTCAGCGATAAAAAGCAATGAAACAATAGTTGATAGTACCTATGAGGAAAATCCCTACTTGGCATTGTAGCAATGTGACAATATCCTGGCATTTTTACCATCTTCTCAATGCCAAAGTGGGTAATTTGAACAATTTGCTACAATGTCAAGTAAGGATTTGCCTTATAACTACCATCATCTTTATGTGACTGAGGCTGACAAAACTAGTCTTACAGCCCAAAAATATGATTGTGTATCACCATTTTTGTATAAGCTAGCTACAAATCTGTAATATTCCAGAACTTTTTACTAAAGTGGTAAAAATTTAACTTAGTTATCGTATTCAGTGAGAAAGTTATTAAACTTGAAAACAGTAATCAAAATTTAACAGCAGGGCTTTATGACTGGTTTTTTCAGAGCAGATCACATTATTATCTTGTTTCAATACTTTTTGGCACTGAACCCTACTTCATTTTTAAATTAATAATATTATTTCTAATGCACTAGTTTTAAAAATCTATAATATTATTAGTTTTTGTTAGAGCATAAACATGTATTATACATTTAGCTGGTCAGTATGCAGTCACAATGCACTTTTTTATTTAGCCAGTCATTTGTTGTATGAATATTAGGAATTTGTTCCTATATGGTTATAATAAGCATGCTTGTAGGATTAGGAACAGTGCACCTAGGATTAGGAAAAACACTCCTAGGATTAGGAACAGTGCTCCTAGGATGCACAATTAGTAACTGTTAAGCTACAGTTAGGGTTAAGGAATGGGTTTAAAATTTTAAAGAGCGCAAAACAAGAGTTTCCAGCAAGTAGCGGTGGTACAGTGGTAGGGCATAGTACTCCAACCTTCTGAGGTTTGGTAACTCAATTCCCAGTTTCACCACCTTTATTTTTCCTTTTCTTATACCATTTCTTGTATTTTCTAAGTTATTTTTTAGAATCGCAACAGAGCCGGCCGTAAGGTGGCTGGGAACAGTTTCCGTATGGCTTCACCATGAAATTTACAGGGCCTAAAACAAGCAAGCTATCTTCATGAAGTGCATTGAACTAACAGAAATCTATGAAGCAGTTTGTTCTCTACCATTTACAACAAACAGGAGCTCTCTGGGATGCGTGTAGCGTAAGTTACAAATTTAGCCCTTCAAAGTGAACTCTTCCTCCGCGCTTGACGCTATGGGGCTGGATTCGCTGTTAGACACTATTTACCTGATTATCTATCATTGCGCGGGGCTACTTTTCCTACCAGGTCTTTGGTTTACACGTTAATTCTACCCATGTCACACAAAGATTTGAAACAGGTTTTTTTTAAATTCGCCACTGCCAGGTCGAAGCGAATACTAAAACTCGACTTCCGCACAATTACAACTTATTTACTACTGATTGCCCATCCAAAATTTGACAGTCGTATCTTGAAAAACCGGCAACTAGTTCATTTTTGTATGGAGGCTTGTAATAATAGCGCGTGGCGATCTTGTTAAATGCTGTGATGATGTGTGCTTACGCAATCATAAGTATTTGAAAAATAATAAATGGAGGACAGTACAGTGACCAGTTTTATTAGACGATCCAGAGAGTCCTGGGACGTGATTTCTTGATGTCTATTTGTACCGTGACCAACTACACATGAGTTATAGATTACTTTGAAACTGTTTACACCAAATTAGTTATGACTTGTAGATTGTTGTCTGCCATTTCCGCCTGTTTGCCGCTTTCTTGACTAGGACTATCCTTTGGCGCATCTTTCCCGTTGCACCCTCTGATTTGGTACAACTGAGTGCTGTTGTAGTATCTACATTGATGGAAGATTGCAGTAAAGCATCGTTCATGATGAAGATGATCAGGCGACTGACTCTCGAGGTAGTGCTGATTCTTTGAACGTAAAGGTCTCAAGATCAGCAGAAAAGCTAGAACGAGACTGCCATACGTACGGTGCTAGGAAAGGCTGTAATAGAGCTGGGAAGATACATGTATAGTTTACATAAACACTGCTAGAATAGCATTAAGGTGCAAAAACAGCAGCCATACATACGTATAGCTAGCATAGCTCCGTGCAGTCCATGCTATTTGCATAACAAGCATATAAATGTATATTGAAGGCCCTATAAATGGGCAGTACTATGCTTTTAGGGGGGGTGGGGGTGGCCTCCCAGTTTAGCTTTGCCTAGGGCCTCAAGAATGCTAAGGCCGGCCCTGAATCGCAATGACTGGATAAATATCAACACCATTAAAAATACATGTGTGATTGTGACTGCTGCATTACAGTGTCTCAGTACTTACAGTAGATTAAGGTTGGGGACATGGTACAATACGTTGTCTTCTACATAACTAAACTGTTGAAGGGTATGGCCTCACCACCAATTATTAGAAATGCGGTAGCATGTTCTGATTGTTTAAGGGGGCATAGCCAATTGTAATCTTTTTATAAACGCAGTTTAGCTGCTACTGAATAGTACCATGGACATGTCCATTAAGCACCTCAAATGGTTTGTGGAATCTGAATACACTCCTTTAAAGAACGTGTCAATCCACCCCAAAAACATCTTCACTATAAAAAAAGGTGCATCCAAGAAACCACAAGTGCTTGTAACCCTATGTAAAACAGCTCAGTTGTAGAGGAAGACCTCATAAATGTAAAAATAACGGGTAACTTAAATACCTGATATCTGAAGCAGCCAAGAACTAATCTTACTATCATTACCAAAGTTCCATTCCTCGCAAGATCACCTTGGCTGTAAAACAGGTGTACCCATGAAAGTAAAAGTAACTGACAATGATATCTGAAGTAGCCCAAGAATGAATGTTGATATGTATATAATTGCAATTAATAAAAAAAGTAACATTGAAACTTTTATGGTTCAGCTGTGTTCTATATTTAATCTTGCTGCATCCTAAATTAAGTTCTTTTAACTCTAATTGGCTGGTAATTTGTCCGCCTTTTTCAATAGTCAGTGTATAGAGCAAAAAAAGGCGGCCAAATTACCAGCCAATTAGAGTTAAAAGAAATTAATTTAGGATGCAGCAAGAGCGAATATGAACACAGCTGAACCATAAAAGTTTCAATGTCACTTTTTTTTATTAATTGCAATTATCAAGACACGTGTGGCCCAAGAAGCCGGCGCGTAACACCCGTGAGTATATTGACAGGAAGAAAGAAAATGCAATTTTCGCACCTCCGTAGCTCTGTGCTGCCTTGATGAAACAAGACGATTTTTGCTGTGGACACTTCCTCCACCTTCAGCACTCCACATTCCAAATTTGAGCGAAATCGCTTCAAGCGTTCCCGAGATATGCGACTTCAACAATTGGCTTAGTTTCTTCGTTTTTTTTTTTTCTTCTTATTTTTCTTCCTCTTTTCGCACACTTACAAAAACTGCTATAAAACGCGAACGCCATATCCGATCGCCTTGAAATTTGGCACACAGAAGGGGGGTATAAAGGTGCATCTCTGTACCAACTTTGGCTGGAATATGATAAACAGGCAAAGCGTTATGAGCGATTATTCACGAAAAATAACACTAATATGTTGTCACGCCTACAGGGTAAACCGCGTATGGGAAGAAGCTGAAAATCGGTGGGTGAATAGGTTAACTATTGAACCACAAACCTTTTGTGGTTTGAAAGAAATCGAGCTAAAAACCAGGAAGATACAGCGAAAAAACCAACAGTGTGTAACAATTACGCAATCGAGATTAGCTAATAAAAACGACTGCTTGCCACGCCTACCAGATAAACCAGTTGGGGTAATGCTTTGAAAATCGCTGTACAGATGGAGTTGTCATCTTAGAAAGGCACTTCAATGGTGTAGAAGAATCAGACTTAAAGCCACGGAGTTATAACACGAAATCCAACTTGGTGTAGCAAGGGCGAGATCGAGATACTCTAATAGAGCAGTCATCCTAATAGAGCAGTCATCCCAATAGAGCAGTCATCCTAATAGAGCAGTCACCCGAAGAGAATCCAAGAGATCAGTTAGAAACAAGTAACCTGTATAGAGATCAGCTACAAACAAGTCACCCTGTAGAGAGATCAGCCACATACAATTCACCCTGTAGAGAGATCAGCTAGAAGAAGTTACCTTGTAGGGAATTCATGCAACTATAGAAAAAGATAATTCAGCTTGTAGAGTTCAGCTACAAAGAAACCATAATGTAGAGAGTTCAGCTACAAACAAATCGCCCTGTAAAGAGATCAGCTAGGAGAAGTTTCCTTGTAAATAGTTCAGTTACAAAGAAACCACCATGTAGAGAATTCATTTACAAACTAGTGACCCTGTAGAGACATCAGTTAGAAGAAGTTACCTTGTAAAGAGTTCAGCTACATAGAAACCATTCTGCAAAGAGCTCAGCTGCAAACAAATCACCTGTACAGAATTCAGCTACAAACAAATCACCCTGTAGAGAGATCAGCTAGAAGAAGTTACCTTGTTGATAGTTCAGCTACAAACAAATCACCCTGTAGAGAGATCAGCTAGAAGAAGTTACCTTGTAGAGAGTTCAGCTACAAATTTAAAGAAACCATCATGTGGAGAGTTCAGCTGCAAACAAATCACCTGTAGAGAGTTCAGCTACAAAGAAACCACCATGTAGGGAGTTCAGCTAGAAGAAGTTACTTTGTAGAGAGTTCAGCTACAAAGAAACCATCATGAAGAGAGTTCAGCTGCAAACAAATTACCTGTAGAGAGTTCAGCTACAAACAAATCACCCTGTAGAGAGATCAGCTAGAAGAAATTACCTTGTAGAGAGTTCAGCTACAGTAAAAAGAAACCACCATGTGGAGAGTTCAGCTGCAAAGAAATCACCCTGTAGAAAATTCTGCCACAAACAAATTGCCCTGTAGAAAGATCAGTTAGAAGAAGTTATCTTGTAGAGAGTTCAGCTAAAAAGAAATCACCATGTAGAGAGTTCAGCTAGAAGAAATTACCTTGTAGAGAGTTCAGCTACAAAGAAACCATCATCTAGATATTTCAGCTGCAAACAAATCACCTGTAGAGAGTTCAGCTACAATCAAATCTCCCTGTAGAGAGATCAGCTAGAAGAAATTACCTTGTAGAGAGTTCAGCTACAAAGAAACCATCATCTAGATAGTTCAGCTGCAAACAAATCACCTGTAGAGAGTTCAGCTAAAATCAAATCTCCCTGTAGAGAGATCAGCTAGAAGAAATTACCTTGTAGAGAGTTCAGCTGCAAACAAATCACCTGTAGAGAGTTCAGCTACAAACAAATCTCCCTGTAGAGAGATCAGCTAGAAGAAATTACCTTGTAGAGAGTTCAGCTACAGTAAAAAGAAACCACCATGTAGAGAGTTCAGCTGCAAAGAAATCATCCTGTAGAAAATTCTGCCACAAACAAATTACCCTGTAGAAAGATCAGTTAGAAGAAGTTATCTTGTAGAGAGTTCAGCTACAAAGAAACCACCATGTAGAGAGTTCAGCTAGAAGAAATTACCTTGTAGAGAGTTCAGCTACAAAGAAACCATCATCTAGATAGTTCAGCTGCAAACAAATCACCTGTAGAGAGTTCAGCTACAAACAAATCTCCCTGTAGAGAGATCAGTTAGAAGAAGTTACCTTGTAGAGAGTTCAGCTACAAAGAAACCATTCTGTAAAGAGCTCAGCAGCAAAAAAATCACCTGTACAGAATCCAGCTACAAATAAATCACCCTGTAGAGAGAACAGCTAGAAGAAGTTACCTTGTTGATAGTTCAGCTACAAACAAATCACCCTGTAGAGAGATCAGCTAGAAGAAGTTGCCTTGAAGAGTGTTCAGTTACACAGAAACCACCATGGACAGTTCTGTAATAAATATATGTATTATATATATAATTTGTACATTTACTGATTAAATCAGAAATATTTAAGGTACATCTGCTTCATCTTTTCTTCTTCCTGTGGTAAAGAAAAAAAGATAGGTTAAAAAAGTCCCAAAGCAGGCCATAGGCCGGCTTTGGGGTATACAAATACAAGAAGAAGTGAAATCTAATCCAAAACAGCCAAGCTGTAAAAAAAAGTGTGCGGCCCTCAAAAAGGCTATGGTGAAAAAAGATGTGAAATCCAAGGTGGCGGCCAAGAAATGGCTGTGATGGTAGGTTAATGGTAAAAATTTTAATAACGACAATTCAGGTGAATTTTGTGCCAATTGACCAAGCGGCACCAAAATTCACCTGAATTATTGTTATTAAAATTTTTACCATTAACCTACCATCACAGCCATTTCTTGGCCGCCACCTTGGATTTCACATCTTTTTTCACCATAGCCTTTTTGAGGGCCGCACACTTTTTTTACAGCTTGGCTGTTTTGGATTAGATATACATATCAACATTCATTCCTGGGCTGCTTCAGATATCAGCTGTTTCAATTGCCAGTGACTTTTACTTTCATGGGTACACCTGTTTTACAGCCAAGGTTTTCTTACATGGAATGAAACTTTGGTAATGATAGTAAGATTAGTTCTTGGCCGCTTCAGATATCAGGTCTTTAAGTTACCCATTATTTTTACATTTATGAGGTCTTCCTCTACAACTAAGCTGTTTTACATAGGGTTACAAGTGCTTGTGGTTCCTTGGACACGCCTTTTTTATAGCAAAGGTATTTTTGGGGTGGATATCACTCATTTTTGTCAGTGATAGACTCACTGGGGAAAAGTAAATTGGTAAAAATGTGAAAAAGAAAATAAGAATCAAAACGTATATTACGTATCTTGGAGAGTCCAACATGCACCTATTGATTACTGTCATCTTGTTTAACATAAAAAAGCACACATACTACTGGCTGTTTCATTACACCGAAAATTTTGAAGCAGAGTAGAGGAAACCGACTATTCTACTAGTATATCTACCTTTACTTACTTACTATTTACAAACTATTACAATATCTCATATCTGTGGTAAATGCTTCAAGCATATTTATATTGAGCACATGTATTATATGCAACCTGTCACATTATTATCAAGAGTCCATGCATAATAAAAGTCCATTGCACACTCTTAATTGTAATTGTTATTATCATAATATGTGACCGTATTTGCAAAAATGTACCTTTTCACACACAAAATGTGACCCATTTTTTGACCTTTAAAGCTTCGTAACGTTTGATCATGGCATATAATTGTTTAAAACTTTCAGTGAATGTAGCTACAGTATCTGGCTACATTGTGGTACTTAGAGCAGGCTAATCAGTATAAGGAGTCAAGTGTTACATCATTTTGTTAGCTGGTATATATGTCAAATGTGTGGGAAAGGTACCTTTTCGCAAATCCGGTCACATATTATAACCATTGTAGCGTTGTGGTCATAGCTTCAGGATTGGAGCAGCAGAGAAAGAAATAGAGGACTCTTAATCATCAAAACTTGGGGAGATGGAACCTAGGATGGAACAGTATTACCATGGACAAAGTATACCACAAGAGCATCAGATAATACCAGTACATGAGACTAGAGCCACTATCACCACATTTTTCCTGGAATTAACCAAAAATTTCAAACTATTCGCAGATGAAGCAATTGAAACTAAAAGGTGCAGTAGCTATTTACACTTTTGCAAGGGAGCATACCCCAGACTTCCTATAGACACTAGTTGCTTTCAGTTCAGTAGCCATAATATATACTGTAAATATAGTAAAGGATTGAGCCTTAGTTACCACTTTCATCTTTACTCTGATGTATCAGCAATAAACAGTAGCTGTAGGTGCATAAGCTAGGGATGGTGGGAATTATTTGCTCTACTGAACATCACAGTTATTTCCCGCTCATCATCAAGTCCTGTCAAGCCATCGCACAAAAACAATTTCAGCAGTGCACAAAAGTATGCATACCACATTGTAGAGCCAGAACTAAGAACAAGTTCCACCTGATATCATGTGAACTTTTTAGTGGAAATCTCTTGGAAAGTCCCTGTAACACCTCAAGTGAACACATGTGATACACGGTTTATTAATTCATGATGGCAGTACATGTCTTGAGAGAGAAGCACAAAGATAAACATTAATTGTAACTAGATTTCAATGGAGTGGTGACACGTACTTTGTAGAATACTATACCCAGAACATCGTGGAGGTTCAGTTACGTAAAAGGGGAGCCATGGCCAGTGGAGGTTCAGTAACGAAACGAGGAGTGGAGGTTCCGTAACGAAAGGAGGAGTGAAGAAACTAGTAAAGTGCCACATATTGCCTCACACTGATTAACCGCATGTATTGATATACAATTATATAATTGGTTTCAAGTTAGATGTGTGCACTAGTACCCCACTAGTGCAAATTCACCGAGACCAAGCTGAAAACTTCTGATGGTTCCAACTTGAGTAACAGCAAATGCCAGCTTGGAATTATCTCATGGAGGGAATGTCGACATGGTACCGACCAAATATCTCTCAGTTGTCACTTGCCAATTTATACATCATCTGAAGTCCCAGGGCTGTAGGTGGAAGAATTAAGTAAGTTAACATACATGATGCATGTACAAAAATACGTACTCATTCACACTGCATACTGGTCTAAATGCTGTTGCTGAATTTGTGTACAGTGAAACCTCTCTAATCAGGACACTGTGTAGTAAGGTACATCATCAGCCAACTTGTAAATCCCCAAACATATCATTTGTGCAAAAGTGGCATAGATTTTAGGTGTGTTGTATTTAATGCCCGCCTTTTGTTTTTACAGGTAATCTGGTCATAGTATGCAATTCACCCAGTAACAGTTGGATGTGCATGGTCATGGTACATACATAACTGGGACCAGGGGTAGGAAGCCTGAATTTCAGGTCAGTTTACATAGAGAGGAATTGTATTATTTTAATATGTGTTCTTTTTATAGTTCTCAATTGTCAACTGTACATGGACTGTACTGACATCAAAGGTGTTGTGAATTTCTAGGTCAGTCTATGTACGTACTAAGGAATATAGTTGTTTATTATTTCTGAATTTCCAGGACCAGGGGTGTGATGAAACTAATACCCCGGTCAGTTTACATGCCGTGCTTATAAAGATATTTTCCAGTACCCAGATTTTTGGCATATTGTATTTATTGCCCACTTGCTGATTATTGTAGGGTTATCTGGGTACCCACTAGCAATTGTGTGTAGTCATGCATAGCTTGAGACCATACAGGAATTCATATCAATAAGAGTGTCCTGAATTTCAAGTCAGTTGGTGTACAGAGCAATCGTATTGCAATAGTTTTATGTGTTGTATTTGTAGTTCTCAATTGTCAAGTGTATGTAGACCGTAGTGACATCAAGAATGTCATGAATTTTCAGGTCAGTCTACATACTAAAATGTATTATCTCAGGTCTGAATTTCCAGGATCTACTACAAGGCGTACTGTTATGTGGGAGCAAACTAATATCACGGTCAGTTGACATGTCATCCTTACAGTATTATTTTCCAGTATCCAGATTTTAGGTGTATCGTACTAAATGCTTGCTTGTTGGGATTTTGCAGGCCATCTGGTCATAGAGGTTTATCAACTAGCAGTTGGACATATAGCTTGGGCAGGAACTCAGTGTAGTGAATTTCAGGTCAGTTGATGTACAGAGGAATAATATTATTTCAATTGTTTTGTGTTCTTTTTAAATTTGTAGTTCTCAATTATCAGATTTGGACTGTAGTGACATTATGGGTGTCGTGAATGGTTAACATCACTATCTTGCTGTATGTCAGATGTTATTATCAGAAAAAATTAATATGTGATGTTCATGTGTATTAATTAGCAAGCATGATCAAAACCACAACTACTTGTTGCTGGGGTGGGATATGCATGATGATCGAAAGCCACGATGTGCACAAGTGACTGCTTGTCGCTGGGGTGCATGTCACTGCATCAGTATGGGGTGGGTATTTCTATGTGTTCAGCTTGTTTGAAGACTACCAGAAGTTTTTATTTACTCCACATTCAATTCGTAATTCGTTGTAGTGATAAGTTACAAAGATGGAAGCGATTGTAATACACAGTGTGGTGCATGGCACTAAATAGAGTCTAAAAGATTTATGCTTGAAACGCCTTCCCTAGGGAACTTACATTCTTGACACTTTCACAACTTGTTTATAAGATAGGAAGGTTTGTGTCCACATCGTGTCTTTAAAAGTTATTGTAGGGATTAGAGGTTTGATCAAAGAAAATTCGCGCATGGACAAACCAGAATTAGATAATGCCAGTGCTACACAGACTGTACAAACACGGCTATGTTTACTGGTATAACGTGACAGTAGGTGTAACATAAAGAAGAAAATTAAAGTGAAATATGTGTAAATATGCCTATTTTTTTATTTTAACAAGGTCGCAAGACGATGATGACGATTCCTAAAGATTTTTTTATCATGTAACGCAATACAAATCCATTGAGAAATGTTGCATAATCCAGGGCTAATATTGCAAAACCGTTCCTACATGTAAATAACTCACAGTAGTGGCCATGCATCTTTCAATTGGGCGCACTTCATAGTTTCTTGGTCGTGCGCCTCACTATAGTGAGTATTGATACAGAAATTAAGGCTTGGTGTGGTTTCCTGGCATGAAGAAGATGACATTTAATTGATGTGAAAAGGAATGGCAAAGCACAGAAGGCAGGCATTCATTGGAACTATAAAAGACACATCCCACCAGTGAGTTTATTGCTGTGGAGTAAAATGGTGGCCATGCGCTGCTTTGTTTGGCCTCTAGCGTTGGGACTGTGGTCAGTGAAACAGGCAGGTGGGCATGCATGTGAGCAGGATGGGAGACAAAAATTAATATGGGCTTTGATTTAAAAGTCTACATTCAGCTGCCTGCAAATGTTTTATTGCTTTAATGCCATTATTAAATGTTGAATGGAGTAAGACCATTCCATAAAGGTGATTTTCTTCCCAAGAGGTACTGTATTTCTGTGAAGGTTTTTGGATGCAGCATCTTAGCTAGGCCTGAGCCTAATGTGCTCAAAATTTTACTTATTATTCTTTCCAGAATTTCTCAAAATTTTCTCCTATTATTCTTTTTTTTTATTCTTGTATCTAACTTATTATTCCATAATAATTCTCAGTTTCTGTGTCTAGTCGCTTAGTTTTCAAGATGCTCATAAGCAGTTTTGCCAGATTAATTAATAACCATTATATGAAGCATTCCATATTACACATAAATTTTGTAACCATATAAGTAGTCAGTGGCGTAGCTACCATTGAGGCAACCGAGGCAGCTGCCTCTGTAACAATGCTCAACAACGCTCAACAACAGGTTGAGCAGGCCTGCAGAGTTTTGGCACCCCGGATTTTCTACTCAAACGTTACTAGACAGCATTACTGTACCACACATAATAGAATCTATGGCTGCACCATGGTGACACGGTGCTGGATAACTTTTCGGCTACTCAGTTGACAGGGCCGCCCACAGGGGGGGGGGGGGGGGGCAACTGGGGCATTTTTCCCGGGCCCCAGCCTGAAAGGGGCCCCAGGAGGCCCCCTGGAAGATCGATATACTCTAATAGAGCAGTCATATCTAAATAGTCTAATAGAGCAGTCATAGTATTCTTCAGAGGAACAGTGTAGTAAGTTTATAGATAAGGAGATATGGTTGGTGAGGGGTAGCTATTGTCACTGTTAGCAGGTCATGACCTTTTTTTTTTAGGTCTTCAACTTACAGCTTGGGTGAAGTTGTATTTTAGAATAGAAACCTCCTTTCATCTGGGGCCCCACTTTAACTCTTTGCCCGGGGCCCCTTAATTTCTCTGGGTGGCCCTGTCAGTTGAATTCAGTTGCATTGAGCTAATTGATCATGCATATCATATGCATTAGCAATTACAATCAAAAATTATGTTATTTCAAAGCATATATTTTCAAAATTTTCTATGAGGGAGCATGCCTTCAGACTCCCTAGCTTGACATGCTTTGCACATGCAGTTGAGCATCACATGAAAGAGAATATATCTGACTTAAACATCACATTAGATCAATAAAAAGTATAGTGTGCATGACTATGACCTCTGTTGCAGTCCATGGATGACCTGACCACTCAAAATGTCTCCGAAGTAAGTTGTGTTGAATGCAATTAAACTAGTGTAATAATTGAAGCATAGGAGCTATACTGTAGCATTAACTAAGCTGGAGCATTACTTATGGCATGTAGAAAAATGCTCAGAGTCTTTCTTCCATCCAATCAGATAGTCAATCTGCAAATGCTGTACCACCTACTCTTGAAGTATTTGTGAATCAGTTGAGCCCTCTCAATTAGGTCAATGTATAAACTTCGCCTCGGTAAAAAATTTTCCTGGCTACGCCACTGGTAGTTGCAACAAACTTAGAATAGCTATGTGTAGTAACAAGAGTTCATAATAATATAACTGGCAGTAATAATTCAAGTGCTTTCAATTATTGGCTGCTAGTGTATTTAAACTATACATACTAAGATAGGTACATAATGATTATACTCAAAGACTTGAAGAAGATACACTAGTATAAGATGTACAAGCTTCAGAATTGCATGCAGTTAAATCCTTGATACTGGCTGCAAATTGTTAACCTGAAATTACCTGACTGCTCTATTAGAGTATTTGAGCATTCCATTAGAGTATATCAATCTTTAAGAAGCTTTTCAGCCTCTTGTCAGCCAACACTTTGCAGCACTCCTATAATAATATAATGTCAGCTATACATCATTCTTAGTAGCTTAACTTTCCTTCTAGCTACTTAAGAAGAGACACGCCCCTTAATTCCACCGATTATTCCCGTGGACATCCGATAGTTTTAAAATTATGCCTGTAGCAATCCTATAATTCTGGAATTATTCTCACAAAATTGGTGACCTATAATTATGCTGGCACATTAGGTCCAGCCCTAAACTTAGCAGTGCTCATCACTTTAGGGAGGAACCCTGCTATGTACTACGGTGTTGTTTGATAACTTTTTGGCTTGAGCCATAGTCCATAGATATTTTGTGGAAGTGAACTCATTTTTATCTGGAAATTCATCAATTTGGTTGCTTTGTGAAGTATCTCATTAGTATACTGTAATTAATCAACAGTGTTAAATTGAGTTAGTGATAATATGTGACCGGGCCTGCGAAAACAGGGCATGTGGGCACAAACTACACCCCATTGCTCTACAGGTCATATCTCTGTACTGGAAAAGTATATTTCCATTCTGTAGCTTGCATCATAATGCCACTTAAATGCTTACTAAGAGGTGAAAATTTCAATGCCATAGCATAATGGTACAAAACATTATGAGTGATGAAAGTGTGAAAAAGTAGGCAAAAATCATGTGCCCACATGCCCTATTATCGCAGGCCTGGTCACATATTACTTATTACAATCTAAACCAAAACAGTCAAGCTGTAATAAAAGAATGTGGCTCCCAAAAAGGCCAAGGTGAAAAAAGATGTGAAATCCAAGGTGGTGGCCAAGAAATTAAATGGCTGTGATTGTAGGTTAATGGCAAATATTTTAATTATGACAATTTAGGTGAATCTGCATTGCCTCCTCCATGTTTCACTAGGATTTGGCACCAAATTCACCAGAATAGTTGTAATTAAAATTATTGCCATTAACATACCAACACAGCCATTTATTGGCCGCCACCTTGGATTTCTCATCTTTTTCACCCTGGCCTTTTAGGGGGCTGCACTCATTTTTACAGTTTGGCTGTTTTGGTTTAGATATCACTTCTTTTTGTATTGCAAGCCACAAAGCCAGCCATAAACTGGCTTTGGTGCTTCCTTTTAACTTTTTTTTCTTTGTTGCAGGAATTGTGGAACAAAATAAGCAATTGTGTGTATAGCACTTTGTCTGATTAAATATTTGTATATTTAACACTGAATATTATCACATACTGTAGGAAATAAGGTGACTTCTCATACATAACTGAACTGTAGCTGAAACTCTCATTAAACTCATTTCAGGGTGACCTGTTTCTAGCTGGACTCTCTACATGGTAATATGTTTCCAGCATATATTTCTACAGGGTGATTTCTTTGTAGCTGATTCTCGATAGGGTAACTTGTTTCTAGCTGATATCTCTACAGGGTGACTTGTTTCCAACTGATCTTTCTACAGGGTTATTTGTTTCTAGCTGATCTTACTACCCCTCCGTTTCCCACATTCCTTTAACCAAACAATTACACTCCTTGCTTTATAACCTTATAACTCTTGTATAGTTGCAGGTATCATCGCCAACTTTTTATCAGCACTTCTCTACATAATTATGCTCTAGTGGTGAAAATGGGATGGTGATTGAATAATCTAATTAGAAGTATGATGTAATTAAATTTGCAAAAAAGGGGAAATAAATGTGTAAGAATTTATTACAATAGATTTACTCTGTTTACTTCCACCTTTTACAAGTTTGCTGGGTAGCTACACCATCCAGGGATAAGCAGAACAAAAATCAGTGCAAAAGATTATTGTATGATGGTTTTACAAAGAAAATACTGTCGTGACGTAGATGCAAGAATATATAAGAATATATATCAATGCCTTGTTGTATTAGATCCTTATAAGGAAATTTTTATTTCTAAAGTTTGCTTAGAGGTTACTGATCCAATAAAAATGTATGTTATTCTTAAAGCTGTTTCTATTCATCTAAAAATAAATATTATCATGAAGTCAAAAAATATATGGCAAACGCTATTGGTGGGAAACGAAGGGCTACAGGGTAACTTGTTTCTAGCTGAACTATCTACTGAGTGACTTGCTACTAACTGATCTCTCTACATGGTGATTTGTTTCCAGCACATATACTGGGTGAAGCTGATCTCTATAGGGTGTTAAACGTTTTTTAAACAATAAGAAGTGTTAATAATTAATAATAGTCAATAAAAAAGAAAAAGAAAATCTTCACATCAAACTGTGGGCAGAGAAGCGAACTCTGTCCAATCCTGTGGCCTAACTTGTATTTAGCTGATATCTCTGCAGTGTGACTTGTTTCTGGCTGATCTCTCTACAGGATGATTTGTTTGTAGCTGATCTCTATACAGGTTACTTGTTTCTAGCTGATCTTTCTTCAGGGTGACTGCTCTATTAGGATGACTGCTCTATTAGAGTATCTCGATCTCACACTTAGTTGGCTTTTTCGTGTTGTAACTTTGTGACTTTAAGTCTGATTCTTCTACACCAATGAAGAGCCTTTCTAAGATGATTACTCCATCCGTACAGTGATTTTCAAAGCATTACTCCAAGCTGTTTTTCTGGTAGGCGTGGAAAGTTGTGGTTTTTTTATTAGCTAATCTAGATGCATAATTATTACACACTGTTGATTTTTTCGTTGTGTCTTGTTGGTTTTTAGCTCGATTTCTTTCAAACCACAAAGAGTTTGAGGTTCAATAGTTACCCTATTACCCACCGATTTTCAGCTTCTTACCATAAGCGGTTTAACCTGTAGGCGTGACAACATATTGGTGTTATTTTTCATGAATAATCGCTAATAACTCCTTGACTGTTTATCATATTCCAGCTAAACTTGGTGTTAAGATGTGCCTTTATACCCCCCTTCTGTGTGCCAAATTTCAAGGCAATCGGATATGGTATTCATGATTTTTGGAAGTTTTTGTAAGTGTGCAAAAAGAGGAAGAAAAATAAGAAAAAAGAACGAAGAAACTAAGCCATTTTTGAAGTCGCATATCTCGGGAACGCTTGAAGCAATTTTTTCATTCAAATTTGGCATGTGGAGTACTGAAGTTGGCAGGCGTGTCCACAGCAAAAATCATACTGTTTAGTAAAGGCAGTACAGAGCTACGGAGGTGCAAAAATTGCATTTTCTTACTTCCTGTCAATATACTCACAGTGTCACGTGCTGGCTTCTTGACCACACGATACACTATCGTGTGTCTTGATTATTCTGTGACATACATTATTATTTCACAAGCAACTAATAATAATATCATAGTACAATGAGTAGTGCTGCATGAAATCAGTAAAAATTCATAAGCAAAGTTACTATTTTCAACTCAACAAGAGTGGTATTTATGCCCAAATTTCACTGCTACCCATATTATTCCCTGTTAATACTCTATACTCATTATTGTTTGCCAACAAACAGTTATGTGGATTATGAGGTACAAGCCTAAAATTATCCAAAATAATAGTTTCTAGGCAAAGAGTTTATTCACATTGCCATGGAGACCATTAGGTAATAGACATTTTGGGTGTCCGCAGTAACCATTACTAAGCAACAATACTATTTACACTGTACTTTTTACACAAATTCCAGCCAGTGAAATTGCAATTACAACTCAGTGAAATTTGTGAGTGGTCCACAATGCAGCTGAATCTCGTACATCTTTATACCACTAAATCTTTGCGAATCTTTTGAATCTTAGTCAAAATCTTCGATATTTCAGGATACTTAGTTTGGTTGTGCTTGCTGAAGCTTTATAGTTGAATCCCTGAATCTTATGTAAATCTGTAAAGATTTCAAATCTCGTATGAAATTTTTGCAAATTTTGGCTACATTGTGGATTCCTCTGCTGTAATTGGGACTTTTGTATGAGTAGTAAAACAGGTATGCATGTTATCACATACATAGTTACAATTTTGTACATTATGAATTATTGTCGATCTAAGGAATATGATGTAGATATTAATTTTATTAGCAAGATTTTTTTTAAGATAGATACTTACTTGTGGATACTCCTCACCAAAGTACCTCTCGTTAATGGTTAAAGCTTTATGCAATGATTCAAAGCTTTGAGCTAGTAAAGACATCCTGTGTTGCGTTCTTCCTAATGAGAGAAGAACTTGAGCCAATTCTGTATGAAAAAGTGATGTAATAAAATAAGTTCAAGGTAATAATAATACTTACATACAGTAATAATCAAAACATATTGCCCAAACAGTTTTATAACAAGTAGGAGTAGAGTGCAATGTGTTTACAGAAGTTTAGAATACTGTGGCAGCTTGAGGAATAGGTGAAAGTAGAATCCAAAAAAAGAGTGAATTCCTAAAGTAGACGTCTAAACCAGGAGCTACAAGCAAGCATTAAAATATTAATTGGAATTAACTGGAGTCGGCACAAGTGCAACATTCAACATGTCCTTTCAATGTTTAATGTATCCAATGTTTAAGTCATCATTGTGCAGCTCATCAGTGCAACTAGGCATGTGGCCATTACCTATGCTCACAGAATTGAGCATTATTCTCTTAAGCAGTGCTCAAAAGATCACCTATTGTATGCCTATTTATGCTGAAATTTATGCGGACATACACATTTGTGACCAAACTAGGTTTCCACACACATTAAGTGATATTACTTTGAGAGATCATAACTCAATAAGCATTAGGTATTTTAAGTTCGATTGGGGATCATAGAAAAAAAGTAGGTAAACAAGGGAGGTCGTCTATACCTACAGATGTACTAGCGGACATTTAATCCATATACCCATGACTGAATTGGAGATTAAATGTTCACTAGTATAACTGCAGGTGTAGGCGGCCTCCCTTATTTCCCAATGTTCTTCTCTGATCCCTAATCAAACTTAAAATTCCTAATTTTTTGTGTAACATTATTATAATGGGTGAACTCACACATATCTCATCAAAAGAAAGGTTGGAGCCAGAGTTAATGTTTTTGACTGAATGTGCACCCCAGCTATCAACTACAGACTCGAAAGTGAAGTGGCCATTACGCTTAGTTTTCAGCTATATGCAGCCTATTACACAGTGCTACAAACTAAGAACAGTAGGAGCAATTAATCCAGCCACCATGAAAATACGAATGATTCATGCACCCCAACTATCAATTACTGAAATGGCCATTACACTTTACTTTCAGCTATGTTAAGCATGTTTCACAGCATTACAAATGAATTCAGTCAATCAATCAATCAATCAATCCTCTGCAATCAATCCAGTCACCACAGAAAATAGGGACAACAGTCAATTTCCATTTACAAACGTTGGGAAGACGTCGTGCTACCGCAAATCGTCATCTTGGGCTGTCAGCAAATAAGTGTGACACAAAATTTAATGAGGACAAAGGTAAGTCCATAATGTGCTTGCATTGTATGTACTGCAGTATTCCAGTGAAAAATCAAGCCCATAGCCTTAGCCATTCTTGAGTTACACTTGCCAGAAGGAATCAGGAAGGCAGCAATTAGTAAGTAGAATATTCAATTGAATAATTTTTTTCTGAATTTTATAACATTGTATTTGAAACATTTACGGTTTTAGGCACTTTTGGGCTTGGTTATACCTAACCAATACTGCCAAGGCACCAGGATGATATTGTTAAGCTGGTTTTTGAATAATATATTTGGCCAGAAAAACCCAAACCTGCATGATCTAGTACTACTGTGCTGCATGTTGTAGGGATAGCCACCTGCTTCAAATTTTGACCTGTCCTTTTGTAATACTACAAGTGCACAGAATAATGTGGAATTTTCAACTAGAGTAGGGACCATAGCACATCGATAAAAAGTACTGAAACAAGCTAGAGTAGTGTACAATAGTAAAACAATAAGAAGTGTTATATCTCTATTGTGCTCAAGATACCTTAATGGAAAAGCACAGTAGGGATATAACACTTCTTATTGTTTTACTTTGATTTAATATTGCACACTACTATAGTTTGTTTCAGTACTTTTTTCGATGTGCTATGGTCCCTACTCCAGTTGAAAATTCCAATTTTTTCTGTTTTTTGTAAATAGTTATTATGACTGGTTAACCCACGCATACCGCATCTGAAATGGTGCCGTGCATCTCAATTATCGTCTGAAAAGTGAAGTATCCATTGTGCTTCGTTGTCAGCCATGTTCAACCCGTTACACAGCATTTCGAATCAAAAACTGTTCGAAAAGCACCTCTGCAATCCACGCATACCGAAAGAAAGAAATGGTGCTACACGCCCCAGTTATATCAATTATCATCTGAAAAGTGAAGTATCCATTACACTTTATTGTCGGCTATGTTCATCCCGTTAAACAGCAGTGCGAATCAAGAACTGTTTGAAAAGCACCTCTGCTTGCAAAATAGCCACTACGTATGACAAATACGGACAATTTCCATTACGAAGGGAAGTCATCACATGCTATCACCAAATCAACGCTGTTCGCTGTCAGCAGCAAAGATGAATGGGACACAAAGGAAGACACTGGTAAGTCCATGCAGAATGCATAATACGTACTGCGGTATGCCAAAAGGCACCTGTCGGGTCAAAGCGACGTCGGATAGTGAAAAATCCAAGCCTGTAGCCTTAGTTGTTATCGAGTTATGCTTGTCTGAAGGCATCAGTCAGTTACTCAGTCAGTCATCACTAGAAAATTTCATTAAAATTATATATCTTCTAAAAATCCCGTAGAAACCTGTTGAAAGCATTTTGGGTCAATCTGAAAGCTTGTTTGGGCTTAGTTTTACCTAACCAATACTGCTTCATCATCATCAGGGGAAATTGAGGCTGTTTTTTGGGTGATATTATTTCGTGGGCCACGCCTACTCCTTTGTGGTCCCTACTATACAGTAGCTATTGTACTGTATGATGGAAGCATTGAATTTCAGGTCAATGGCATGCTGGAAGGTCACATTACAGTTGGTCAAAGTCAACAAATTGAAAGCCTGGTTTTGTCAAATTTGATCGCATTAATTTTTATAGTTATTCTTTCTGACCATTTATTTGAGTAGAATAGTTAGTATGTCACATGCCTCAAACCACAGGTGAGTGTTTATATGCTCACCTGTTCTCAGGTAGGTATATTTACCTGTGGTTTGAGGTCTAATGTACAATTGGTAGCTCCTTTGAAGTTTGACATCATCATGGTGTATATATAATTGCACAGTATTTACAATGAAACTCATGAAAGCTGTGCACAGAAATTATATCACTGAGTGCAAACTTTTAATCCTGTATGATGTGTTAGTGTAGTGAATGACATTAGGTGTTCCAACTTTGATTCTATTTAGGGGTCCGGGAATGAGTGCAATAATGAGGTTAAAGTATTGAGAATAATTAGAGCACAATGAAGCAATTTAAGATTACGTGAATTCATGCAAGTTGAGATTAAGATAATCTGATAGAGCAGTCACCTACTCTAACAGAACAGCCAGCAGAATAAATTTTACTCTAATTGCAATAATCACTAAGGATCTTGCTGATTAAAGCAAACTTTAATTCCTGTGAAATAGAACAGCATTTTTACTTCTCCAAACCTTGATGAACACTGTAATTTCATTAATAAACAAGTGCTTCTGGTTGTCTCTAACAACCTGAATTTTACATCATTTGTATAGGCATCAATGTCTAAAGTAACCTTTACAAGTTTAAAAGGACAGCATCTATAGGTCACAAGATATGATATTTTGAAGTGTGATGAAGAGGGGACAAAAGTTTACCCTTCTGGGCAATCACATGGATAGCTACTGTATGGCATGTCTCAATTTTACATTATCTGCAGGTGTGAATTTCGAAAATCGTCTTTTCAAGTTTTAAATGGACAGAGTAAAGTATATTATTCATAGCATAAATGTGACTGGATTTTGGAAAAACGATCCAAATCGCACATTAGAAGTTCCGAGATAAACGGTTTTAAAGAATTGAAGCCAGCATAACTCTCCAAGGATAGCAAGCACGCGTATGAAATTTACACAAAAGATGCATCAATCTGTTACCTTTCAAGCCACTTCCAGTACTTGTAGCTGCTTGTACAGTTTCCCGCCAAATAAGATAGAAAATCTGAGCAGTTGGACGAGCGAAGTAGTATCACGAGTGCTCACAAAGGGGTGGAGGCTGGGGGGTGGCGGGGAGGGCAAAAGTTAGACCTCAAAATGGAGGCAGACCACGATTGGAGTCCAGACACGAGATTACAGGGCTGTGCTGGCTCCTTAGTGGCTGATATGTAGCAAAGTCAACAGAGAACACGTCTGGCCAACATTATAAGGCTGTCCACCAGTAAACCACTGACTCTTGCCAGGCCAGGTCCTTCACAAGGCCTGAAACCGCCATTTGAGCACTCCACACCACCCAGAAAAGACGTGTGTAAATACCAGCCTCGTGTAGTTTGGGTAGTGCTGAGGGTCAAAACTTGTAGTACGATAGTGTAGCTATCCACTGGTGGTGTTAGTTTGATTTTGCCTGATGTGCGATTTGGATCGGTTCTGTAAAATCTGGTCACAAATGATGTTATTTTCTGGGTGGTGTGGTGAGCTCAAATAGTGGTTTCTGGCATTTTAAAGGAACTGGCTTGGCAAGAATCAGTAGTGCACTGGTGGATGGCCTGGTATGGTAGACCAAAATGCTTTCTGTGTTGATTTAAATAATTTTGCAGCATATCAGCCACTAAGAAGCCAGCACAACCCTGAAATTGTGTTGTCTGGAGTTTAATTGTGATCTGTCTGCATTTTAAAGCTTATCCTTTGCCCAACCCATGACCCCCCCCACCCTCTACCCTTTAGTGAGCACTCACAATACTTCACCTGTCCAATTGCTATCTAGCTTTGGTGAGAAACTCTACACGCAGTCATGTACAACTGTACTGAAGGTGCACTGAAAGGTAATAAATTGATGCATCTTTTGTGTAAATTTCTTACACAAAACATGCTCAATATCCTCAGCAAGTTATAACGGCTTGAATTCTTTAAAACTGTTTATCTCAAAACTTCTCATGTGTGATTTGCAAATATAACATTCACATTGCTAGGGGAAATATTTAATTGTTCTTTATTTTGAAATTTGTCAGTTGCAAAGGTAAAATAATTTTGGAAATAACAAAATTACATTTTGAGAATAAGAGCACATTGCTAATATTTTTGGTGAACATGCAGAATAAAATAAAATTTTAAGCCTAATTCCCTGAGGCATAATTCTGTTCTGCTTATGAACATTGTGAATAGATAAGTTTATACCAGTGTTAGCTGTTGAGCAGGCACCAGTGTTATCATACAGTACTACTGTACTGTATCAAGACACACGATAGTGTGTCGTGCGGCCCAAGAAGCCGGCGCGCCACACCGTGAGTATATTGACAGGAAGAACGAAAACGTCATTTTCACACCTTTGTATCTCGGTGATCACTTATCTGATTGAAACCAAATTTGCTACACAGTTGCCCGCCAGCCAAGGGAGTCTACATTCCAAATTTGAAGGAAATCGCTCCAGCCATTTCCGAGATACGAGCTGCCAAAGTTTCGTTTTTTTTCTTCGTTTTTTTTTTTCTTCTTCTTCGTCTTTTCGCACACTTGCAAAAATTGCTATAACAAGCAAACGCGTACTCCGATCGCCTTGAAATTTGGCACACAGAAAGGGAGTCCAAAGGCGAATCCTAGCATCAAATTTGGTACAAATCCGATGAATGGTTCAGGAGTTATGACCGATTATTCGCGTAAAACAAGATCGATTTGTTGTCACGCCTACAGGGTAAACCGCTTCATGGAATGAGTTGAATATTGCTATGTAGATGGAGTAACCATCGTAGGAGTGCCTTTTGGTGGTTTGAAAGGAATCGAGATAAAGACCACGGAGATATGACACAAAACCCAACCTGTGTCACAATTACGCGATCGATTTTTATGAATAAAAAAAGTATTAGTTTTCACGCCTACTAGGCAAACCGCTTAGAGCAATGAGCTGAAAATCGGTGTATAGCTGGAATAATCTTCATAGAAAGTCCTTGCAGTAGTACAGAAGAATCGGATTACAAACCACTGAGTTATGATTCGAAAGCCAACTCCGTGTAGCAAATGCGAGATCGAGATACTCTAATAGAACAATCACCCTAATAGAGCATTCGGATAATTTATTTACTCCATTATAGAATTTTATTACATCACAAGTTATTCTGTAGGGAGTTCAGCTGCAAACAGTTAATCTTATAGACTGTTCAGCAAGAAGACAGTCACCATGTGGAGAGTTAAGCAAATATACCACTATAGAGATTCAGAACATTACAAGTCACACTGAAGAAAGTTCAGCTATAAACAAGTCATGCACTGTGTAGAGAATTCAGTTACACAGAATTCTGCTACACACAAGTCACTGTGGAGAGAGTTCAGCTACAAACAAATTACCCTTTAGAGTGATCAGCTACAAACAAAACACTTTGCAGGGTGTTCAACTGCAACAAATCAATTACCTTTAGAGCGATCAGCAATGAACAAATCAACACAAATCTACCTGTAGAGAGATCAGCTAGAAACAAATCACCCTGAAGAGAGTTCAGCTACAAAAAATCACCCTGTAGAGACATCAGCTAGAAACTAGACACAATGTAAGGAGTTCAGCTACAAGCAATCACCCTGTAGAGAGTTCAGCTAAAACAAATCAACCTGCAGAGAGATCAGCTACAAACAAATCACCTTATAGAGAGTTCAGCTACAAACAGATTACCTGTAGAGAGATCGGCTACAAACAAATCAACCTGCAGAGAGATCAGCTATATACACACAAATCAACTTGTAGAGAGATCAGCTACAAACAAATCACCCTGTAGAGAGATCAGCTAGAAACTACACACAATGTAAGGAGTTCAGCTACAAACAAATCACCCTGTAGAGAGATCAGCTACAAACTAGACACAAAGTAAGGAGTTTCGCTACAAGCAAATTACCCTGTAGAGAGTTCATCTACAAACAAATCAACCTGTAGAGCAATCAGCTAGAAACAAATCACCCTGAAGAGAGGTCAGCTACAAAAACTCACCCTGTAGAGAGATCAGCTAGAAACAAATCACCCTGAAGAGAGGTCAGCTACAAAAAAATCACCCTGTAGAGAGCTCAGCTACAAACAAATTGCCCTGTAGAGAGATCGGCTACATACAAATCAACCTGCAGAGAGATCAGCTACACACAAATCAACTTGTAGAGAGTTCAGCTACAAACAAATTACCCTGTAGAGAGATCGGCTACAAACAAATCAGCCTGTAGAGAGTTCAGCTAAAACAAATCAACCTGCAGAGAGATCAACTACAAACAAATCACCTTATAGAGAGTTCAGCTACAAACAAATTACCTTGTAGAGAGATCGGCTACAAACAAATCAGCCTGCAGAGAGATCAGCTACACACAAATCAACTTGTAGAGAGATCAATTACAAACAAATCACCCTGTAGAGAGATCAGCTAGAAACTACACACAATGTAAGGAGTTCAGCTACAAATAAATCACCTTATAGAGAGTTCAGCTACAAACAAATCACTCTGTAGAGAGATCAGCTAGAAACTGGACACAATGTAAGGAGTTCAGCTACAAGCAAATCACCCTTTAGTGAGTTCAGCTACAAACAAATCAACCTGCAGTGAGATTACCTACAAAAAGCACCTTGTACAGAGTTCAGCTACAAATAAATTACCCTGTAGAGAGATCGGCTACAAACAAATCAACCAGTAGAAAGATCAGCTACACACAAATCAACTTGTAGAGAGATCAGCTACAAACAAATCACCCTGTAGAGAGATCAGCTAGAAACTAGTCACAATGTAAGGAGTTCAGCTACAAGTAAATCACCCTGTAGAGAGTTCAGCTAAAACAAATCAACCTGCAGAGAGATCAGCTACAAATAAATCACTTTATAGACAGTTCAACTACAAACAAATTACCTTGTAGAGAGATCGGCTGCAAATTAATCAACCTGCAGAGAGATCAGCTACACACAAATCAACTTGTAGAGAGATCAGCTACAAACAAATCACCCTGTAGAGAGATCAGCTAGAAACTAGATACAATGCAAGGAGTTCAGCTACAAGCAAAATCACCCTTTAGTGAGTTCAGCTACAAACAAATCAACCTGCAGTGAGATCACCCACAAAAGCGCACTTGTACAGAGTTCAGTTACAAACAAATCACCCTGTAGAGAGATCAGGTAGAAGAATTCACCTTGTAGAGAGTTCATTTACAAAGAAACCATCATATAGAGAGTTCAGCTACAAAGAAATTACCCCGTAGAGAGTTCAGCTAGAAGAAGTCACCTTGTAAAGAGTTTAGCTACAAAGAAACCATCATGTACAGAGTTCAGCTACAAAGAAACCACCTGTACAGAATTCAACTACAAACAAATCACCCTGTATAGAGATCAGCTAGAAGAAGCTACCTTGTAGATAGTTCAGCTACAACAATTCACCCTGTAGAAAGATCATGCTAGAAGAAGTCACCTTGTAGAGTATTCAGTTACAAAGAAACCATCATGTAGAGAGTTCAGCTGCAAACAAATCACTCTGTAGAGAGTTCAGCTACAAAGAAACCGCCATGTAGAGAGTTCAGCCTCATACAAACCACCTAGTAGAGAATTCAACTACAACAAATCACCCTGTAGAGAAGAAGTTACCTTGTAGAGAGTTCAGCTACAAAGAAACCACCATGTAGAGAGTTTAGCTGCAAACAATTCACCTGTAGAGAGTTCAGCTAGAAACAAATCACCCCGTAGAGAGATCAACTGGACGAAGTCACCTTGTAGAGAGTTCAGCTACAAAGAAACCATCATGTAGAGAGTTCAGCTGCAAACAAATCACCCTGCAGAGAGTTTAGCTACAAAAAAATCACCCTGTAGAGAGTTCAGCTAGACGAAGTCACCCTATAGAGAGTTCAGATACAAAGAAACCATCATGTAGAGAGTTCGGCTATAAAGACACCACCATGTAGAGAGTTTAGCTGCAAACAAATCACCTGTTACAGAGAGTTCAGCTACAAAGAAACCATCCTGTATATAGTTCAGCTACATTTCAAGTCACCCAGTAGAGAGATCAGCTGTAAACAAATCCTGTGGGGAATAATGAGCATGTAATAAATATATGTATATAATTTGTATAATTACTAATAAAATCAAAAATAATTGAAGTACTAAAATTCTTCTTTAAGTTCTTTTCTTCTTCCTGTGGTAAAGAAAATAACACATGGGTTAAAAAAGCCCCAAAGCCAGCCATAGGCCGGCTTTGCAGTATACAAATACAAAAAGAAGTGATATCTAATCAAAAACAGCCAAGCTGTAAAAAAAGGTGCGGCCCCCATAAAGACCATGGTGAAAAAAGATGTGAAATCCAAGGTGGCGGCCAAGAAATGGCTGTGATGGTAGGTTAATGGTTACATTTTAATAACAACAATTCAGGTGAATTTGGTTCCAAGACCAAGCGGCACAAAATTCACCTGAATTGCCGTTATTAAAATGTAACTTAACCTACCATCACAGCCATTTCTTGGCCGCCACCTTGGATTTCACATCTTTTTTCACCATGGTCTTTATGGGGGCCGCACCTTTTTTTACAGCTTGGCTGTTTTTGATTAGATATTAGGTATCATGAAGAACTGGGCTTTTCCAGTCACAAATACCACTCTAAAACAAGCCACAATATCTCTCCATAGCAGCTTGGTGGCATTAGTTAGGCACAGTCAAGCCCTAAAAATGTCTTCCGACAAATCCTAACTCCTTCCAAAAGTTTCAATGGAAATTTATAAATTTTCTATTAAACAGAATTAATGCTGTATTTTCTGTAGTGACTCGATTCATTGCAGAAATGCTTCTCATACTGTTCCTCGTTCATAATGACATGTAATAACAAGCAAAGTATAGCAGAAAACAAAGCGTAATGGCCTCCTCCCTTTCCATTGCATAATTGATTGTTGGGGTGCACTTTTGTGGCATTCCTTTCTTTCAATGTGGTATGTGCTGGTTCATTTGTCATAATTATGTTATGAAAAAGTAAACAAACAAGAAGAAGGAAAAATGTGACTGGGCCTGCAAAAATAGAACATGTGGGCACAAAGTACACCCTACCATATAACATCTCATATCTCAGTACTGGGATAGAATATTTTCATTCCGTAACTTGTATTTTAAAACCAACTAAATTTTTAATAAGTGCTGAAAACTTCATGGCCAAGCAACAATGGAATAAGTTATGATGTATCAATGTTGGAAAAAGTAGGCAATTTTTATGTACCCACATGCTCTATTATCGCAGGCCTGGTCACAAATTACGAATTTTAAGTTAGATTAGGATCAAAGAAAAATCAGTATATAGTGAACAAGGGAATCACAAAAAAGTGGTGAAACAGGGAAGGTTACCTATATACTGTGCTTGCAGATACACTAGTGGACATTTAATCCAAAACTCAGTCATGGTTAGACTGAAGATTAGGGATTTAATGTCCACTAGTACGTATATCTGCAGGTATACTACAAACTTCCTTGTTTCCCCACTATTAATTATTCCTCACTACTTTTTTTCTTTTTCCCTAATCCAACTTAAAATTCCTAATTTTTACTTCTACTGTTATATATAAATTCAAGCAAAAATTAATGGTCTTCAGCTTTTGAATTAGAACTGTGCAATGGTGTTGTTTATAAGTGCAGGAGTGCAAGTTAGTTAAAGCTTACCAGGATGATAAGCTGTATAAGCTGAAAAGCACTTTTTCTTCAAGTCAACACATTCTGTTAGGAACTCCAGAGATTCACCTAAGTAACCCTTTCTTCTATTCATATTGCCTAGTTTTTCTAATATTTCTGTTTTTCTGATGCCCCAGGTTTCACTGCTGTTATCATAATGCCCTCCAATCAACTCTAATCCTTCTTTCAATGATTTCTCAGCATTCTCATACTCACACAAATGTGTGTATGTAGTGCCCAAATTACAAAGTGTTTTTGCTCTCTCTGCAAAGACAACAAACATCATGCTATTATAAAATGAACATAAATGGTTAGTGTAATAGAATGTACAGAAATGCATAACAACATGGAATGCACTCAGTGTGAAGCTTTTCAATCTACGGCAGATAAGTTGCACTTGTATTGTTCATTACTATACAGTAGTGTAAAAATTAAATCGTGAAGTGGCAAGCCTAAAATTTTAATTCTTCGTTACTTCTAGGGGAGTAGAAATGCATTCAATATAGGTTGTTAAAAAATGATGCAGCTTTATATGCTGCCAAGAAATACCGAGAAATTCTTTTACGCAGCTTGATGTCTCACAGATGTAACAAAAAAAGAAGACAGCAAGAATAAGCAATTTTGTAAAAGTCATTTTTTAATTAGCAATACTTTCTATTATTACATGATTCTGATTAGGCAATCATTTAAGCACATTACTTGCTTCCCATCCATAAATAAGTGCAGCAAAATCTGATGCAGGTGGGAGGTGATCATTACATTATACAATTGACTGCAGCTCAATTGATACATAGAAAGGTATGCATAGAAATCTGTCTATTGAGCCTTTTCCTACCTATTTTTCTTTTAATAATTCTTTTAATTCCCACCTATTACATATTGCTAAGAAATTATCGTAATTCACTTTTTGTTGCAAAATTATTTTCATATAATTGAATGATTGATTGTTTATTAGCTCTAAACAGTCGGACAAGCCACTCTTCCCTGCCAGAGGGACATACATACGCGATAAAAATTTGTTATGAAAAAGTTTGCAAAAGATCAAAATACGCAGCTGTAAATCATACAAAAATATTTTTACAAGAAAATTTTTATTACATATTTTCGCACAAAACTAAGTGAAGTACAGAATGCATACCTACTGTAAAATTTCACCATACAATGACTGTCTTGTTAAGATATCAATCTAAGTAATAATTTCTTGTATGCTACTACATTAGACTACCTCAGTCATGGCCTAACTCATGGATGGGGTCTTTATTAGTGCTGTTTCCATAGCAATAGTCTACACATTTCTGATGTTATTAAGTATGACTGTTCTATTAGAGTGTTTCAAATAAAATGCACTAAGGTCATGTTCCCCAGTGTACGCTTCACAAAAGTTGTACCTGTTAAGCTAATATTTTGCTCATGCTTTTACTGACCTAATATTTAACAAAATTTAATTGATGCATCCCTAGTTATACACCCTGTGGAACAAGGCTACCACTTCTTAGTTACCCTTATCCCGCTACGTAAGTTACTATAATTATGTATTTGTTCATATATTTTCCCAGCCAATGAATGCATTTACCTTAACCCTTCATCATCGTGTGCCACCCTATTGTGTAAAATATGACTGGGCCTGCAAAAACAGAATATGTGGGCATACTGCCTACTTTTGAACTTTATTGACTCACAACTTTTTTATGCCATCATGTAATGACCATGTATGTTTGCTAATAAACACTCATTTTCCTAAAAATGATGATAGAAATAGGTACTGCAATAGAATATTTGCATACTGCAACTTGCATAATGCTCACTTCAACTATCTCCTCTGCCACTGAAAACACGTATACCTTTTAAATGCAATTAATCGAAATCAGTACTTAAACCATAATATGGATGCACACTAGTAACATACAGTTCGAATCCTGGGGTTGGAGGGATTTTTTTTTTTTCCTTACTTTGACCCCTTTTCTGTTACACCTTATCAGTCAGTCTGTAAGCCAAGTCATTAGGTCTAAGTCCCTGAAATTAGGTTAGGTAATCCTAAGGCTGCAGCACATGTTGCTGTCAGACCTTCAGTGCTGGTCACTGTAAAGTGCTAATAATAATAATAATAATATTATTTGCAATTAGCTAACAGACACAATAGGTTATCCCTGTGTCCCATTCAATGCTAGATACATGTGCAAGAAAATGCATCTACCACATTCCATTTTGTTATTGTGACACATGAGACCATTTGTGACCGGATCTGCGAAAACCTGACATAATCTAAATTTTCAGTATAGGCTATTGATTGCAAGGGGTAAAATATTTGCGTAAATGAAAAAAAATTCGTAAAATTTTTAAACGGTTTGTTCTTTGTGAAGAAAGGGTGTAATGATAAAAACATGGATATCATCTTATTCGCCTACTCAAGGGGAGTTCGAAAATCTTTGTTTCGTAGCAGTAGCTTAAAGGATACGTGAGTTATGGGCGTTTGTTTACGTCACGTCGAAGTGATCGTACGTGATCGATTTTTCTTCACTGAATTCGTCTCTGTATGTAGTGAAGAAAGGTAGTAGGTGGAAAAACGTACCACGTAATGGATTCCCCTATTCATGGCGAACACGATGGCGTAAGTTACAACTCTGTACTGCATTACGTTTGTAAGTTACAATCGTTTTTGTAAGCAGCTGTAATATATTTTCCCAATACTTGCTGTACAAATCGATCTTTCTGTTGCTGCTACTTTGTAGGGCTGTAACTCCAAAAGTTGTTGGCATACAAGGCTGAAACTTGGCCAGAGCATACACTCGGCTAAGTAGATTATAAATATTCAATAATAAAGGATTTGAAAAATGCGCCATTTATATGTCGGGTTTTCGCAGATCCGGGCAAAATTTTTTTTTGGACGCACTTCTGACTTAGAAAATTTTTCATGTTTTGTGAACTTACCGTTTTTCTTTGTTTTACGGAAAGGAACATTGTTTGCGGAGAAGGGAAAGACATAGATTTTTCCACCTCTATAATCTATGGAAAAGGTCACACTGAAACTATTAGCCCCTGTGTATTAAGTGTGTTAGTCGTCTTCAAAGACGTTGTGAACAATGTACGAGACTTACCTGAATGGACGTTTCTTCCCTGCCGTCCGCCTGTCATCTCACAACACTGGCATGGCTCGATGGCTGAAAACTTTCGAGTGAAGGCCAAGGTGAAGGCATGAAAGGATAGAAGGACACTTGTAAGAAGGTGTCACAAGTAATAAAGACAGTTGGGAACTGAATGTGTAGTACGTGACTATAATATCCATGTTTGCTGTATACACTCTGACTACCTATAGCTATCTTGTACTTGTCATTATGTATGTATGCATCCAGGTGGTGACCACAGTAGTTTGTTGTGTGTAAAGTTAACATCATTATTTTTCATTATGCTATGTACGGTAGTATTGTGTGATTGAATAAAGTTTGCAACTGCCGGGGTATGAAAAGGCTAGCACTCACTTTAAAACACTCCAAATAAATTCTGTTTCACATCCACCACCCGCATCTCTTTATTCCCAGCTCTAAGATGTTCAATTATTCCGTATTCTTCCACTATTTTCTGCATGCTGTACAGGCTTAATAAAATTGATTTTGTAACGTTTACCAGCTCACATGTCAGAATGTTATCACTGTTCATGTTTGTGTTATTCTTACAATGTAAATGATGAAGGTACAAGCTGAAAATGTTATGTTCTTTGCTATGGCTGTACTTAGGCAAATAATAACTTGAAAAGCTGCCAATTTTATAATAAAAATACATGGACCACCTGCCCGCATGCTAAGAGAAGCAGAGAATTTATTTGGAGTGCCCTTACTAGCTTCATTCAAAGTATGCAAAATACAAATGGGATCCACACTGTAAGAGTTTTAAATATTGTGTTGTACCACATCTTTGGCTCTCAGAAGAATTTTGTTTTTGTTCTACAATTGCACTGCACTCTTGAACACTTCTTTATGAATTCATGTTACTGATGCTGTCATTCTTACCAACGTTGTAAGTGCCTTCATCATTTGGGTTACATTTTGTCCAGGTTTAGCGGGTCTCATTCACTTTTTAATACCATACCTGTTTCACTGCCTATACAAAAGTCTCAATAGTAGCAGTGAAATTTATCCCATATTTCACTGGTAGCAGTGAAAAAGTTGTAATTGCAATTTCATTGGCTAGAATTTTTGTTAACAATGTAACGCCAATTAGTGTTGACCCGTGTTTAGTACATAGTGACAAATTGCGTACATAGCAATGCTAATGCACAGCATGCGTATATGCAGCGAGTATGGTAATAGCATGGGTATAGCAGTGAGATTTGGGATAAATACCACTCTTGTTGTATTGGAAATTTATCCCCATTTCCAATACAACACTTGTGGTATTTATCCCAAATTTCACTGCTACCCATGCTATTACCAGTACGAATAATTATTGGAATGACCACAAATTAGCTAGTAATTATAGGAATGGCCAGGAATAAATTCCAGGCCAGGTAGTGACTTGATCCACATACTTAATACAGTATCCATGATCAAATTAACATATGTTAATACTAACCTGTGACCAAACATCATGCTAATAGCTATATCCAGTCTGCAGTTATGAATTACAAATTTGGAAGAGACCTATTTCACAATGTGGTCACATAATGAGCATTTAAAGGTAGCATATTGCTAATTTGCTTAGGCTGACTGTGGTCATGAAATTATAACTGTTGGCTTTCTACCCAAAACAAGTCAGCCATTGATGGAACAAGATTGTTATTTACGTTGAAGTAAAGTAACACTTAGTCCTAACTACTTAACTTTACGACTCAAAATTTAGATTAAATCACACAGTTATACTTTAGACCACATGTAATTATTTTTGAAGACCTTGGTTTGATAATTTATTTGGACTATCAATATAATTGGCAAGAATCAGTCAAATCATTGTACTGGCTATTTCACCAACAAAGGAAGAAATACCACGTCCATCTCTTTTCCACCCAATAATCAAACATGTAAGGGTAACGATGAGACCAAAAAATGAAATCAATTGTCAATTAGCCAGTCATTGGAGACGTGTGCATACACATTGAGTTCAGCTACACATTTCGAGATAAGATGAACATCATTGTAACAACCATTAAAGATTGGCTGGATATTGAGGTCGTGCAGCACATCTACTGATACTACTGGCCCACACTACTTTTATAGATTAAAAAAAAAATTCTTGCCCATAATATTATATTGATTTGCAATATCTGATTGAATCTACCAAATCTGACTAGTTAGCACAACCTGCAGTTCTGGTATACTACCCTGCAACTTGATTGCTACATCCATACATAATTTCCCTTGCTCCAATTTAGCAATACATTCAGCTGCCTTTGTACAAGGCTGTCAAACGAAAGATGTCTTCAAGCAACCTGGTTGATTTTAAGGTATGGATGGACATAGCTTTATCATTATTGAACACTTTAATTTGATACCTGAGAATTTCACAAGCATGTACATATGTACGTACGTACGGGAGCTAACAAATCTAGTCACATATATTAATTACTACATTGACGTTAAGAATATTCTACGAGTCAGTGATTATTATGTACAACATTATATAGTTATGTAGTAAACTCTTTAGCAGTTTTTTTAAAACAATGTGATAGCATTTACTTTTCTTAGTACACTATTTTGCAGACCTCATACACACACTCCAAGTTTGTCTCATGTATGCATATATAGTAATGCGTAAGTATTGTACTGGCTTCTTGTGTATATGCAACTGGCCCTTCATGGTTTTCCAGCTCACTAAACATCATTTCCAATAAAGCCATGGTGCCAAAGCTGCAGAAACCAGACTCTCCAGTTCCATAAAACAAAGAGCAGAATGTGGTGGTCTATTTAGCCAGCAATTCAAAGGATGAGTTTGATTTTGTGTTTGTGGAAGCCAAATCAGCACGTGAACACGACAGGTACATACATACATAGTGATACCTTATAATGCATAGTTTTGAGTAACAAAACATAGTTAAGGTGTACTTGACAACCTCATTGAGACCACCTCATTATAGTGAGGATGTCTAGTATGTCCCAAACGTAGCTAATTAATAAGACCACCTCATTATAGCGTCAAGTACATCCCAAACATGATCTTAGGTGTACTGCATGACCTCATTAATAAGACCACCTCATTACAATGACCATGACAAGTACATCCCAGACATGATCTAAAGTGTACTACATGACCTCATTAATAAGACCACTTCATTACAATGACCATGACAAGTACATCCCAGACATGATCTAAAGTGTACTACATGACCTCATTAATAAGACCACCTCATTACAGTGACCATGTTGAGTAGTTAGGTCTCAAACATAGCTCAGGTATACTCGACACAAGCTCAGTAATAAGATTATCTCATTTAAAGTGACCAGCTCAAGTAGGTCCCACACATAGTTCATGTGTATTTTAAGACCTTGTTGAAAGATCACCTCATGATAAAAAGTCCATGTTAATTAGGTCATAAGCCTTAATTAGCTAAAGTATAATTATATACTTCATGCATAATACAAGTACCATTTTTATGTAGCTAAACACCACCACACCTTTAACTGAGGCCGAATTTGAGCAGTGTCATAATAAAAAAAACATTGTTTTATACTGAGTAGTGGTCAAGTTTGAATAGTTGTTGCATCAATTTTGTGAACAAGTGTAATAAATGCTAACATTAGTACAGTGAAACCTCTATAACCTGACGCTCAAAAGATTATTTTATTAAAGCTAAATCTGAACTAAAATTATAATCAAGGTTGCTTGACTATCAAGGTATAGTGTTAAATGATTCGGGGATGTGCCCACAGTGGCCGGAACCAGCTGCCACTGAATTACCGCAATATTGCCACCACTACTCACCATAATAACTTTTTAATACCAACTGCTACATATTCACCACTAACTTATGCAAGTATATAGCTAAGGCCACTTCAAATAAATTCTCTATTTCCTGTCCGCATAATTACACGCGGGTGATTGGTAGCTTTTCAAGCCACTATTTGTCTAGCACAACCATAAAGCATGCTTAAGCTTGTTCCTTCCTTTTTAAGTTGCAAAAATAGCACAAACGTGAAGTTGTGCCAACTTGATAGCGCTGTTGTCACTGTTTTTACTGAGTCTGTCAGTATGCAAGAATAACTGGAAAATAATGGAAGAATACAGAATGGAATAGTTAGAGCTGATAGTAACTAGATGCGGGCAGTGGATGGGAAACAGAAAATTTATTTGGAGTGGCTGTAGTGGAGCTCCACAAATGTTATAGCAAAAAAAACACTACAATTCCTTTAGTACACAGTAGCAATATTTTCAAATCCACTGAGTAGCTACATATTGTAAAATTAGTGACATGCATGCAGACCTTCAGTTCTGGTCGCTGTAAAGATAACACTATAAACATCTAAATACCCAGAGTCTACCATTACAGCTCTCAATAGTCACATACTACACATTCAGTTCCCAACTGTCTTTATTACTTGTGACACCTTCTTACAAGTGTCCTTCAATCCGGCCTTTCATGTCTTCACCTTGGCCTCAGTCACTCGGAAGTTTTCAGCCATCGAGTCACGCCAGTGTTGTGAGATGACAGCTAGGCGAACGGCAGTGAAGAAATGTCCATCCAGGTAGGTCTCGTCCTTTGTTCACAACGTCTTTGAAGACGACCAACACACTTAATACACAGGGCTTAATAGTTTCAGTATGACCTTTTCCTTATCCGCAAACATCAATGTTGCTTTCCGTAAAACAAAGAAAAACGGTAAGTTCACAGAACATGAAAAATTTTCTAAGTCAGAAGTGCGTCTAAAAAAAAAATTCGCACCGGTCACATTTCAGCAAAAACTCACATAGTTTGCACAAGCATACATTTTAATAAAAAATATCAAAATAAAGAAATAATAAAGAAAAGAAACAATATGTCAAGCCATAACTCAAGGAAGCAAGTCTCAAATTTCTTGCAGCTGGGAATCTAGGGGGTACATCCCCCCAGAATCAGTGGCCATTTTAGATTTCGTGATGTCTCAAAGTTCACCAAAATGAATAATACATAGCTACATAGATAACATAGGTGTGATTTGAAGCGTTTCAACTAAAATGCCAATTTATTTGTCCATGCAAAATATTTTAAAACAGGTAATTTGCATACTGTTTTCTGAAAGCTATTAGAGTTAGCATGTCTCAGTTACTGTAGGGTAAAGGCTCATGCAGAATTTATAAAGAAATACAAGATAACTCTAACTCCTAATAACTCTTTGTTATAACTCTTTATAAAAATATCTCTATGTTCTTAGTTGGTACAGTGGAAAGAGATACAGCTTTTACATAACATTGAGGAGTATCAATTTCTGAAACGATGTCAACTCTTTTTATACTTTTAGACTACTTTTAGGTTTATGTACAGTAATATCAAGAGTTTATAATGGTGTAGGGAGAGTGCTATACACTGTGAAAAATGAGCCCGTAAAATCCTATGGCATCATTCAAACGACTCAGTCATTTGTGTTGATTGGTGTCTAATTATAAGTACAGTGGGCATGCACATATACATACGTTGAGAGACTGAAGCTACAGAGTGAAAGAACAGTGTACATGAGAAAAGTATGGCACAATGCACTGAGGAACTTGGTACAAAGAGAAAGACACAGTCAACCAACATGGAAAGCCATAGATATCAACTTTGCGCATGACGTCTTAACTCGAGATTCATCATGGTCACCATTCCATGCCTCGACAGTTCTGATAGTGAACGTGACATGTCTATATAGATGGAGCATAATAATTCAATGCGGACCACCCAACTAAGCTAAGAAGGTGTTAAATCTGAGAAATCAACAGTGGTCAGATTTACGAGAGGACACAAAGGTATGCGGGCTACTTAACTTCATTGTGTATAGCAAAGTTTGATACTCTCCGTAACACATTATAAAGTTTTGGTAATATGTATATCACAGAGACAGTTCTGCACTTGAATGTGCTAGAGGGACACAAGCTTGAGGGGGTAAGTGTGTATATACCAGTAAAGTATAGGTGGCTGTGGTATAAATAGAACAGTATGTTGCACTTCAGAGACTAATCTGCAAGTGCTGGAAATTGCAGGATGCTTCAGCAATGTGAATTTTGATTGTGAATTATCATGTAAGAATAATGACAACTTGAAGAAGAAATTTCTAAGGAGAAATGTATGTTTATTGACACCAGCATACAGAAAATCTTTTCTGATTGCAGTAAGACTAATGACCATTCACAGCAATGAGAATAACAGTGACTCATCATAGTGAGTTGTCATTGAAATGTAGTACAATTTATTGCTGTTACAATGATTGTGAAACAAAAAAATAATTTAAATATAGCACATGTTGTCAAATTTAAGGCAGCACTCCCCTTCATCTTACGCTGCATTTCATTGTATGTCCTCTTTTGCTTTATGTTCCATGCAACCTCAAAAGAATGATACAATTTATCAAGACACACGGTAGTGTGTCGTGCGGCCCAAGAAGCCGGCGTGCCACCCGTGAGTATATTAACAGGAAGAAAGAAAACGCAATTTTCACACCTATGTAGCTCTGTGATCTCTTATCCGATTGGAACCAATTTGCTAGAGAGGTGCCGACCAGCAGGGGAGTCTACACACCAAATTTGAAGAAAATCGCTCCAGCCATTCCCGAGATACGAGCGAACAAAATTTCGTTTTAATTTCTTCGTTTTTTTTTCTTCTACTTCTTCATTTTGCATACTTCGCAAAATCCGCCATAAATCACGAATGCGTGCTCGGACCAGGCTGACATTTGGCACACTTAAAGGGCTCATTAAGGCGGATCCCAGCACCAACTTTGGTAGGAATCCGATGAACATTCATGGAGTTATGACCGATTATTTGCGTAAAATAAGGTCGAAGGTCTGTCACGCCTACAGGGTAAACTCCTTTGAGGAATCAGTTGAAAATTGCTATGTAGATGGAACAACCATCGTAGGAGTGCCTTTTTGTGGTTTGAAAGCAATCGGGATAAAGACCACGGAGATATGACACAAAACCCGACCTGTGTCAAAATTACGCGATCAATTTTTAAGAATAAAAATACTATTAGTTTTCGTGTCTATCAGGCAAACCGCTTAGAGCAATGAGCTGAAAATCAGTATGTAGCTGGATTAATCATCATAGAAAGTCCTTGCAGTAGTACAGAAGAATCGGATTACAAACCACTGAGTTATGATTCGAAAGGCAACTACGTGTAGCATATGCGAGATCGAGATACTCTAATAGAACAGTCACCCTAATAGAGCATTCATCTACGTTTATAACTTACTCCATTACAGAATTATATAACATTGCAGGATATTCTGTACGGAATTCAGCTACAAACAGTTAATCTGATACACAATTCAGCTACATGCAAGTCACCCTGTAGAGAGTTCATCTAGAAACAAGTCACCCTGTATCAGCTAGAAGAAGTCACCTTGTAGAGAGTTCTGCTACAAAGAAACCATCATGTAGAGAGTTCAGCTGCAAACAAATCACCCTGTAGAGAGATCAGCTAGACACAAGTCACCCTGTAGAGAGTTCAGCTAGAAGAAGTCACATTGTAGAGAGTTCAGCTACAAAGAAACTACCTCGTAGGGAGTTCAGCTATGAACAGATTCACCCTGTAGAGAGTTCAGCTACAAACAAATCACCCTGTAGAGAGTTCAATTACAAAGAAACCACCATGTAGAGAGTTCAGCTGCAAAAAAATCAATCACTCTGTAGTGAGTTCAGCTAGAAGAAGTCACCTTGTAGAGAGTTCAGCAGCAAATAAATCACACTGTAGAGAATTCAGCTACAAACAAATCGCCCTGTAGAAAGATCAGCTAGAAGAAGTTACCTTGTAGAGAGTTCAGCTACAAAGAAACCACCATGTAGCTAGAGAGTTCAGCTGCAAACAAATCACCTGTAGAGAGTTTAGCTAGAAACAAGTCACCCTGTAGAGAGGTCAGCTAGAAACAAGTCACCCTGTAGAGAGTTCAGCTAGAAGAAGTCACATTGTAGAGAGTTCAGCTACAAAGAAACTACCATGTAGAGAGTTCAGCTGCAAACAAACACCCTGTAGAGAACTCAGCTACAAACAAATTGCCCTGTAGATAGATCAGCTAGAAGAAGTTACCTTGTAGGGAGTTCAGCTACAAACAAACCACCATGTAGAGAGTTCAGCTGCAAACAAATCATCTGTAGAGAGATCAGCTAGAAACAAGTCACCCTGTAGAGAGATCAGCTAGAAACAAGTCACCTTGTAGAGAGTTCAGCTAGAAGAAGTCACATTGTAGAGAGTTCAGCTACAAAGAAACTACCATGTAGAGAGTTCAGCTGCAAACAAATCACCCTGTAGAGAATTCAGCTACGAACAAATCGCCCTGTAGAAAGATCAGCTAGAAGAAGTTACCTTGTAGGGAGTTCAACTACGAACAGATCACCCTGTAGAGAGTTCAGCTACAAACAAATCACCCTGTAGAGTGTTCAGTTACAAAGAAACCACCATGTAGAGAGTTCAGCTGCAAAAAAATCAATCACTCTGTAGAGAGTTCAGCTAGAAGAAGTCACCTTGTAGAGAGTTCAGCTGCAAATAAATCACCCTGTAGAGAATTCAGCTACAAACAAATCACCCTGTAGAAAGATCAGCTAGAAGAAGTTACTTTGTAGAGAGTTCAGCTACAAAGAAACCACCATGTAGAGAGTTCAGCTGCAAACAAATCACCTGTAGAGAGTTCAGCTAGAAACAAGTCACCCTGTAGAGAGATCATCTAGAAGAAGTCACCATGTAGAGAGTTCAGCTACAAAGAAACCGCCATGTAGAGAGTTCAGCTGCAAACAAATCAGCCTGTACAGAGTTCAGATACAAACAAATCACAAATCAGCTGGAAACAAGTCACACTGTAGAGAGATCAGGTAGTATAAGTTACCTTGTAGAGAGTTCAGCTACAAAGAAACCACCATGTAGAGAGTTTAGCTGCAAACAAATCACCCAGTAGAAAGTTCAGCTATGAACAGATCACCCTGTTGAGAGTTCAGTTAGAAACAAGTCATCCTGTAGAGAGATCACCTAGAAGTATCACCTTGTAGAGAGTTCAGCTACAAACAAATCACCTGTATAGAGTTCAGCTACAAACAAATCACCCTGTAGAGAGATCAGCTAGAAGAAGGCACTTTGTAGAGAGTTCAGCTATAAAGAAACTACCATGTAGAGAATTCAACTGCAAACAAACACCCTGTAGAGAACTCAGCTACAAACAAATCTCCCTGTAGATAGATCAGCTAGAAGAAGTTACCTTGTAGGGAGTTCAGCTACAAACAAATCACCCTATAGAGAGTTCAGCTACAAAGAAATCATCATGTAGAGAGTTCAGCTGCAAACAAATCATCCTGTAGAGAGTTCAGCTATGAAAAGATCACACTGTAGAGAGTTCAGCTAGAAGAAGTCACCTTTTAGAGAGTTCAGCTACAAAGAAACCACCATGTAGAGAGTTCAGCTGCAAACATATCACCCTGTAGAGAATTCAGCTACAAACAAATCGTCCTGTAGAGAGACCAGCTAGAAACAAGTCACCCTGTAGACAGATCAGCTAGAAGATGTTACCTTGTAGAGAGTTCAACTGCAAACAAATCACCCTGTAGAGAATTCAACTACAAACAGATAACCCTGCAGAGAGTTCAGCTAGAGTCAAGTCACCCTGTAGAGAGAATCCTGTAAAGAGTTCATCTACATACAAGCAGATCACCCTGTAGAGATTTCAGCTACATTTCAAGTCACCCAGTAGAGAGATCAGCTGCAAATTATCCTGTGGGGATTAATTGACATGTAATAAATATATGCTCTCTTTTTATATTATGAACTCTTGATATATGCATTATGTATGTAATTTGTACATTTACTGATAAAATCAGAATGAGTTAAAGTGTTTATAAAATCTGCTTCATCGTTTTCTTTTTCCTGTGGTAAAGAAAAATATATAGGTTAAAAAGCCCCAAAGCTGGCCATAGGCCGGCTTTGGGGTATACAAATACAAAAAGAAGTGAAATCTAATCAAAAACAGCCAAGCTGTAAAAAAAGGAGTGCGGCCCTTGAAAAGGCTATGGTGAAAAAAGATGTGAAATCCAAGGTGGCGGCCAAGAAATGGCTGTGATGGTAGGTTAATGGTAAAAATTTTAATAACAACAATTCAGGTGAATTTTGTGCCAATTGACCAAGCGGCACCAAATTCACCTGAATTGTTGTTATTAAAATTTTTACCATTAACCTACCATCACAGCCATTTCTTGGCCGCCACCTTGGATTTCACATCTTTTTTCACCATAGCCTTTTCAAGGGCCACACTCCTTTTTTTACAGCTTGGATGTTTTTGATTAGATAATTATTATCACTTGAGATGTACAGTATAGCAGAAATTCATAAGTGCTTGTACTAACCAGAGTGATACAACTCTCCCTTTTGAAACTTTTTCAGTGCTGATTTTGCAACTTTCTTGCTTCCTTGTAAGTCTCCATTTTGTCTCAATGAGTTACTTAGCTCTGACTCAATTAAGGCCACTTTTACATGGTTTTTACCATAAATCTGTTCTGTAACACTATGTACTTCTTGTAGTAAGACAGTACTTTCTTCTGGTAGACACAAATTCCTCAGAATAATTGCTTCCTGAAGTTTAAGCTCTGCTTCCTGTAATAACAGTATGGAAATACAATTTTTAAACCTTTTAAAATTAAAAACACCTGTAAACTTAGGTACATACATTCATTCTGTCACAGAGATTACAATCACTCATAGTAAATGTTAATACAGCTTTTATGCCAAACAGACAGAGAATTTTTTTTTTTGAAACGTGTGGGTGTGACAAATAAGAATTTTGTCAGCATACCATAGCCACACTGTAGTCTGAAGCAGGTGGAACACTATAAGTTGTTGTATATAGTGACACAGGAAAGCGAGCCTGTACAATGCATACACTCTAGTTGTCATTACCATGTTTTCCACTGCACAGTACAGCAATAGCTGTATGCTTTCTATAGGTATTTCTGGGGTGTAGTGATACTGTATACTAAATTTATTAGAACCTGTGTAAGTGTTTTTGTCGTGTTTCTTCCCAGTGATAAGATAACATCCTTGATAGAGCTTGCTTCACTCAAATAAAGTACTAAAAGTTTAATAAAACGTTTTCACAAACAGTAACTTAAACATTGCTTCCACAGAACATTTAAATTATTTATTTTAGTTATTTATTACTTAATTGTGTGTTGAAATTATAAGGGTTCAAAAAATTTGTTAGTCTGGTTTTTGGTTGCATGTCATTACTCTATCATGGACTACATACCACAGAATAGTTGTCATTTTGCAGTAACAACAAACAAGTGAAAATAATTGTACTTCTACCACAACACAGTTATTGAAATTCCATCTCTGCTTGGTTAAAGTGCATAGGTTTTGTACCAGTGTTGTGATAACCCCACCCAACCATGGTTTTATCGTGAGTTGAATGGAACAACTACACGTGATATAGAAGCTAGAATGTGGGCACTGTATCTCCTTTGACTGATCAACAGGAGCTCTACATTCAGTAAAACTAACACATGCTGTAGTATTAACTAACTTTTATTTTTATACCTAATAGAGTTATTCTAGTCATCTTGTAACCACATACATCTACACTTGTAACCTTTGCTGGATGTTAGGTGTCACTTATGATATGGAAATTTGTGGGAAAGTTGGTAGAGTCTCTACACATGTTGCTGAATTCCAACTGTCACCAGAGTTCATAATAGGAATAGTTGTGAATTACATTAATGCAATAACATTGTTTCATTGGTTATAACACCTAGCTAGTGGCTTGTATCATTTACTATTGCACTTTAGTAGTGACTTCACAGTTAAACACTCCTTCATGCCTTGCGGTGCTTATTAGCTCCTGAAGTATGCTAACCAAACAATTGATGATATTCTATTACTTTATCACACAAGCCCATGACAACACATTTTGGACATACACCACCAGGTTATTTGTTGCAATCCTACTTACATAGGTGACAGTCTGACAGTTACATACAATAAAATGCAGTCTTTGTGCTGCTTGTCTTTGCCAGTCATTTCTTTGGCTGCCCTTTCTTGGCTTTGCTGCTAGAGGCTTGCCATCCTTTGTTCACTCCTGTCTGGCCACTGAACTGGCTGCCAACCCAGCAACCTGGGTTTTCAGGGGGTATATAGCTGTTCTGAAAACCCCACTGTCCTCCATTGTCAGTAAATACAATTCTCTTTAGTGCCTCTGCAGCTATTAGGCATACTTTATTATTATTATTATTATTATTATTTGTTAATTGGAACAAGGAAGACAAAGTCTTATAAAAACCAATCTCAAATACATCTAAATAAAATCAAACCGGCGGTCATATAAAAATACATCGAATTTAGTCTTAAAGATCAGTACATTAGGTGCAGATACAATTTCGTGGGGTAAGGTGTTCCAATCATTGACGATTCTCTGTGAAAAACTATGACCTCTAATAGCAGTGTTGAAGCGATTTTTGTAAAGTTTGAGTCCATTTGATTGAGTGGGGTTGGTATTACCAGTAAAAAAATAGTCTTTGCCCACAGGTACTAAATTGTTCAGGATTTTGTAAGTCATAATTAGATCCACTCTGGTTCGACGGTAAAGTAAGCTGGGTAGATTAATTTCTAGGAGTCTTTCAGAGTATGTCAAATTATAGAAGGAGGGTATAAGTTTTGTGGCTCTTCTTTGAACTGCTTCTAATTTACAGATGTTTTTCATAAGATGAGGGTTCCAGACAGTTGACGCATAGTCCAAAATAGGGCGAACAAGAGTAACGTATAATAATCTTATTGTGTTGGCATCCCTGGAGGCAAAGGTATGTTTAATAATTCACAATACCCTGTTAAGTTTCATTACAATTTGATTAACATGAGATGTAAACTTCACATCTTTATCAAATACTACACCCAGATCTTTTTCCTCCACAACCATGGAGATCATATTTGCTTCATTTTCAGATGGGAAATATTACTCTGTGTTTGATGAAGAATGTCCAATCATGCTGTAGTGACATTTAGGAAGGTTAAGGAAGGATAGCCATGTGTCACACCATTGCAAAGCGGAATCAATGTCTTCTTGCAGAATGGAGGAATCTTCAGATGAGCAGATGAGGCGATAAAGTTTTGTGTCATCAGCAAAGATACCCAAATAGCTCTGTACACAGTCAGGTAGGTCGTTGACATATATAATAAATAAGATGGGACCGAGCACACTACCCTGCGGGACACCACTAGTGACAGTAGACCACTCAGAGAGTGCTCCACGAACAACTACTCGTTGCTCCCACAACATACTATACCACACACCATACACCCACTATACAACTCTTTGGATTGTGCCACCACAGAAGGTTGGCTATAATAATTATTGACTCTTGCACAGCATACAATAAGAGAAACTACAAAACTGATCAAACTTGAATTATATAGCTACATTGCAAAATCTGTATGTTTTGTGGAGTGGGGGCTAGCAAAATTATAATAAACTGAACAAAAAAAAATTTTGAGCTGACCAGCCCAGAACAACTCAGGGAAAAAACCTAATGGCTCACTATTTTTTTTTGGCCGTGTAGGAAAAAACCCAAAATGCTCCACTCCACACTGTGTGTGCCATTATAAAGTCAAAATTATGAGTCTCCTTCTCCTACGATCAGTTATCTAACATCTGAGTCAAGGAAAACTAGAAGGGAGGGTGGGTGGGCCCAACCTGTAACACTCTTGTGGCCTAGAATGAATTATAATATTTCACAACACACTTTTATACCAAACATCACGTGCTACGCATGACACAACCATGACGTATTAACGCGGGAGCTTATTTTCTGTCTAATTCATTTCATTCAAACGCCAGAAAATACACCTCCCACAACATACCATACCACACACCATACACCCACTATACAACTCTTTGGATTGTGCCACCACAGAAGGTTGGCTATAATAATTATTGACTCTAGAGGGCACAAAGAAGGCGTTTATAGCTATATTAAGATACAGTCCCAAACTTTGAGAGACTTGTAGCCTACTCTCAATGTTATCCTTCACATAACCATCCTTTGCTGATTCTGAACACCATCGCCCATGTTTTTTGAAGAGCCTATCGGGCACCTTAGCATTGGCCGCTGCTGTAGCACCACCAGCCCTCAAACTGTGAAGACCAAAGTCCTTGACATTATACCCCAGGCTGGACAGCTTCTTCCGAAAAAGGTCTCGCAAACAAGTGTAACTTATCTTTCCTGTGCCTCGCAACTCTTCACAATGCTTGGTTTTTTGTATTGGCCTGAAGAGGAAACGCTGGTCCTCATGGGGTGTGGCTGTCCTAGCCATATAACGCTCGAGCATAGCTACAGGGCATGTCCGGCTTCCAGTTCTTGATATGACAACCTCGTCTCCTTGACGCAGCTGATCTGTCTTACTCCCTGGAATCTTAATTGCTAGCATTTCTTCAGAAAACTTAATTTCACATGGTCTCAGCCTTATGAGCTCATCAAACCGAAGAAAACCTGCAAATCCCAAAAGGCAGGCAGTAGCTAAGCGTATTTCAGACAGTGTTCCTGACTTCTTTGCATCATCAACGATCCTCTCCAGCATATCCACTGTTAGCGGTTCCTTCTTCACTACTGGTTTAGCATATGACCGCTGAAGCCCTTCCAACACAGTCTTCATGAATAGGTTAGAAGATGGTGAAGCCAATCCTGCGCTTGCATGGGCCCATGAAAGGGCATTACAGGCTTCTTCTGCTGCTGACTTTGACCTGGTCTTTTCCCCCAGATGCTGAAGGTATAAGGCTACTTCATGAGGTTTAGCTGGCAAAGGCACCAACTTATGAGAGGTTGCCCATGTCTTCCACCTCCTGAATGCGCCCAAGTATTTCTTAACAGTGCTATTAGCACAACTATGGAGGACTGTGTTAGGTAACTTCCTTGCCAATTCCTTTAGCCCAGAATCTTCTAGCTCATCTAGTAGCTTCCAGCTTCCTTCTAGTAGAATACCTGTGTGGTATAATATTAAGCAGCCGTATATAGTTTCTAGATGCCATATACCCATGCATATCACCTAGAACAAAGAGAACATGTCACATGCACGTGGGATGAGTTTGGGTCATCAATCAATTGAGGTGCAGCCGCATCATGTCATACACCAGGGTACTGGGTACTAAAAAGCTGTGGCAGTTGCCCATTCAGAACATCCTTCTATAACACACATAATATATACATATACCTCTGGTTATTGATAGAACTATATAGGCTGCACAAATGATCATTCACATTAGCACTGTAGGCAGAAGTTATCTGTATTAGCCTGCAGACTGTATATTCTTTATATTAGCACTGTAGGCTGTTGTCATTCATATTAGCACTGTAGGCACTAATCAATAGCACTGTAGGCTGCTGTCATTCTTATTAGCACTGTAGGCACTAATCAATAGCACTGTAGGCTGCTGTCATTAGCACTGTAGGCTGTATTGCTCAACATAAGCTCTAAGTATTGTACCATATTCAAAGCACTGGAGGCTGCAGCTATTGGCTGAAGGCAAAAAATTGCCAAAACTCTAGCAACATCTCCTTAAACAACACGCTTTCATTTTATATATATATTTTTAAATTTTTTTTAAATTAATTAAGTAATAAATTTATTTATTTATTTATTTTGGATGATTATATCTGTGGCTGTGCTACGTTGTAAAATCTAGCCTCACTGCTAAAACTGGAGTATTAGGTAAACCCTTAAACAGATTTTGATCTGTTGGACCTGACAGAAAGAGGGCTTCACTATTAGGAACCTCAGCTATCCCCACAACCGATTTTATTGGATTTATACCATCTGCAAACAATAGTGGCCAAAAGGGGGAAGATATCCACTGGGGAACTATTAGGGTTCCTTTATAGTGCGTAGCTTGGGCATGCCGAATAACCCTTGGAATCAAATAAACAGGGGGACACCATTATTCTCATCCATCCAGGAACATTTAAAGGCATCGACAGCCTCTGATCCAGGCGCCCAATACCTTGAATTGAACCGCTCAAGTTGGGCATTAGATGGGTTAGCAAAACGATCAACAGAGTGGGGGCCCCACAAAGAATCCAACCAGCTAAAAACAGAGGGGTTCAACATCCAGTCATCGTAATCAACGATGCGGCTATAGTAGTCTGCCAATTCATTCTGTTCTCTAGGAATCCACTCTGGCTCAATTCGTATGTTATTACTAGCACATGTAGATAAAATTCCTAAGGCCTCTGCCTGCAAGGATGGCTTTTTACTTCCATACTGGACAATCCTCACCACGTTCTGATTGTCTGTGAACCAACGCACACGCTCATTCTTTAATTTTGACTGAAACGATTCTAATACCATTCTAACAGCTTTCAGTTCCCTCCATGTAGAGCTTTGCACTACCTCACTGGGTGACCACTGACTGTTGGCCACCTTGTTACCATGCTCCACTACATATCCCCCATAGCCAGTACTACTAGCATCTGAGTATACCACCCTCACTGCAGATGGTGTGGGCCATATGTTTCTACCATTAAATTGAGATATGTTATCTAACCAAAATTGGACTTCGTCCAAAGCTTCCAATGACAATGCTAACTTTTAGCACCACGAAGTGCGGTCCTTAAGCACAGAATACAAGCTACGGGTCATTAGGCGGGTAACTGGGCCAAGGGCTAAGGACATTGAAATTATTGTGCCTATCAGACTTGCTAGTTTTCTTGCTGGGACCAACTGAGCCTCCTTCACCACCAGCAACTTTGACTTAAGCATATCAAGTTTACCCGCAGGGACAGAAAATTCACCCATTGATAAGTCGATTAGGAATCCCAGCCATTCCATGTTGCACTTAGGCTCCCATTCACATTTCTCATTATTAACAACGAATCCCACATTTCCCAGGTCCATCTTAACTTGGGCACTTTCTATTAAGGCGTTCTCCTTGATTTTTACAGCTACAATTCCATCATCCAGGTACACAATAGCCTTCAATCCTCTACCACGCCAATTCCTTACCAAAGGTCTCATCAACTCGGTAAATAGGTACCATGCAGTTGCAATCCCAAATGGAAGGACTTTAATCACAAAATAGTTTGTTTCACCGTTGGTTTCCCAATGAAAGCCCAAATATTTTTGATACTCAGGATGTATATCAATATGATGATAGCCAGACTTTACATCAAACTTAAACATATATTAGCCAGGCTCAAACATCAGGGCGGCTGTTCTTAGGTCTTCGTACTTAAAACTCAATACATGCAAATACTGGTTTAGGTATTTTAGATTAAGGACCAGACGAAGCTTGCCTGATAAGTTTGACACAACTGAAAGAGGGCTACATATATATGGTCTGCCCTCCACTTGTGCTGCACATCTGTTGTTAACCAGATTTTCAATTGCTTCAGATACAAAATCACTGTGGCTTGTGGCAGATTTGTGATTATGCTGGAAGTGTGTAGGGGGGATAAACTTAAGAGGCAGGTGGTACCCATTTCTTATACAATCTAAAACTGGGGGAGGGGCATCCAGCACATTCTCCCAGAACTCTATATTCTTTTTAAGGCGTCCTTGGATATCGGTTATTTGCTGTAGTCCACTGGACTCTGCTTCCCAGAATTTCTGAGTTATGTCAGGACATGCTTCACCACCAGACATGCCATGATAATTGACCTGGTGCACATCAGGCATCTCATGTAAACCCTCAGACTTATGGACACTTTTAGCTGGCCCAGCAGCCAGATTATCAACACACCCTTTGATATTAGCTGCCCCAGCAGTCAGATTATCAACACACTTTATGTTATTAGTTGGCCTGGAAACCAGACTATCAATGAACTCTTTGTATTTAGCTGGTTCAGTAACCAGGCCATCAACACACTCATTGTACTTAACTTGCCCAACAACTGGACTATCAACACATGTACCACAAGAACTTTGACCTACAAGCTCAGACACATCAGCAGCACTGCTCACCACAGGCTGGTACAGAGGATACAAGCGGTCTTTCGCTTTGCAACTGGCAACCAGGTGGCCATATCCTCCACAGCCATAGCATGGTCCTAGCTTCTGTTGGTTGCGGTACTGCATACTCTGGTACTGCCCAACTGGAGCTCTGTATTGATATGGGGGCCCCCCCCGTGGCCATTAGCGGTGGTGGCTGGTACACATCCCTCCTGTAACCAGGTCCTGGTTGATCCATAAAGGATTGCGGGCGTCTCCTCCTGTATCTTAAATCCCCCATTAATATGGCCACCACCATGCCGCTTTCTGTACGTAACTCCAGTTGTCTCTGATTCCTTCTTTGACTCCTTCTTCACCCTTTTGATTTTCTTTTCATCATCGGAATCGTCGGCTAAAGGATCGGCTTCATAATGTCGGACGGCACCCTAATCTGAACTGTCGGCTATCATAATATGTTTCTGCCTTTTATGCAAGGCCTTCGCACCTTCATCCATACAGTCGTCAACTTTGGCCAGGGCATCCTTATCTGATGGGTCAGCTGCCAACTTCTCTAGCTCGCTGCGGGCAGGTGAGATGGATTCTTGCATTCCGGAATTGAACGTAAACTGGTGTTCATGGCCTTTCTTCTGGAATGTATATCCCGACTTAGTTATCTTCTGGGAGAGATCCTTGGCCGTCTTTTCCTGCGCCGTGTTCACTTCTTTCCTGAGCTCCTGTAAGGAGCTCGAGAGCTTATCGTCAGCCTGTCACTGAGCTTTTTGGATCTCCCGCATTTCATTCATTAGCTTTTCGAATTTGTCGTCATCCATCCTCGAACGCAGCCAAATAAGACAAGCCAACCTGTAACACTCTTGTGGCCTAGAATGAATTATAATATTTCACAACACACTTTTATACCAAGCATCACGTGCTACGCATGACACAACCATGACGTATTAATGTGGGAGCTTATTTTCTTTCTAATTCATTTCATTCAAATGCCAGAAAATACACCTTCCTGTTTGATAAAAAGCTTTAATCCAACGAAGTACCGAGCCATTAACACCATATGCTTCTAACTTAGTCAGCAAACGTCTGTGGGGAACCTTATCAAAAGTTTTTTGGAAATCTAGGTACACAACATCAACACTAGTTCCATCATCGATACATCTAGTCCAGTGTTCCATAACACTCAATAGCTGCATCTCACAAGATCTCCTGCTATGAAATCCATGTTGCTCATTGCAAAAAAAGTCATTTGCTTGGAAGTAAGAAATTATCCTATTTTTAATAATTGATTCAAGCATTCTGCAAAATATTGAAGTAAGGCTGATTGGGCAATAATTGCTAGGAAGATTTGTATCACCTTTCATATGAATGGCAGTGACTGTTGCTAGTTTCCTACATGAAGGCAAAGAGGACTCCTGTAACGATTTATTAAATAGGAGATAGAGGGGTAAACACACATGGGTGACAGTTGTTTGGGCCACAAGATTTATTTGGCTTAAGCCGGTTGAGTTCAGTTAATATATCACAGTGTGTGATGGTAATATTGCCTAAGTGGTGGCCCATAGATTTATCTGGTAAAGATGGCAGATCTGCTTCTGGCTCAAAGTAAACTAGTATATTTAAAAAATTTGAATTTAAAAATAGAGTAGGGATCTATGCTACAAAAAGCACTGAAACAAGGGCTGTACGTATATGAAATGGTGCACGGTACTTTTCAAATCATGGTCAAACAATATGACAAACAATCCCTACTGCGGTGAAGATGCCATAATGATTTTGAAAATATTGGCATCCTCACCGCAGTAGGGATTGTTTGTCATATTGTTTGACCATGATTTGAAAAGTACCGTGCACCATTTCATATACGTACAGCCCTTGTTTCAGTGCTTTTTGTAGCATAGATCCCTACTCTATTTTTAAATTCAAATTTTTTAAATATACTAGTTTATTGACTTTTTAAGCTCAGCTTTTGCTATACAACTGTGTGTGTGTTAATTATATGCATGGATATGCTCATAAGGGTCTGGGGGCTCTACAAAAAAGTTCTGTAAGCGCACTACCACTGGATAGATGAAGGCACTAATTGATGAGTGCCGTGTGGAGAATAGGGTCTGGCTACACGAGACTATATAGTTAGATTAATATCAATGTTTGGGAGATAATGCAACCCAGTGTCATAGCTAGATCCACAATATACAAATTATGAACTCTTGATGACTCTGTAGACAGAAAATGTTAAGCACAAAAGTTCATGGCTTTGGATAAATTGTACTCCTCAAAATGAAAGGTCCAAACACTTAATGTGCTATGAACTTTTGTCCCTCGAACATTTCACACATAATAGCTACATGGCATGCCACAACTAATGTTTACAAATGCACTGAAATGCGTACAGTATAGTTGTGTTAACACTATAACTTACCACAGAACGCAATGGCGGTGAGACTGAAATGCTTACTAGTACAATGTATCCAGGCTCCTGAATAGGCGGGTGCCACGAGTCCTTACTAGTACAATGTATCCAGGCTCCTGAATAGGTGGGTGCCACGAGTCCTTACTAGTACAATGTATCCAGGCTCCTGAATAGGCGGGTGCCACGAGTCCTTACTAGTACAATGTATCCAGGCTCCTGATACAATGTATCCAGGAGCCTGGATACATTGTACTAGTAAGGACTCGTGGCACCCGCCTATTCAGGAGCCTGGATACATTGTACTAGTAAGGACTCGTGGCACCCACCTATTCAGGAGCCTGGATACATTGTACTAGTAAGGACTCGTGGCACCCGCCTATTCAGCCTTTTACCGGTTGCGTAAACTGGCAAGAGATAGTTTGAAACTAGTCGTCTTGAATCTTCTGCGTGAGATACTTTAGAATAACTACTATTAGTTACTACAGTAGTTCCTCCAACACAAGTGATGACGATTTCCACAGTTTAATAAACAACGTGGTCACTTATTATCACGTGTGAACTAACCTTACAATTTCCTCCGTTTACAATCGTACATTTCCGTGGCAACATCTTCAATTATCACCATCTATGCAATGAAAGAGAAGAGCGTAGACTTAACGAGAGATAAAGAGAATGTCAAGGCGCAATTGTTGTACGTCCACCGGATACTGAAAAGGCACATGCCACAAGTGAGTTTATTGTTGTGACGTAAAATGGAGGCTGTACAATGCGTCATTTAGTCACTAGCCTTTCGACTGTGATCAGGCAGGCTGGGAGGCAGGCTGGGAGGCAGGCTGGGAGGCAGGCTGGCAGTCAGACCAAAAACTGCGTTATAGCGAGTTTTTTAAAATTCCATATCAGTGCTTCTGTGAACATTTTCTTAGTTTTAACGCTAGATTTGACGCTAGATACACTAACAACATTCCGTGAAGGTATTTTTCGTCATGTAAAGTATGTCTATGTTGATTTTTAAAGGCGGCATTATTGGGGACACCATTTTCTTTTGGGGCGATCCCTACTATACAGTACTACCGTACTGTATGATACACTAGAGAAAAAATCATTAAAACATTGAGCTGTTTCACGATCAGAACAGGTGAATGATCCATCCCCTTTCCTTAAGGACATTATATCACGACGCACTTTTGCATTCTCTCTAACATATTTCCAGAACACAGATGGATTTTCTTTGACACTATCAACAAGCTTAAGTTCAAAATTGGATTTAGCCCTTTTAACAGTAGCAGTGGCAATGTTTCCCTTTGCAGTGTAGGAAAGATAATCGACATGATGGTGAGTGGCTTTATAGGTGTTCCATGCTTTATGTTTCTGTTTAATTGCTTTAAGGTTATGGAATAGTTTTAAATGCGTGGGCGGAACAAATTACAAAACCTACTTTAAACCAAGTAGGGATAAATAATTTCAACAACTGTGTTGTGTTAGCAATACAACTAATTGTGCTTGTTTGTTTTTACTACAGAACAACGACTGTTCTTGGGTGTGTGGTCCACAATAGAGCAATGTTTTATAAAAACGTGCCGCTAAAAACCAGACTAACAGATTACTGAATCCTTCTAATTTCAAAACAAGTGACTAAACAACTAAAATATCTAGGTCCTGTGGAAGCAAGTTTTTAAGTTACTGGTTGTATAGATGTTTTATTGAACTTTTAGTAGTTTTTTTTGAGTGAAACAAGCTCTTTGATGGCTTGTATCTGAGTCACTGGGAAGAAACACACCAAAAATGCTTCCACAGGACCTAATGAATTTAATATACAGTATCACTATGCCCCAGAAAAGCCAATAGAGCCTACAGCTTTTGCTGTATTTGGCGGCAGAAAAACATGGTAGTGACAGCTGGAGCTGAGCGATGTCTATGGGCTGGCTTACCTGTGTTACTACAACAAATTTGTAGTGTTCCACCTGCCTCAAACTACACTGTAGCTACATAAAAACATTAAATATGAAGGGCATCACCTTCATTTAAAACTTTTCACGCTGTTAGACTGGTTTTATGGGCTTCTCAAAAAGTATCGATAGGCATTCAAAAATTTGAATGATTGCCCGTGACTATACCGTAACCTTAACAGTAGAAGAATTTAGCCACTTAAGTTTAGAATTAGATTCAAACGTTTGAGTAGGAACATATTTGTCAATAAAAAATAGTAGTTTAGAGTGGAAAAGTAGCCACATTTTCTCAGTATTGAGTCCTTCAAAGAGTACTTCCCAGTTGGTGTTCAATAAATCTCTAGTCATTGATACATAATCTCCATGGTTATATAGGTATTTAGATACACTATGGAATTCCACTGTGCAATAACACAAAAAGACAAACTCTATAACAACATGATCACTTTTTCCAAGTGGCGATAAAGAGGTCATACTAGACACTGTATTTTCATCATTGGTTAATATAAGGTCCAGCAAGGAAGGCACTTGGTTGCTTCTAAATCTAGTGGGAAATGTGACATGTTGGATAAGATATAGGTCATCCAATAGGCTTAGAAAGGCCTCATTGTAAGTATTAGCATGTGTGACAGTTAGAGATGTCCAGTTTATGTAGGGTATGTTAAAATAACCGACAACAAGTAGATGAGACACACCAATATCAACAGCTTGTGTTAACAAAGAGCACAAGTGGTCAAAGTTTAGTGAGTCACTGTTAAGGGAATGATAAATTACACCCAAGAGTAAGCAGTTATTACCGGATAAGGGGATACGACACCAAATTGACTCGGAATATATCACAAAGCTCAAACCATCATCCTTGTACGCACGAAGACTTGAGTTAACAAAAATACAAACTCCTCGTTTGTGAGGTTGAAAATTATTACAAAAAGTGTTATATCCTTGAATACTATCCTTGAATACTAAGTTCTACATTGGATTCATTAAATTTCGGGTTGATCTCTGCAAGAGCCACAATATCAGGTTTGCCAACTGAGATTCTGCTTTAAAGCTCATCTAATTTATTGGGCAAAGAATCTGCATTTGTATACCAACATTTTAAAGATTTAAAAGTTGAAACTACTGGATTAGATTTGTCATGTGGAAGGTCAGAAAAGAATTGGTCAGGGTCAAAAAATCCATTAGAGGTAGCTGAGACTGAATAGCCTAGGCTACACATGCTGCTGGTCTGTTACTGCTTGAGTAGCATCCATAGAACTGTTAACAATCTGTCCTCTACATATTATCAGTCCACTTTCGCCATTTCTTTTGCATCTGAGCAATTCTTCACACAATAACTTGTTATCCTGTCTCTCTTTTAGAGAGAGATCAGGTGTGATATAGATCTTTTGATGAACTCCTGAAAAGCCCTTCAACTTTTTAGCATTTGATAATAGTAGACGTTTATGTTGAAGGTTACAAAGATGGACATTTAGGAGTCCGGATCTTCCTTCTATTATTTTGCCTAGACACACGGTGCTAGAAACATCAACTGATCCAATACCAATTTTATCAGCAATGTTGGCAACAGCATGGGTGTCATGAGTAATGCGAGTAGTGGACTCAGTTGATTCAGATTCAGGAACATTGTGTAAGATTATATTTAATTTACGACTTTCTCTATCTCTGTATTCATTAATTACTTGTGAAGCTGAGATTTCTATCAGGCTCATGAGCAGAAGGCAAGGACTGCGTCACAGAATTACTGCTAGGTAAGTTTGTTGTAATCTTTCTTTCAAGCTGCTGGAAGCGAGAATCAATTTGATCATTTATTTTGGCTGCCAGGTCAGTTAATTGAGTTTGTAATACTTTGATTTGCTCGTCTACAGTGGACTGGGTGTCTTTGCTTCCATTAAACTTTTCCAAGACTGTAGGTAGTTTGACAATGCATACACAGCAAAAGAACACAATTTGTGACTGGGCCTGCGAAAATAGGGCATGTGGGCACATGTTTTTCGCCTACTTTTTCACACTTCCATCACTCATAACTTTTTAAACAACTACGCTATGGCAATACAATTTTCAGCTCTTTATCAGCATTTAATTGGCGTTATGATGCAATTTACAGAATGTAAATATTCTGTTCCAGTACTGAGATATGACCTATAGCGTGACGGGGTGTAGTTTGTGCCCACATGCCCGGTTTTCGCAGGCCCGGTCACATTTGATCAGGGCAAGTGTTTAACATATCATATTGAGACTTACTCACATTTGCACATTTTATATGTTGCCACTTTGCACACCAATGACATTCTACCATGTAATCCTCAACAATTTCTTTGCGAGACACACAAATCTCTCTTTCCGCTGAACTGGTAACTGAACTGGTAGATGGAATACGCTTCCTTTTCTTCTGTTTCCCTCTACCCATTGTGTATTCTAAATAAGACCACCCTTCAGGTAACAAAAAACAGCGACGAAACGAACAACAGCAACAGAACACAGTTCAAACCTTTTGGGATACCATTAGTAGAATTTCCTGGCCACGGTACAACAGCTTTTAGGCAAGAATTTGATAAGTCAGCAAGATGAATCAAGAATCAAACGACTGCACGGAATCACGTGATTTTTTTTTTAGCCAATATTCCAAAATTCTCTACAAAGAGGAAGCTTTAGGACACTGCACTGGTTACACTATCTGAGGAGGCATCAACTTTCCTGGAATAGGAGTTCGGAAGTAAGCTGGATAATAAGACTAGGAAGGCAAATGCACAAGGCACACTCGACTCCCCAATGTGCTAAGATTGATCCAGTGGTGTCTGCAAACATCTCACCAGCAGCTAGAACAATGGACAAAGTGTCAAGCATTCTTGTTGGATGCAGTCATCCCGTCTTCATCCTGGAGAAGGCAGATGAGCTGGACCTATTGGCAGCATCAAGACAGCATTACAACTGATGGAAAATTCCAACTTCCACCAAACAACTGCTCGTAGACAAACCCTGATGACCCAGCTTAATCCAAAATTGAAGCAGCTGTTCTCAGGAAGCAGCTGTTCTCAGGAAGCAACTTCAAGGATACAATAAATGAACAGTTATATTGACTTTCCCTAGTTATTTTGACTGATTTAGTTCAAATTCCCACTTCAGTTACAACCACCTTTAGATCGTCATTTTAACCAAAATATCTGTAGTTTAAATGTACCCATGGAGGTTGAAATGATCCATTATAATTTACTCTGTATGGTGGTTAATACCATAATAAAAACAGGGTACTGGTAAATAGACCATCTACATAATTATACAGTAAGCTGCTATGCTGCTATCACTTATCTAAAGTGAGCACCTGGGTGGCTTCTTGCAGCATGTTTACAAAAAGAAAGACTAAACAGAGACACTATAATAGTACATAAAGAATTATCACTCAATGATTGAATGGCAAAGAATTTTTAAAATTCTGCAAGATTGGGGATGGTTGGTGGTCTGTAGGATGTGGATTTACCAATAGGTCATGGACATGTGGAAACACTCAGTAAGCATTGCTGTATACATAACTTTAATTGCACTGTTAGTATTTGTTGGAGTAGTGGTATCAGCTTTACCTGGTTTTATAGTTACTATTCCCAGGCGTCTAATGATGTCTCAGGAGAGTGACTGTGGAGATTTTGGTGTTTGTTTTAGTACAGATATCAGCTTAGACTTGTGAACTTGTATTGTATGTACAGTATGTATGTTGATAGAAATTGGAGAAGGAGTAAAGAAAGAGGGAACTCTGAAGTTAAAAGTTCCAGTAGACTCTGACAATGGTATTGTCAATAGTCAGGTAACTAAGAACTTTATAAGCAACCATAGTGCCTCCCCTTTGGATTAACATCGGGTTTTCACCAAGGTGATGAAACTAGTGCTTTGGCCACATGGGTATTCATCTAATCATATACCTGGTGGTTCTACAACAGTCAAAGAAGGAGCTAACTCATAATTATGAAGATAAACAAAACGGCAAATTTCAGTTTTGTTTAAAATATACCTACCATTTTATTTTACTTGATGCTGAATGGTGAACCTATACTCCTGGCAAAGAACCACCAGAACATTGTTTTGAGTTAAAGATGTTTTTTCACAATTGATTTTACATTTGCATTTTATTAGGATTTTTGTAAGGAAACCCCTATTATGAGCCCACCAACATAATATCTAATCACTATGACTACTAGTCACACCTCACCAAACAGTAGACCATGTGCCCTTCAATTATTCCACACAGCGATTCATCAGTATACAATACAAAGGTTAGCTGGCTAATAAGCTTATTAACGCTATACCTCAATAACTATTTATAGGTATGTGCACATACATCTTTTAATCAACTTATTATATAGAATCACAAGTTGTAACTTGAAATACAACAAATTCTGTGAAATATTATAGCCGGTGCATACGTAAGTGTTTTAGTGGTGACACATACGTAAAGTGTGGATTTTTATGTGGAACTAAGACTAATTGTCCAAAATCCAGTCATATATGCAAATAACTTCAAGAGTTACAGCCCTATAAAGTAGCAAAAGCAGAGTTCTACAGCAAGTATAGGGAGATGAATTAGAGGTGCTTGCTAAAACAGTAGTAATGTACGAGCAGAATGACAAGCAGAGTTGAAATCTGCACCATACAATCATTGTGTTTGCCATGAATAGAAGAACTGATTGCTGAGTACATTTTTCTTTGTATCACCTTTATTCACTACATACAAATGAGAAATAAGTACAGAAAAGTTGATTAGGTACTATTGTATCGATATGACATAAACTATGACCCATAAAATTACATATCCTTGAGTCTACTTCAGCAAAACAAAGATTTTCCAGCTTCTTTTGAGTAGACGAATAAGATTATATCCAGGTTTTATTTTAGGCTCTTTCTCCACTAAGAATTAATCATTTTAAAATGATGGAATTTTTTAATAATTTGCAAGTATTTCACCCAGTGTATTCAATGTTTTATATTTTATACTGTAAATTAAGGCTCTCCCAATTGTGTCAGGTTTTTGCAGATTCGGTTGTTTTCATTGTGTTGCTACAATGTCCCTACTCTAGTTTTAAATTCCTAATTTTAACTTTGATATAAAATGAAAAGTAGTGGTCTAGTCCATGGAACCCTGGGGGTGTCCATCGATTGAACCTGCCATGTGCCCCCCCGGCTGTTAACACATTAAAATCTATTTATTTACTGTATGTATTAAAAATCTAGTTACATTTGTATTACCAGAATAGCATATTTCTTGTCTTCATAAAGATTAGACAGCATCTCTTTTACTTTTTTGATATATTCCTTGCATCTCTGATCATCACCCATCTTCCGTTGAATTGTACATAATTTTAAATAAGTCACAAGCTTGAAATACTCTACTTCCTCTGTAGATTGCATCTCATTCAGTACTTCAAGGCATTGTAAAAAGCAATTCCTGAAACATTATGTGATATTGTTAAAGTTGTACATATAGCAGTCCCTTCCTATTTCATAGCAACAAAGTGTTTACTTAAGACAAGTACACAGAAAAGTTTGGAATTTTCAACTACCGTAAATCAGGAAAATTTCGACGTAGAAAATTTTCTTCTGTTAAAATTTCAATGCTACCTATTTTCATCGTTTGCATGATCGACAAAGATTTTTTTTGACGAAACAATTAGCTATATGTTAATATTTGTATGCACGAATTATCTGTATAATAGTTAAAAATAATTCATCGGTTAATTTTTTGTCGATACAGCCAGCAACGAAAATGTTTTGACGATGAATTTTTTCTGATTTACACTAGAGTAGGCACCATAGCACATCGACAAAAAGTACTGAAACAAGGTGGAGTAGTGCATGATATTAAATCATAGTAAAACAATAAGAAGTGTTATATCCCTACTGCGCTTAAGATACCATAATGGAAATGCACAGTAGGGATATAATACTTCTTATTGTTTTACTGTGATTTAATATCGTGCACTACTCCAACTTGTTTCAGTACTTTTTGTTGATGTGCTATGGTCCCTACTCTAGCGAATATCAGAAAAAATTCGTCGTCAATAAATTTTCGTTGCTGGCTGTATTGACAAAAAATTAACCGATAAATTCCAAATGTTTCTGCATACTTGTTTGTTAACTGTTTTGTAAATATTATCAGTGGCAGATCTAGGATTTTTAAAAGGGGGTTTCTGAAAATTGATATGGCTAAATAAGGCATCTGATGACAATTCTCAAGAAAATTTTGAGATTTTAAAAGCTCTGAGATCAGATTTTAGGCTATTTTTAGTTAGCAATTACAAATTCAATGCTATAAACTGTATATAGTAACTAAATACTATAGCTAACTATAGGGCAAATATGGTGACTACGAGCTGTAGCTTTCATTGCTCTATTAGAGTAGTTACTTGACTGTAGAGTATCTCGATCGTTTTTAATGCAGTGGGAGATGAAAAGTGAAATGTTGCTGAGAGTTTAATAGCTATAAATGGTGTCAGTTAAGTGCAACTGTGTGCATGCTACTGGTATATAGTTGTTTGCTATGACAAATTGTTAGTACAACAATGTTTATGTATTGAAAATGCCACTAAGCAAAAATTTAAAAGGGGGTTTCTGTTGAAACCCTAGAAACCCCTCTGGATCCGCCACTGATTATTATTATGACTGGTGAACCCACGCATACCGCATCTGAAATGGTGCTGCATGCCCCAGCTACGTATATCAATTTTCATCTGAAAAGTGAAGTATCCATTATGCTTCATTGTTAGACCCGTTACACAGCATTTCGGATCTAGAACTGTTCGAAAAGCACCTCTGCAATCCATGCATACCAAAAGAAATGGTGCGACGCGCCCTAGTTATATCATTATCATCTGAAATGTGAAGTATCTATTATGCTTTGTTGTCGGCTATGTTCAACCCGTTACACAGCAGTACAAATTGAGAACTGTTCAAAAAGCACCTCTGCAATCCATGCATACCAAAAGAAATGGTGCCATGCACCACAGTTATATCAACTATCGTCTGAAAAGTGAAGTATCCATTATACTTCGTTGTCAACTATGTTCAACCTGTTACACAGCATTTTGGATCAAGAACTGTTTGAAAAGCACCTCTACAATCCATGCATACTGAAAGAAATGGTGCCGCACCCTAGTTATATTTTAATTATCTGAAAAGTGACATATCCATTATGCTTTGTTGTCGGCTATGTTCAACCCGTTACACAGTAGTACGAATTGAGAACTGTTCGAAAAGCACCTCTGCAATCAAAACAGCCACTATGAAAAATAAGGACGATTTCCGTTATGAAGGGAAGCCATCACGTGCTATATTGCCAAATTGACACTTTTCACTGTCAGCAAAGATGAATGGGACACAAAAGAGGACACTGGTAAGTCCATGAAGAATGCATTGTTCATACTGCAGTGTGCCAAAAGTCACCTGTCGGGCCGACGCGACATCGAATAGTGAAAAAATCAAGCCCGTAACCTTAGCCGTTATCGAGTTACACTTGCCTGAACGCATCAGGCAGTCAGTCAGTAGAAAATTCCATTAAATAAATTATTTTTTAAATTCCGTAGCAACTTGTTGAAAGCATTTCGGGTCAATCTGAAAGCTTGTTTGAACTTAGTTTTACCTAACCAAAACTGCCTCTTCATCAGCAGGGAAAATCGAGGCTGGTTTTTGGGCGATGCTATTTTGTGGGTCACGCTTACTCCCTTGTGGTCCCTACTATACTATCATACTGTATGATTAAGTAATCTAAATCAAACTTGAATTAATTCAGGGTAATCAAAATCATAATGTTAACATGATTGTTTATTATGTGCAAGATACAATTTATACAGGCTAAGTACACTGTAAGTAATAAAGAAAATATGTTGATGAAAAACTTAACTTACATTGTAACCGACACATACTATATGTGACTGGGCCTGCGAAAATAGGGCATGTGGGCACATGATTTTTGCCTACTTTTTCAAACTTTCATCACTTATAACTTTTTGTACTATTGTGCTATGGCAATGCAAGTTTCAGCACTTAGTACGCATTTAATTGGCTTTATGATGCAAGTTACAGAATGCAAATATTCTGTTCCAATACTGAGATATGACCAGTAGAGTGATGGGGTGTAGTTTGTGCCCACATGCCCTGTTTTCGCAGGCCCGGTCACATATAGTCTGATCACATTCACCTGAGCCCTTATTTCTTGTTAATAACTCTTGTTACATGGACCAGTTTCCCAAACATTTAGTAACACCATCAAACCTTTTAAACACCAGGACTGCATCAAAAAAGCACTTTGCTACAACAAGATTATAAGACTTTAAAAATCTATCTCATACATTTAGAATGGATGATTCAGGTGCACAAACATGTTTACAACATGAAAACACACTTGTTGTAGTACAAAACCATTGGGAGCGAACACCTGTTTCATCTTTTTGATAGGACTGTCTTTTGGTGGGGGTTCAGGTGATTGCAAACCGACTATGCAATGGTAAATCAAGATATAGAGTAATGTGGCATGGAACCCAAGAGCTAGTATGCCACACAGTGTGTTATGAGCAAGAACAGAATTACGGCAATTTTCAAAATAATTTTGCAATTTCCTTTCCCAATTTAATTCCACTCTAGGTTTGGTAGCTATGAATTATTCGCACAAAAACAACCAAGCTGTGGAAAAAGGTGTGGCCTTAAAAAAGCCTGGGTAAATAAAATGTGAAATCAAAGTGGCAGCCAAGAAATGGCTGCAATGATGTTAACCCTAATAAATTTTAATGTGCGCATTGTTAAAATTTCATCAGGATTAACTTCATTGCAGCCATTTCTTGACTGCCACTTTTGATTTCACAACTTTTTACCCATGCATTTTAAGGCCCCAATTTTTTCACAGCTTAGCTGTTTTTGTTTGGATATCATTTCTTTTTGTAATTACAAGTTCCAAAGCCAGCCTACGGTTGGTCTTGACACTTCCTTTTAACTTGCCTTTGTACTTTTTCTTTACTACAGGAATCATCGAAGACTGTGAAGAACTGAATTTTGAAGTAACAAAGATAGCTGGACAGATTCAACTCATGGGAGATGTTCGACTCACAGGAGGTGTCCTACCCTGAGAAAGTTTCCATAGCAGAAATGATTAATTACCGTTCAAGCACTATCAAGCTAGAAACACATGAAAACAGCATTTTCTTTGTTCAATAAAATGAGTATGTTGCCTGCCTGCATTGGCTGTACTTGGCCACACGACATAAGCTATTTGTGACCAAATTTTGTAAAATCACACATAACTGGATTTTGGGAAAATGATCCAAATCGCACATTGGAAGTTCAAGATAAACAGTTTTAAAGAATTCAAGCCAGCATAACTCTCCAAGGATAGCAAGCACGCATATGAAATCTACGCTAAAGATGCATCAATCCGTTGCCTTTCAGACCACTTACAGTACTTGTAGCTGCTCATAGAGTTTCTCGCCAAATAAGATAGAAAATCTGAGCAGTTGGACGAGCGAACTAGTATCACGAGTACTCACAAAGGGGTAGAGGGTAGGAGTGGTGGGATGGGCAAGGGTTAGACCTCAAAATGGAGGTAGACCACGATTGGAGTCCAGAGATGAGATTACAGGGCTGTGCTGGCTCCTTAGTGGCTGATATGCAGTAAAATCCACAGAAAAACCGTCTGGCCAACATTATCAGGCTGTTCACAAGTAACCCACTGATTCTTGCCAAGCCAGGTCCTTCACAAGGCCTAAAACCACCATTCAAGCCCAGAAAAGACATCTGCTGAAACCAGCCTCGAGTAGTTTGAGTGGTACTGAATGTCAAAACTACTAGTATGATAGTGCAGCTATCCACTGGAGGTGTTAGTTTGATTTTGCCTGATGTGCGATTTGGATCGGTTTTGTAAAATCTGATCACATATTATTGTAATGCATTAATTAATTAGAATTTTAATGCTTAGGGTGTTGCTGTTTAGTACAGGGTCCAGTTTGAAAAACATTTCAATTGTAAGTCAAATTGATTAAAATCACTAACAAAATGGATTTACACTAAGAAACTTATTACTTAATTGTTAAATATTTTATGTGTCAAACGTGCCCATGAGTGATTTTCCAAAATTCGTTCACATTAATCAAATTACTGTTATGTAGATATTGTAAGTTTGCTTCATTTTGTTACAATTTGTAATGTATCATCATTTACTATCCATGCAGAAACAGCGAAGCTGTACAAAAAGGTGTGGCTTTCAAAATTCCTGGGTCAAAAGAGTTGTGAAATCAAAGATGCATATGGCTGCAATGATGCGTGATGAAAATAAATTTTAATACTGGCTTTGTGCATTAATAAAATTGATTATGATTAACATCATTGCAACCATTTCATGGCTGCCACCTTTGATTTCACAACTTTTTTCATCCAGGCTTTTTGAAGGTTGCACAAGCAATTATAATACAAAAGTCTCTTGTTTCTGGTACCAGCAGTAGTATCACCAAGAAAAGATCTAACTTAGAATTATCCCCACTTCTTTTAATTTTTAGTTTAAATATATACATAAAGCCAACCATAAACTGGCTTTGAGGTTTGTTTTTACGCAAACCATTGTTCTTCTTATCTACAGATGTAATGAAGATGATAGAAGACAAACTAGTGCTATACCAATATAGAAAAATACTTACTGATCTGATACCAAAGCCAATTTATACTGACATAATTTTGTGCTTGCTTGTTCATGGCTAAAGTTGTAATATATATATGCATTTCCCATATTTATTTGCAATATTAGCAAGTAAATTCCTTCCAAGTTAGTTAGGTATACGTACTATTTTGTCTATTAAGATTTTGCAATGACTGTTCTATTAGAGTATCTTGATTTTCATGCAAAACGTGATACATAAGTTGCAGTTGCTCAATTTTTAGAAAGAAAATGTTGCACCTTTTATGCTAGAATACAATTTGCAGCCTGTTGTCACAAGTTTTATTAGTATAGCACTTATTATGATGATGATGTTTGGCATGAGTAGGTCTTTATATTGGTGTACTACCCCACCAATCTGTACCAAAATGGCTATAATATCGGCTTTGACTCAATGAAATACTAGAGAAGTTGTAATAGTATTTATTACAGAGTTTATTTGATTACTTTTGTAGTGCTGTAAATTTTTTGAGGATTTCTAACAGAACACACATAGAATGTGCTAGATTTTCCCTTGGTAGATCTATGAAATTATAAAGTTTTACTATTGAGTATAGATTTCAGCTAGAATTTGCATTTATAAAGTAGAAATTTAGTGAGGTGATCAGCCATGATAGCAGTGGCTCAGTGGTTAAGGATTTAGATGTTCAGTATGGAGGTCTCTGGTTCGAACAGTGGTAAGTTTTTTGACATTTTTGTTTTACCCTGCAGTGACTATTCTATTAGAGCATTCAACCCAGTGATTTACAGTTGTTTGGTTGTAGCCTTGTAACTCTATACCTGTCAAAGAAATTTCTTTCAAACCACAAAAGGTTTGAGCTACGAACGATGGTTAACCTATGCACATATCAATTTTGAAAGTTATTCTCATTAGCGGTTTACCCTATAGGCAAGTCGGCCTTTTTAATGCAAGTAATTGTTCATTGCTCTATGACTATTAATCAGATTTGCACCAAACTTGTTATGTAATTATACCACAATACGTTCTTAAAGTGTACCAAAGCTCAAGAAAATCGAGATATGCATTTACATTTTGTAATGGTTTTTGTAAAGTGTGCCAAAAGAATTATCTAAGCCCTCAAGACTAACAAAAATTAAGACGAGTTTTGAAGGCTTGTATTTAACAATTGCGTTACTCAAATTTGGTATGTGGGTTGCTGAAGGTGGAGGACGTTCGCAGCATAAATATGATACCAATTCAAGAAGGGAGCGTGGAGTTAAGCATGCATGAAAATTGTGTTTTTTTCCTGTAAATATACTCACAGTGTGGTGCACCGGCTTTCTTAGTCACACAACACACTACCGTATGTCTTGATATGCTCTGCATTAATAATAATAAAATAATACAAATTAGGCATTATGGCAACTGTTTTTGTGCCACTGTACATTAGTATGCAATAATTATATGTATCACACTTACTGACTATCTCCAAACTTTTCCATTGTTTTGTAAGTATCACCTTTGTAGAAAAGCACTTTATGGCGGTAAAACAGAAACTCATAAATGCTTTGGTCTTGGCAAGTATCAAGCAGTGACTCAGCTTTTTGCAGGTCACTCATAGCTTCATGCACTTTGTCACTAGCATTCCTACAAATAAAGTAATGTTTAGTTGCATAATTATGATGATCTGTGCACTACATGCAGAATGAAAAAAACCAATGTTAAGATTAGTTAAACATTTTATATTTTAATATATATAACACTCTCTCAAACAGTATGCTAGTATTAAGTAGGGTTCTCCCTTAAAATGATGGGCACCACTAAAAATGCCATTTTATAAACTGTCACAGAAAGTGACAAAAATCACCATTACTGAATACAGTAGTCTTACATCAAATAAAGTGTTAAAAACAAGAAAACACTTTTAGTTGCCACATAATAGAATTTTTAAAGCCATATTTTGGTTTGCCTGCCTGCCTCACTGCCTGACCACAGTTGCAAGGCTAGAGGCTGAAAGAAGCAGTGCATGGCCAGTATTTTCTGCCACAACAACAAACTCACAAGTGGGATATGCCTTTTGTGGTTCTGACGAATGTCTGCCTTCCTTGTTTTGCCTTCCTTTTAGCATAACTAATACAATTAATAAATACAAGTGAGACTGTGATTACTGTATTAGAGTATCTCAATCATGCTACTCAGCTACGCAGTAGATTAAGCTAGTGGGCAAGGCACATGTTTTTAATGGAGTTATTAGATCATTGAGGGGCATGGCCTCAGCACTGATTATTAAAAGTGTGGTGGCATGATCTGATTGTTCAAGGGAGTGTGGTCCAATGCAATCATTTCATTATAAGCCCAGCATAGTTGCTACCTGCTGGGATACTACAATCCATTAAGTGCCTCAATTAGTTTTGAGGCATTTCAATATGCTCCTTCAAGGAAAGTATTGATACAGAAAATTAATTGGATTTATAATAGAAGCTAAAGAATACAAATAGAGTATAGCAGTACTGAGATAATGATGTTAGGTGATGGGGTGTAGTTTGTGCTCACATTCCCTGTTTTCGAAGACCTGGTCACAAATACTCTAATAGAGCAATCATTTCCACTGTTCAGATAACCAAGTGTTCAAATAGGCAATTGAGGGAGCACTGTATAATAAAAAGTAGTGAAACAAGAGATATCTATACAAAAACAGTCAAGCTGGGAAAAAAGGATGCGGCTCCCAAAAAGCCAAAATGTGAAATCCAAGGTGGTAACCAAGAAATGGCTGTGATGGTAGGTTAACGGCAAAATACTTTATAACAACAATTTGGGTGGATTTGTGTTGCCTTCTCCAAATTTCACTAGGATTCAGCACCAAATTCACCTGAATTATCGTTACTAAATTTTTTGCCATTAGCCTACCATCACAGCCGTTTCTTGGCTGCCACCTTGGATTTCACATCTTTTTTACCCTGAAATTTTGGGGGCTGCACGCTTTTTCACAGCTTGGCTGTTTTTGTATAGATGTTACTTTTTCTGTATTTGTATACTTCAAAGCCGGCCTGTGGCCATCTCTGGAGCTTCTTTTGTTGTCTGTAAGTTGCAATTGACCCTATACAGGGTGACTTGTTGTAGCTGAACTCTCTACATGGTGATTACACAGTGATTTTTTTGTTGCTGAATTCTCTACAGGGTGATTTGTTAGCTAAATTTTCCACAGGGTGATTTGTTTGTAGCTGAACTCTTTACAGAGTTGTTTGCATGTAGCTGAACTGTCCTGAGGGTGACTTGGTTATAGCTGAACTCTCTATGAGGTGACTTTTTGTAGCTGAACTCTCTACTGGGTGATTGGTTTGTAGCTGAAGTCTCTACAGGTGACATCCTTTTAGGTGAACTCTCTACTGGGTGTCTTGTTTGTAGCTAAGCTCTATACAGGGTTACTTGTTAGTAGCTGAACTCTTGACAGGTTGATTTATTTGTAACTGAGCTCTCTACATTGTGACTTTTATGTTACAGGGTGGCTGTTTTGTAGCTAAACTGCCTACAGGATGACTTGTAATAACTAAACTCCCCACACGTTGATTTGTTTGAACTGAGCTCTCTATATTGTGACATTTTTGTAGAGAGCTCAGCTACCACAGAATCACCCTGTGGAGTATTAAACAACAAAAAGCCACCATGTAGAGATATCAGCTACAAACAAATCACCCTGTGGAGAGTTCAGCATCCTACAGAGAAATCAGCTAGAAACACATCACCTGTAGAGAATTCAGCTACAAGTAACACGTACCCAGTAGAGAAGTTCAGCTACAAAAATCACCCTAGGGTAACTTTGTTGTAGCCGAACTCTCTACTGGATAACTTGTTTTAGCTGAACTCTCAACACAATGATTTGTTACATAACTTACTAACAATGCTGAATGCTCTAATAGGGTGAATGTACTATTAGAGTATCTTGATCACTCACTTGCTACACATAGTTGGATTTTGTATGGCATTTACTTCAATTCTCCTATGCTTATTCAATCTACATATACGACCCAGTCTGGGAAAAGGGGTCTTATCACCTATTTAAAAGTATCAAGAAATTTCAGTTTTATGTGTTGTAGCTCGCCAATAGTTGAAGCTACGTGTACCAAATTTTCACACGTTTTACACCAATTCCTTACCATCTAGAACATCCACTTCAAATAGCCAGCAGCTAAGTTTCCTGCTATTTTAGATAGTTTTAAGCCGAGGTTGGCTGTATCAGGTGAGCTCCAAAAGGGGAGGAAGGTGGGGGCCTGGAAGGAGGGAAAGAGGCTGTTTAAAATTTTGAAAAGGAAGGTGTAGGGATGAATTAGGCCAAGTTATGGGCCATTCAGGTCTCAAAAACTGGCTTAAATAAAATAAATTTACAGCATAGGTCTTTATTCAACACCACGGAGCTGTACAACCACATACAGCCACTGACCAGAGCTCCATTAATGCCCCACTCTGCACGTACGGATTGTCACTGGGCTTGGGAAAAGCAGCCAGCAAAACTAGACCACTAAAGTCTAGCTGATTTTGATTTTGAAATTAAATAGTTTATTCATATAGCTTTGTGGTCTTGGTGAAAAATTGAATCTACTGACATGGACGATAAGACCTGTTTTCCCAGACTGGATCACATATTGGTTTCAGCTCACTCTTCTTAGTGGTTTGCCTGGTAGGTGTAAAAATTATTTGTGAAACTTGATCACGTAATAGTGACACAGGTTGGGGTTTGCGCCATATCTCTTCGATTCCTTCCAAATCACAAAAGGCACTCCTATGATGGTTACTCCATCTACATAGCAATATTTAGGTCATTCCTTAAAGGGGTTTACCCTGTGGGTGTGACAGAAGCTTGATCTTGTTTTACACGAATAATCGATCATAACTCCATGATTTATGGCAGAATTTGCAAAATGTGTAAAAAGAAGAAAAAATGAAGGAAAAACAAAAAAAAAATCTTGGCCACTCTTATCTGAGGAAATGGCTGGAGTGATTTTCTTCAAACTTCATATATATATGTAGACTCCCATACCTGGCAGTTAGTTCTGTAGCAAAATTGGATAAGAGTTTATGGACTAGATGTGTGTGAAAATCACGTTTTCTTCTTGCTGTCAATATACTCACAGTGTTGCATGTCGGCTTCTTGGGCCGCATGACACACTACAATGTGCATGATGAATGATGACATGTTACCACCATTATTTGTTCAATGCCAAAGTAAGAATTTTTCACATAGCTTTGTTATAATGCCATCACTCATCATGATATTTCTTGTTTCACTGGTTATACCACTGGAACTTTTAAAATGATAATTTTAATTGCACTAGTTTGAAAATCTTTTTGTCATACGGTGACTGGTCATGGATCTGGGAAAATCAGTCTTATTTCCCATAACAGCAGGTTTGAGTTTTTATCAAGAACACAAAGCACCATGAATAAACTATCAAATTTTACAATCAAATTCAGCCAGTCTTGAGTGGTCTGCTTGCTGGCTGCATTTTCTAAGCTTAGTGGTGAGCCGTATGAGTAGTATATGGCCTTAATGGAGATCTGGCCATCCTAGGGATGGCTGTATGTAGCTGTACAGCTCTGTTCTGTGTTTTTGAGACTAAATGGTCCATAGTTAAGCCTATGCATTCCTCATTACTCTTTCAGTTTCTAAACAACCTTTTGTCCTCCCCTCAGCTTCCTCCCCATGTTGGAGCTTGCCTGATACAGTCAACATTCAGTTACAAACTATATAGCTAAAAATGGCAAGAAACTTAGCTGTTAGCCAGGTGTCCAGTGGAAGCTCAGGAAGGTAAGAAAATGGTGTACAATGTGCAAAAATTTACATGTAGCATCAACCATTGGCAAGTTACTATACACCAAATACTTAAAACCTGCATTTCTCAATACTTTTAAGTAGGTGATAAGGCTGGTTTTCTCAGTGTAGGTCACATTATACATACATGTGACTGAGACTGCTTTACTAGAGTGTCTCAACCTCACTTCTTATCTCGAGTTAGCTATGCAAATAAATTAAGGGGCATGGCTTCCATGTCTTGTTTTCTACAGCAAAATAAAACTGCAGTTGATTGTAGCTACTGTAGATCACTAAGAGTGTGGTGACTATGTTCTGATCACATAAGAGTGTGTTCTGATTGTTTAAAGGTGTGTTCTGATTGTTTAAAGGTGTGCTTTTTAAGTTCAGCTACAAGTATCTACTCTCTCATGCAGCATAGAGTAAGTGCTTTAGCTACACTTTTCTAAGGAAAGTGTTGATATGGAAAATTAATGTCACAGTATGGTTTCCTTGCCTGAAGAAGTAAACAATCATTTAAGTATATGTTAAAGCATTGCCACAAGTACTATATGAAAAATAAAGCACGGGGTGTGCATCCAAGATGCTAATAAAGCATGAGGCAAAGCTAAGTGCTTTATTAGCATTGAGGCCAAGTGACGAGTGATTTATTTTTCATATAGCACAAGCAAGGCTATGCTTTAAATGATTTATGGAACTTTCCAGTCATGTAGCTTCACCATACACAAGGACTCACAATTAACACGTGTTGCACGAATTATTAGCAGCTCTAAATGGGCACAAACTAGTTTAACAAAGTAACTCACGCGTAGTTCACCATAGTTTGGCATGGTGGACATCCATCGCTTATTTTGGCAGGTTTTGCTCACATCCCACAATTGATTCTATTGTGACACATGGTGAAGTATTTATGTGATATCTCCAGGACTTGTTCATTTACATTAACAAATGTAACAACAACGTTATCTTCTCCCACCCATCATCGAAGCATTTAGGTATGTCTATAAAATCAATCCAGTGGTAGAACTCATATTGGCTGGGGTGATTGACTACTCAGTGTGGCAAGGCTATCAGCCTTCACCGGCTTGGGTGATTAGTCATACTGGCATGAGCACCACAGGTAATTAGCATGCACTAGAGCACGTGGGAAACTGTGCTTTATTGCCCACAAAAAGTGCTTTATTGCACCGCAAAGAGAGCTTTATTGCCCACAAAGAGTGTTTTATTGTACCGTAAACAGTGCTTTATTGCACGATTAAAGCACTCTTTGTGGTGCAATAAAGCACTCTTTGTGGGAAATAAAGCACTGCTCACCGGTGTAAAGTGTACTTTATGAAATTTAAAGTACACATCCCTTTGATTTCATCCACTCAAAGTTCTATAATTGAATTTTAAAAAGACAAAATAGAAAGGCACATACCACACATGAGTTTGTTACCATGGTGTAAAATTGTGACCATGCACTTCTCTTTTGCCTCTAGCCTTGCGACTATGCATGGTCACATAGGTAGGTATGCAGGTGGGCAGACAAGACAGGTAGAGAAAACAGGCAGGCAGGCAGGCAGGCAGGCAGGCAGGCAGGCAGGCAGGCAGGCAGGCAGGCAGGCAGGCAGGCAGGCAGGCAGGCAGGCAGGCAGGCAGGCAGGCAGGCAGGCAGGCAGGCAGGCAGGCAGGCAGGCAGGCAGGCAGGCAGGCAGGCAGGCAGGCAGGCAGGCAGGCAGGCAGGCAGGCAGGCAGGCAGGCAGGCAGGCAGGCAGGCAGGCAGGCAGGCAGGCAGGCAGGCAGGCAGGCAGGCTTTGACGCAATTGTGATCTCATGAAATTAATGGACATCAACATAATAAAGGCTATTTATAGGTTATCACCTCTGATAAATTTTCCTCCCTTGATTTTAATTTTCTAAGTTGGACATTCAATATAGATATCACTTCTTTTTTACATTTGTGAGTTCTAAGGGTAGCCTAAAGCCAAATAAGGTAATACATAACATGCTGAGCAAATCTGGTTGTTTTTGCACATATCTCAAATTCCATTTTTTCTTTTTTTTAATTTACAGGACTCAGAATTGAGTATAGCATACATTTACAGATACATTTTCTTGTTTCTCTGTTATCTGTAGTACCAAAGGAGTGGAAAGCAATAAACCAGCAACAATACAGCAAATAAATTATAGATGCTTACTTAATTGATTATAACTTACGACTGAAACAAGTTATGAATTGGCTCAGTATGTTCACCATGAACTGGCACATTGATCAAGGTATAGTGTTTTCCCTGTACACCATGTGGACAAGAAGAAGGCCATTTTAGCAATTAAATGACGACGGTAAGCTTTTTCTACCACATTGTAAATAAACTCACAGAACTCACATACCGTACACAGTACGAACATGAAAAATATATTTTTTTTATTCCTATTGAGCAGGGAAAATTAGGTGGTGTATAGGTTTTATTGATTTGAGCATTGTTTCAATACATAACAATGCAATTAAAATGTGCGTAAAAGTCTTATGTAGGAGTTGTATTATTACCCAGTTTATCTCAATAAATTTTAATATAGCAAAATAAAATTTTGCAAAAATGGCCAGTTTTTGTGCAGCGGGTCACATTATATTGCACTCAAACATGTATTAACTCAGACTAAGGATCAAAGAGTAAAGTAATGAAACAACATAATAGCTAAAAGCAGTGAAACAAGAGAGGCTGTCTATACATGCAGACATGTGTAAAGTAATGGACATTTACAGTAATCCCTAAACTTCAGTCTATAACCATGATTGAATTAGGGATCCAATCCATTAGTATGTATATCTGCAGGTATAGACAACCTCTTTTGTTTCCCTACTTTTAGCTCTTTTCCTTTTCTTGTTTCACCACCTGTTTGATTCATAATCCAACTTAAAATCCTTAATTTTCCTTCGTTTGTTCGTTTTCTTTTTAATAACATGATTGTGACTATTGAACCTGTGCATACAGTATCAAAAGAAAGAATTGTGGCAGAAATGCCATTTTGCGTCTGAATGTGTGCCCCAACAATCGATTACTGAAAAGTGATAAGGACAATATGCTTTGTTTTCAGCTATGTTTCACCCATCACACAGCATTACAATAGAAGAACAATATGAGAAATGTCTCTGTAATTAATCCATTTGCTATAGAAAATACAAGCGTTTTGCATGATAGCTAGTCAACACAACCACGGGGAAGCTATATTGAAAATTGACACCTTGCTGTCAGTGTAAAGAACTGGAACTCAAAAGATGACAAAGGGGAATCCATGATGCATTGCATGCATTGTACATACTGAGGTAGAGAAGAGCAATTGTTCATTTTGCAACTGGATATGCAGAAAAGGTCTTTTACACACATCCAATTCTATGTACATAAAAGACCCTATGTAAGACGTTTACCACTGTAAATAAGGATAACAGACAAGAAAGTCTCGGGTATAGTTGGTATTGAATCCCAGTTAATAGAAATGGAACCCAGTAACTGAATTCTGTCATAAAGATTGAAGCTACTGCAAACATGCCAAGAACAGTCACCCTCCCACCTGCCCTTGACTAATCACTGGCATCCACCTTCACTCAACCAATGCAATCATTCATGCTAGCACACTTTGTATAATTCACATTTTGGACATCCAGGGCATGGGCAGTAAGGTTGCTTGATATGATTAAGTACTCGCTATAGCAATAGAAATACAGCAGCTATACTTCCACATTGGAAAAATGCAGGCGCATTTAGCACCTAGCATCAGCAATTTCTTGGGCTGCCCTGTTTATCCCCACACTATGTATAGCTCTAATGTATGCCATAAGGCAGTAGTGCATGCAGGCCAGTTGATGTAGGATAGTTTTCATGATACACACAAACCTGACATTTTGTCCATCTATCATACTATGTTGTTTCTCACTATTGACCAAATTTTAAGGCAATAACATTTTCCAATCTGAAGACATAAATTGTCAAAGGTGGTAAAATGGATGTATGTGGAGGACTCCTTTTCACTAATTAAGTCACACAAATGTGACTAGACCTGCGAAAAGCAGTTTTATCGTTCAACACAGGAAGTTTGATTTTTCACACAAACACAAAGCTTTATGAATGCACCATCAAATTTCACTGTCACAATTAACTAGAATGAATTGGTCTGCTACCACCATTGGCAAGTTACAACACTCTGAATATTTAAAACCGGCGTTTTTTGATACTTTTAAATGGGCGATAAGACTGGTTTTCCCAGAGACAGTCACAAATATTTATTTATGTTTTTACTGATATAATGGTTGAATACATACCTGTATATTACAGAATAATAGCAATGTGTATGGAAAGCAGAAAATATATTACATAACTTTATATTCCCCCCTGTAGTGTATTTTAACTCTTGTAATTCTTTTGTGAAGGTCCTAAGTGCTATTATCTAACTGTAATACAATGTCAAAGAGTGATTTCTAACATCACATTCCATAGGCACACAATGTGTCACAATGGATTAAAAAAGATCTTGCTCTTCATACATTTTGTTGTGTAGAGTAGAATAACTGACAGTTTTAAACCATCACATTTTAACTTAGGTGCAGAACAAACAGCTTACATTACTTTCTCTATATAACATTATATAAGTTAAAACATAGCACACATATTGCAAGGAATGCTTTATGTGAATTGAATCACTTCACCCTCAAATGCAAGATAGGCCATTAGTCAATTACACAGTTTCATAGTAAACCTTAACTTCGCATGGAACTACCTGTAAGTTTTTCCACGTTGAATGTACACTTGCACTTGTTTCAAAAAATTGTTGTGCGATGAAACTATTTCCAAGGCTTTTGTAAAGTACTCTGAAGGCTTTAACAATTCTCCCTCCAATGTGTAGGCATTTCCAATACAACAATTCAAATCAGCAATGTAGGGCTCAAAAGACTACAAAAGCAGAAAACACATAATGCATGTACACATTCAAGTAATAGAAAGTTAACAGGTCCCTAGCTCATTTCCAGCTAGATACAACAAAAATTTACTGTTGAAGAGTTAACGTTTTGACACACTTTGAGCTCTGTTACTGCTTTGTTAAAGTAGTCAAATGTGACGTATATTACGCCACTATTCTGTTTCCCATCCCCCATGTATTTAGTATTTCAGTGCAGGTTGGAAGATGTAATGTTAAAGATGTATCTGTAGTTTTTAAAGCCAGCATCAATTTTGTCTAAGTAGGCTATCATGGAATGCATAAAGCTTATTGATTAGTTTTGTTGTTTCATCTTCACTGTTGCAGGAATAATGATTTGTGATAACTGGTCAACAAAATTGACACAATGTTCATTTATAAACTATATAGCCCAGTGATCAATATGTAGTTTTACTCTAAAAGAGTTATTACTCCACTTAATATCACCATGTATGCCTGCATAGTGTGTTATGAGACAGGATCAACGGCAGAGCAACGGATCAGCATTAGCATGCAAGCCACAAAAATTATCACTCTCTAATTAATGCCTTTACACATGCGTAATACATACACCATCATAACACACACACACACACACACACACACAAACACACACACACACACCCCACAAATCCCCTCAAAGATACAGTACAAAAGTAAACAGGGTGATAAGTACAGCACAGCAAAAGTACTTAGGTGTATTATAATAAAATTATTAGTATGTATACAACTCAAAAAAAATTTGTGTCAACAACCCAGAAGGAAACAAAAACTGTCAAATTCACATGGCTCAAGGCAGGGCAGGGCGTCTGCAAGAACATTATCTCGTCCCTTAACATGATGTATTTCAAAATAGTATTCCTGAAGGGCTAAGCTCCATTGAAGTAACCTCTGATTACTGTTCTTCATTTCGTTAATAAATACCAATGAATATGATCAATATACAGTTGGACTGGAGCAACAGTAGGACACAGATAAATATCAAAATGTGACACGGAAAAGGGGTCTTATAGCCTATTCTATTGCATGTACTTGGCAACCTGTAACTGGACTTGTGAATGTGGTATCACCCTGTATACCCCTAACATAGCACTATGGCTTGGTGTAATATGAAGGTGATAGGTTGAACAAATGAGGAGTTATGATTAGTCAAACTTGACAATTTGGAAAGGCTATAAGATCCCTTTTTGCAGACCAGGTCACAAATGCTGAAGGGAAAGTAATAGAACCAAAGATTCTTTCTCGCAAGTAGAATAGTTGTGTTATTTTTTTTTTGAAAAATAATACACAGGATGATCAATTCCTTGAAGGTTTTCTAGCAGAAAGACACCACCTACTCCAATGTCACAGACATCCACAAATAACTTGAATGGTGTGCTAAAGTTGGGTGCAACAAGTATAACAACACTGATTTAATCTTCTCAAAAGTGCTCTGATAAGTTGGTGTCCGAATAAACTTCTGGTCCTTCTGAAGAAAAGCCATGAGTGGTGACACTACGACAGAATTTTCAATAATATCCTGCCATTCCCAGGAATGTCATTATGTCTCGTTTATCACTGGGTGCTTGATACCTCTGAATAGTTTCAACTTTAGCTGCCACTAGAGCTACCTGGCCTTGACCAACAACATAGCCGAGAAAACTATGTGCGCATGACAAAATTCACTTTCCACCAAATTCACTGTCAACTTAGCAGTCCACAGTTAGCACAAAAGATCACAGAGCTGTACAAGATGCTGTTAACAATGGCCCTTATCCTAAATGCATGAAGCCATATGAAGTTTGTTACACTTACCGCTTTACATCTGCTACATTATCTTGTTCGTGTCATGTCCGTGTCACCTGCTCAGTGGGGGTTTGATTTGTAGAGGGACCATTGTCAATGAGAGAAGTGCGTTTCTATGTTATACAGTGACTGAATGTAGTTGTCCTTGTAGTATGTAGTTGTCAGTAACAAGTAACCATGTTTACACGTGTTTTTAAATATATTGATTACGTTGTAAGGTGATTTTTGTTCTTCGCTCTTTAAAAAGAATAAGCATGTTATTGGCTAACCAAGCCGCTTATGAGCAATTAGGGATGTTGACGATTAATACAGTTATGCAAACTTTGTTTTGAAGCTTGGTCATGGCCAGTAAATCGATTAAATCAATGAAAGTTGCTGAGTTAAAAGTGTTGTTGGCTAAACACAATCTTTCTACCAGAGGGGAAAAGGAGGAATAATGAGTTGTGTGATACTTAGCATCATAATTTTGCTTACATAGGATAAAAGAACATCAATTGCCAGATGTAGCAGCTGCTACGGGCAAATCTGCCTGTGATAGGAGACTTACAAATACTGAAGTGACATGGAAGAAGTTACAGAAGGAGGAAAGTCTTCTTCCTTCTATTTCAGAAGACAAAATAGAAAACTACTTTATCCACCTTAGAGAAGATGACGGCTTGGAGCGACAATATTGGAAAGGCTTGATGGCTATAAACTATTTAGCAAAGGCCATGTTCAAGACATTTGTGTTGCTACAAATGCAGATGAATGCCTGGTTAAGTGCCAATGTTTACCAGAAATGAAGAAAGATCGTGTTTACTCGATAGACTTATCGATAAGCATATCATCAAACAGCATTAGTGGTGCAAAATGTACCTGCCCTGCTGGACGTGGGCCTAGTGGTAGCTGCAAACATATTGCTGCTGTGTGTTTTGCATTAGAAGATTTTGTGAAGAGTAGAGAGTAAAGTTGTACAGATGTGCTACAGAAATGGCATCAACAATCACGAAAATGAAGGCTTGAAGCAAAACCTGTTGGTGAAATTTCATTTCACTGTACTGTATTTGGAAGTAAAAGAAAAAAGACTGAAGGTGAAAATTTTGATCCTCGCTCACTGCATTCGAGAAGAACTACAAATGCAGATTTGCTTGAGTTTAAGGACTCACTGGCTTTACTACCCAAAAGCAGCGGGTTTTTACATTTGTTAACTCAAGCTCCAAGTTCTATCGTACTCGATCCATCTCTGCCTTTGACTCCAAGAAGTGTTAGGCCACGTATATAACTTCAAGTGTTAAAAACAGATCTTCCACTGAAGTTTGCAAGTATTTTGAGTTATGGCCAGCAGTTCTTTGATGGTATTACTCCTACTAAAAACCAAAGAAAGATTATTGAAGAAAAGACACATTTATAATCAAACTGTGTCAGATGGCATGAGGAACGTTACTGCAGACTTACCACATCACATTTTGGTCAGGTTTTCAAGTCTGGATTTGATAAGCTGGCTGCTGATTTACTTTTGCAAAAACCAACGAATAATGTACCAGCTATACAGTGGGGTATAGAACATGAGCCAGTTGCTTTTCAAGAGTACCAGAAAAACTTCCCAATATTCACCCACATTTTACATTACGAAAAGCAGGATTTTTATGTGGGTGATCCAGCTTATCTGGGAGCCAGCCCAGATGGTGTCTTAGTTGACAAAACAGGAAAAATGGTGGGCATTGTTGAGATCAAATGTCCATACTCTGCTGCAAAGTTATCAGTCTAGGAAGCTTGTGAGCATTTTACCGCTTATGGAACATGGACAACATCCAGCTTGATACCAAACATAATAATTTTTATCAAATACAAAGCACAATGGCCATAACACAAGCAGGGTTCTGTGATTTCATCATCTGGACACCAAAATCCACAGAAATAACAAGAATAAACTTTGATGATTATCAATGGAATGCAGAAATATTTCCAAAACGGGCAAGCTTTTATAAGGATTATTATTATGTTACCATTAGTTGTTTATTAATATTTATTGTACCTGTATACATCACTAATATTTATACAACTTACAACAATATCACTCTACAAGTGGAGGAAGAAAATTGGTCAAGACAGTGCATACAAAAAACATGTGGTCTATCTTATTGTGCATGCTGTTAGGTACATTGTGCAAATTGGCATAGTTCTTTATACGTTCTATAGCATGTTCCACATGTACTCTTACTGCTGCAATGCGTCGAGTATTGGTACGCTCTCTTTCAGTAAGCTGGCCAGATTCATTTAACCGAGGTGGTATATTTAAAGAAACTCCAGATGGCAAGAATTCATCAATGTTAAATCCTCTATAAGCCATAATGGCATCACCAGGCTCCAACAAGTCCAAAAGTCCTGATTGCAACATGAGCTTCTGATCAGAAATTTTTCCTCCAAATGGTTTAGAAACAAAGCTAACTGCTCCTGAAGGTGTTATCCCTATTAGAGCCTTCAATGTATTATGGTTCTTGTAGCTGGAAAATGTTGTTGTGCTGAGGGATTAGATGGCATCTGGATAAATATTTCTGTGGCATTGATGCTACATCGTGTAGTTGGGTACGTGCTTCTAAAACTCTCTGGCATAAAATTGTCTATCACTGCTCTACTACGCCAAATAGGAACTTCTTTGAACTTATAGTACAACAAATTTACCCAAGTATTCACAATCCGAGAAACAGAATATTGGGCTATTTGGAAACGGTTTGCCAGGTCTTGTTCTCTTAAGGCAAGTCTTAACCTACACATGGTCAGAAAAAATTCAATCTTTGGTGAAAAGCAACGGGGGTGTCCTCTTGAAGATGGCATATAATTCTTTCTACTGGTGTATGTTAGATTGGTAACAGCTGGTCTCAAAAAGTTAAAACAAGCTGAGAAATGAAGGAATGATGTAAATCCTGTGTAAAAGGTAACATCATTATCATTGTCTTGATTTGCTCAATTGAAAATGGCACTGGCTCTAAATCCAAGTCATCAGTGGATGTACTAGAATCACTCACCTCAGGTTCAGTCTGCACAGATTTATGATACACTGTTGGGCAACTACATCACATTTTAATATACTAGTTTGCATAACAGCATCACTACAAGAAGGATATGTTTGGGTGATAGTATTAAAAGCATTGTGAACAGTATTAGTCGAGGCATTGGCAGTAGACACCCTCCTCACTGGGACAGTCAAAACACTGGTAGTAGACACACTGCTCACTGGGGTAGTAGACACACTTCTCACTGGGGCAGTAGACACACTTCTCACTGGGGCAGTAGACACACTTCTCACTGGGACAGTCATAACACTTTCCGCAGTCACTTGGACAACATCCACTTCCACATCCAGCTCTGTGCATCTTCTCTTGGGTGGTGGTCGAGATGGTTTGGACCAGCCAAAAATAGTTGGCACACAATTATCATTGCTCTTCTTTCCCCCTTGAAATGTGCACTACAAACTCTTGAATTATGATTGACTGGTGTATTTTCTCAGCGAATTCTTATTAGCCATTCTTTTAGCACCACAGGATCACTCAGTGGAAGATGATGAAATGATAATTCAGCACATGATGGCTTATCAGAGTTGCAGGAACAATGCGATGATGAGGCATGGTCTAAGACCTACACAGTAAAAGTATAATAGAATACATAGGAAACATTATGACAAGCCTTTATGGCCAGAAACTACGTCATTATTGTTCAGCTATATTAATACAGAACAATTCTTTTTAAAGTGTGGTAGTACAAAAACCACTTTACAGCATAATCAATATGTGACCCAGTCTGAGAAAACCAGTCTTATCGCCCATGTCAGCAGATTCGATTTTTCATCTAGGACACAAAGCTACATGAATAAACTATCTAATTCCACAATCAAAATCAGCTAGACTGGAGTGGTCTGGTTTTGTTGGCTGCTTTTCCCAAGCCCAGTGGCGATCCGTACGTGCGGTGTGGGGCCTTAATGGAGCTCTGGTCAGTCTGGGGATGACTGTATGTGGCTGTACTGCTCTGTGGTGTTGAATAAGTACCTCTGCTGTGAATTTCCTTTCATTTTAACCAATTTTGAGACCTCAATGGCCCACAACTTGGCCTAATTCATCCCTACATCTTCCTTATCAATTTTTGAACACCATCTTGCCCGCCTTCCTGCTCGCCTGATACAGTCAACCTCGGTTTAAAAACTATCTAAAATGGCGGGAAACTTAGTTATTGGCTACTTGCACAGTGGATGCTGTGGAAGGTCAGGAATTGGTGTAAAATGTGTGAAAATTTGGTACACATAGCTTCAACCATTGGCGAGCTACAACACACTAAATACTTGAAACCGACGTTTCTCGGTACTTTTAAATAGACGATAAGCCCTGTTTTCCCAGACTAGGTCACATATTTAAAAACACGTGTAAACATGTTTACTTGTTACTGACGACTACATACTACAAGGACAACTACATTCAGTCAATGTATAACACAGAAACGCACCTTCTCTCAATGGTCACTGTACAAATCAAACTCCCACTGTGCAGGTGACACGAACATGACACGAACAACGTGCAATAATTTGGCAGACGTAACGCGGTCAGTGTAACTAACTTCAAATGGCTTCGCGCATTTTGTATAAGGGCCATTGTGTCTGGGCCTGCAAATTAATAGGGCAGGTGGGCACAAACTACACTCTGTAACATAACACGTCATATCTCAATGCCGAAATGGAATATTTCCATTCTGTAACACGAATTGTAAAGCGAACTAATGTTTAAAAGTGTTGAAAATTTCATGACTACAGAATCATGGAATACAAAGTTATGACACGTCAAAGTTTGAAAAATTAGGCAAATTTTATGTACCCACTGCCCTATTTTCACATTCCTGGTCACAATTATCACTGTAAATTACCAGATCATCTATATATGTACCATACACACCCTTTCACTCCTATAATAACCTTATTAACCATTCTTTGATAGGTACAGTATTCGGGGCATTTTTCAACCCAAAGGGCATAACAGTATATTGATACAGTCTGTCTGGCATCCCAAATGCATAGATCTCCTAGGTTTCCTGGAACTTGCCAGTAGTCTTTTAACAAATCAAACTTGCTAATATACTGCTGTGAATGGTCTACCTGGTCAATACAATTGCCTACTCAAGAGATTGGGTAGGAATTAGATTTGGTTACAGCATAGACTCTCCTGAAATCAGTGCAAAATCTAAAAGTGCTATCCGGTTTGGGGAACAGAACACACGGGGAGCTCCATTGGCTCTGACTCAGTTCAATAATGCCGTTCTGTAACATATGTGACTGGATTTTGGAAAAACAATCCAAATCGCACATTAGAAGTATCCAGTTAAATGGTTGTAAAGAATTCAAGTCAGCATAACTTTCCAAGGATAGCAAGTACGTGTATGAAATTAACACAAAAGATGCATCAATCTATTACCTTTTAGGCCACTTTCAGTACTTGTAGCTGCTTGTAGAGTTTTCTGCCAAATAAGATAGAAAATCTGAGCAGTTAGATGAGCAAAGTAGTATCATGAGTACTCACAAAGGGGTGGTGGGTGGTGGGGTAGGCAAGGGCTAGACTTCAAAATGGAGGCAGACCATGATTGAAGTCCAGAAACGAGACTACACAGCTGTGTTGGCTCCTTAGTGGCTGATATGTAGCAAAATCACACAAAAACCTCTGGCCAACATTACGAGGCTATCCACCAGTAAACCAGTGATTCTTGCCAAGCCAGGTCCTTCACAAGACCTGAAACCACCATTCGAGCTCTACACACCACCCAGAAAAGATGTCTGTTGAAACCAGTCTCGAGTATATAGTTTGAGTAGAAGTGAGGGTCAAATCTATTAGTACGATAGTGTAGCTATCCACTGGAGGTGTTAGTTTGATTTTGCCTGATGTGCGATTTGGATCGGTTTTGTAAAATCTGGTCAAATATACTCCACTTCATGCCTCATGGCAGCCAACTTAGAGGGTTCATTCGGTAAGGGTGTTGCTTGATAGGGTGAGCATCACCGACGTCAACATCATGACAAGTAACCATTATTCTACCTGAATGTCAGGGAACAGGTCAGAGAACTCTTTTACAAGCTACTTAGTTACACTCCTCTCCTTTCTGGGAGGTGGTTCAATGTAACACTTAGATTGGAGAGAACATCTGGGATCTGAAGCTTCATGCTTCTCTCCATTTCTTCACCAGATGCAGTTCTATCCTCAGAAGGGTGACTGCTCACAGGTGCTACATTAGCCACTGGTTGCAGGGGGCAGGACTATCCTTACTGTGGTAAGGCTTCAACTTGTTAATGTGGTAAAGCTATTTTGATTTCCGTCTGCTTGGAGTATTGATAACATAGTCGACATCAATGGTCTTCTTCTCTACTATGTATGGTCCACAGTACCAAGCTTGGAGGGGACTTCCATGAATAGGGAGCAACACTAACACCTGGTCACCTGGGTGAAATTTTCATGCTCTGGCTTTCCTGTCATACCAGGTCTTCATCTTTCCTTGGCTCTCCTTAAGCTTCTGTTGTGCAATGTCATTAGCCCTATACGTAACCTGTCTCGAACATCTGAGATACTGCATGTGTGAGGAGTCTATCAGAGGCATCCTCACACTTCCTTAAGAAGTTTTAATGGCCATGTGGTATATGGCCAAACACTAAATCCCAATGATTCTTGGATAGATTCTCATATAGCAAACAGTAGGAGTGGAATGCCTTCATCCCACTCTTTCTTCTCTTGTAACCAGTGAGCCCTTAACATGTTTTTCAATGTCTGGTGAAATCTCTCCAATGCACCCTGTGATTGAGGATGGAATGCGGTTGACTTCATCTGCTTAATATCGAGTTGAAACGTAACCTCCTAGAATACTCCCAACATGAAATTAGAACTCTGGTCAGACCGAACTGATCAGGGAAGCCCCACTAGTGTGAAAAAAATTACTAAAGCATTCATTCACTATGTTCGGTGTCCTAATGGTGCGGAGAGGAATAGCCTCTGAAAAATGACTTGACGCACACATTATAGTGAGAATGAACTGGTTACCACTTTTAAACTTGGGCAGTGGCCCAACACAAACTATAAGAACATGAGCAAAAGGCTCACCTAACACTGCAGTGGGCTTCAAAGGAAAAACAGGTAGGTTTGCCCATTATCTGGCAGATGTGGCATGCATGAATGAAACTCTTCACATATCTGTGAACAGTAGTGGTTTAACACCTTACAATAGGTCTTCTTCACCCCTAAATGGCCAGCCATAGGATTTTCATGAGCCAGACGTAGTACATCATGGCGTTACTTCCGTGGGAGAACAATCTGGTACAACACCTTCCATTCATCAGAAGCCTGAATCTCTAGTGACCTCCATTTCCTCATAAGTACACCGTTCTTCCAGAAGTGGCAATTCGGTATGATAATTGCTTCTCTGTATGTCATCCACAGCACATTGGCTAAGTGACCTTATCTCTGGATCACTATTTTGTTCTTTAATAAGATCCGATCGAGATAGAACTTGTTAACTTCAATGCCATTTACCTGCAGATTTGCCAAACTGCTTGAAGAAGTCAGAGGGCCCACTGACGAATGCCTTAGAAAAGTGTCAGTTGTTGGTCCTCTAGATTGTGTGCAGAAGGTCAGACTTCATCCTGTTCAGGTGAGTCTCATCTGCGGCACCTCTGACACTCGAGGGTTCTAGATCATTGGCAACCTTGATGTGCCAGTGTGATTCTTATCCCGTGGATTCAGTGGACCTGGCCCACTGCCCTGTTCCTGCCTTGTTTCTCCTGAAGTTTTATTAACAGGATCTGAATGATTAGACTGCTGGTGAAAACTGCCCTTATGCGTCAACTCATAGTCATCAGCTTGAGTGGCCACTTGATGTAGATTATCCACCTTCTGCTCATCTAAAAGGTTTTAATTTCTGTGAGAAGACAGTCTACAAAATCTTCCACAAGGATTAGTTGGAGCTTCTCAAAGTGACCATTGATTATAACTTTGAGGCACACCATCAGTAAAACAAGGTTTGTTTCTCCCATGCAAATTCTACGTAAGTTTGTGTTGTACCTCTCTTGGTGGCTCAGAACTTCTGGTGATATGCCTTTGGCACCAGTTAATAAGCCTTCAAAATGGCACTCTAAATAGTGTCATAAACAGAGCTCTGGTCTACAGATAAGGCTGAATATACTTCACGAGCCTTCCCAACTAATGTGCTCTGTAACAACAAGGTCTACACATCTGCAGGCCAGTTTAAACTTGTCACAATCTTTTCAAAATGCTAAAATATTTGGCTGGCTCTGTCTCCTAAAAAGGAGGTACAAATCTTATATGTCTTTTCACATCAAATTTCTCCGGAGTACTAGGAGGTTTTGCAGTAGCTGTTGCTAGTTCTAACTCCTTAACCTTCAATTGTACGTACAGCAATGTCACACTCCTTTATCTCAAGTTTGAATTGTGCTTTTCATTCTTTCTCTTTTTCTTGTAATTCTAATCTTTTCAATTCCATGGGACTACTACTCTCATCAACATTCTCTTCGTCTGACACCATATTCTCATTAACCAAATACAGTAGGGGCCATAAAAAGTGTACACTCTGTTTTGTTTTAACAGTAGTTACTAGTTAGACCATTCAAATCATTATAAAAGTATAATTAGTTTACTATAACTATCCTTTCAACAAAGCCAAATATATGCAGTATAAGTAGCACATCACGAATGGTTAAAATTATTGTTTTAACAGTTTTAACAATTCAACTTGTTAAAATTATTGCTTTAAGAATACAAATTGTTAAAAATATTGCTTTAACTAATTGTTTTAACAATAGAATTTGTTAAAATTATTGCTTTAACAATACAAATCGTTACAACTATTATTTTAACTGTTGTTTTAACAATTGTGAGAGGTAAAATAGTTCATATCATTATTAACATAGTTATACTGTTATTACAAATCATGGAAGTGTTTGTTAAAATGGATTTTTGTAACAATGTTTCAATATAATTAAATTTTTAACTATTGTTAAAACCAAACAGACTGTAAACTTTTTAATGGCCCCTTCTGTAATCACTAACTAGTCTCTGCACATCATCTTTCTCATTCCACTGTTCACTTCTAGTTTATAGTGGTTTGCCAGCTCTAATAATTCTGACCTCTTTAGTGTGGATACAGTTCATTCAACTTCAGAGCAGATATGAAATCATCAACAGTAAAAGACATCTCACCCTATCGAAACGATAATCCTAAAATCAATAATCCACAAAGTGACAGTCCAGTTACAATTATTGTCACCATAAATAACAGTCCACAATAGTTACTCCAATTGTTGCTCACCATACAATTAAGCATACACAACTGACATCACTGTCTATCACTAGGCGATGCTAACCTTGTACAGGACAACAAACGCAGCTCAACAACAAAAGTTCCACCTGTTTTGGTACCATTAGCTTGGTACCAAGGATTTTGAGCTTAGGCAGAAAAACACCCGCAGTGATTTCACCACAACGACAACCCACCATTGATGACTATGTCATTGGTTTTCTCTCCCGGACAAACCCCCACTTGTTACAAGACAGGATTGATGGCGGAGCAACAAATCAGCGTCAGCACACATGCTGCAACAATCATCACTTATTACTTATTACTTTCTAATTAATGCCTTTACACATGCATACACAATAATACATACCATCATGGCATGCGTAAACACTAGGGCCCAAACAAACTTAGGTGAATTCAAAGGTTCGTTCGAACGAACAAACATTCGAATGCGGGTTGAACAGTTCGAACTATAGTTACTAATTAGATAGTGATACAGTTTAGCTATACATTTTGCTTTGTTCCATAATGATGTGGGGGAGGCTAGATATATGGTATTAGACATTTAATTAAGTTATGTGTTGATGGTTTAGTGGTGGTCACAGGCCATGCCTCTGTGAGGTTTTAAAGTTTCTATGTGGTGCCATCACTTGTCTCAACTGTATGGCAGTAGTAAAATGTATTTAAAACCTGGTAATCACAAACATTTTTACTTGTGGTATTCAATTTCAAGTTTTCTCAGTAAAACTGTTGAGTCAGTACAACTGCATGTGTGTGTTGCAAACTTGTGAGACATGCATTTAGCATTTAATATGCTGTGATTTATAATTTGTAAACAGGAATCAGCTCCACTTAAAAGTTTGAAAGATTCATGAACTTTAGCTAATGAATGTGCGAACCCTGACAATCCAAGTTTGTTTGGGCCCAAGTAAACACGCATTCTCTCAAAAGTGTTATGCGAGTATAAGAGATAACGAAAAATATTCATGCAAAAGTTTGTTAGATAAAACTGACCGTTTTATGTTTATCACTACTATTTTCTATCAACCACAGAAAAGAATCCAAGTGAGGTAAAAGAAGCCTTCTTATGGTGATAGTATCAATATCATCCTTTCTACTGTTTTCCAAGTAAAGAGCAGTCAATGATTTAACATTCTCTTCAAATTCAGCTGTTTTTATGATTTCTTTTCCTGTATATAGGAAGTAGGTATAACATTACGCATTCAGAAATGTATTAACAAGATACAAAATTTAATTGTATCATATACAATAATGCCATACCTTCACAAGGTAAAAACAATTCTTTGAAAATGTCATAGTAACCACTGGCCACTTGCACTACTTCACAGTGGGTAGATAATTCACTTGAAATGCTACGACCATAAAACATGCTTTTAATAATTGCCCTGACATTTGCTCCCAGGCCTTGATTGACAATCTTGGATGCTTCACTGCCGTATACCGTTCTATCCATAAAATCTTCTTCTGCAGGTACTTTTCCAACCACACGAGAGATGAACTGATAGGGAATAGGGCATGGAGCACAACATGCTAGAAGTGTGAATACCTGTTTAAAGTACAGTACATAATTTGACATTTTTGTAAATTTACAGTACAGTAAATGGAATATAAACTAACATGCTATGCTCCAAACTGTTACACTCTGTATTAAATTCTATTGCATTGGCATTATTTTGCTTGAACAAGATTGAGGATTCCTACATACTGCATGGATGAATGGTGTTGTATGGATGGGGATGAGGTGAATGCAAGCCAACTCCATGCATTAATCAAATTACTCTCCACCATATACTAAAGCAGCCAAGTTGTGAATAAAGGGTACAACCTCCAAATAAACCAAGCTATGAAATCAAAGGTGGTGGCCTACACATGCCAATTATTTTGGTATTATTACAATGATTGGCAGCATTATTGCAGCTATTGATTGGTTACCACCTTCCGATTTCATTATTGTTTCATAAAAAAACTTTCCTTAGCTGGAAGGAAATAGAATATTGTTTTAAATGGTCATTGCTCTACCTGGGCTAATGTGATTAGTGGCGAGCCTCAGAGATCTGTTTTGGGGGTTGTTAAGAGTTCAATCCTATTTTTTGCTGATGACATCAAGATTTTTAGATGTATTAATATCCATGAAGATTATATCCAGCTTCAGCTCTACTTTTTGTCTCTCTGAATGGTCATTGAAGTGAAAATTAAAGTTTAACATTAGTGTCTTACATCTCAGAACTACACAACAGCACACCTATTACCTCTGTGGTATTGCCATTCAACCAGCAGAATCTGTCAAAGACCTCAGGGTTGTGATTGATCAAGATCTTAAATTTCAAAAACACACCTCACTTGTAAAAATTAACAAAACAAATCATGTACTTGGGTTGATTAAAAAAGGTAGTTTTGCTTACTTGGATCCTAATATGTTAGTCCGTCTTTACAAATCTATGGTGCGTCCTAAGCTAAAGTACGGTGACATAATATGGGGACCTCACTACTTAATGGCCCAAAGGAAAGTTGAAACAATTCAACATAGAGCTACCAAATTTATCACCAGTTTACATGACAGTCACTATGGCACAAGACTTGCAGAATTAAGACTGCCTTTACTTAAATATCGTCATCAGCATGGTGATATGACATACTTACACTGTATTATCAGATATTCAACATTTTAGTGGATATTGATGTCAATGAATTATTCACACAATCATCAGGAATTACCATGAATTAAAACTTTACAAGTACTTGCTTGTTACAAAGTACTTTCTTCTCTTACCATGTATAGTGAATACATGAAACAATTTAGCCACCACAACAGTACACTCTCCTTAAACGACTTCAAGGCCTAACTGGATACACATTGGACAGACAATATGTACTATTTTGTATTATGAGTTGGTGTACAGGCTATTTTTGCCAAAATAAATTAATAATAAACAAATAAATAAATATACAAATACAACTCAACTGTGTGCTTTATTAATATTACACATGGCTGGCTATTATCCCAATTACTTTTAAACCACAATAGGTTAGCACTACAGAGGTTACTCCATGCACAGATTGATTTTCAAGGCATTCCATTTTGAAATTATTCATATCACCTTTAGTCTTAATAATACAGGTATAAAGAATATTAAGTTTGATTATAGGTATCATAGAAAAAAGTATGGAAACAAGGGAAGTCACCTACATCGCAGATATACAAGTGGACATGTCATCCCTAATTCAGTCTATGGGTATGACTGGTGAAACCACACATACCACATCGCCCAAAGGTAATGTTTTCAACTGAACATGCATCCCAACTGACTCAAATGTGAAGTGGCCATTATGCTTCACTTTCAGCTATGTCCAGCCCATATTTCACAGCATTACAATTGAAGAACAGGAGGAGAAGCACCTCTGTAATCAATCCAGTCACCACTGTTAATTATGAATGATTTCTGTTTACAAATGCAAGAACTCCATCACATTACTGCGAATCAACACCTTGGGCTGTTAGCAATAAGAAATAGGACACAAATTAGTCCATGATGTGTGCATTGAGCGTACAGTACTATGATATGCCAAAATGCAACTGTTGGACTGAAGTGATGTCGAACAGTGAAAAAAATCAAGCCCATAGCCTTTGGCTTAGCTGTTATTGAGCTATACTTATCTGAAGGCATCAGGTAGACAGTTAGTCAGTCAGTAGGAAATTCCATTGAATAAAAAATATTATAAATTGTAGCAATCTATTGGAAGAATTTAGGGTCATACTGAAGGCACTTTTGGGCTTGGTTGTACCTAAAACCAATATCAGGATGCTGCCATTTTGAGGTGAAATTTTTGGCCAGAAAACCCAAGCCTTCTAATATACAGTAGCTACTACCACACGATTATTAGACTTATCTGAAGGCATCAGGTAGACAGTTAGTCAGTCAGTAGGAAATTCCATTGAATAAAAAATATTATAAATTGTAGCAATCTATTGGAAGAATTTAGGGTCATACTGAAGGCACTTTTGGGCTTGGTTGTACCTAAAACCAATATCAGGATGCTGCCATTTTGAGGTGAAATTTTTGGCCAGAAAACCCAAGCCTTCTAATATACAGTAGCTACTACCACACGATTATTAGACTTATCTGAAGGCATCAGGTAGACAGTTAGTCAGTCAGTAGGAAATTCCATTGAATAAAAAATATTATAAATTGTAGCAATCTATTGGAAGAATTTAGGGTCATACTGAAGGCACTTTTGGGCTTGGTTGTACCTAAAACCAATATCAGGATGCTGCCATTTTGAGGTGAAATTTTTGGCCAGAAAACCCAAGCCTTCTAATATACAGTAGCTACTACCACACGATTATTAGATTTGTGTAGCTATCAGACTGAAATGTGCAGTGATATACTTTTAGTCACTTCTAAATTTAATGGTATTTGTTGCATACCAAACAAATTAAAATTAACATATAGGTGATCGGATCTTCGAAAACCCGGCATAATGGCACATTTTTCAAATTCTTTATTATTGAATATTTATAATCTACTTAGCCAAGTGTATGCTCTGGCCAAGTTTCAGCCTTGCATGCTAACAATTTTTGGAGCTACAGCCCTACAAAGAAGCAGCAACAGAAAGATCGATTTGTATTGGGAAAATAAATTACAGGTGCTTACAAAAACGACTGTAACCTACAAACACAATGCAGTACAGAGCTGCAACTTGCACCATCGTGTTTGCTATGAATAGGGAAGTCCATTACGTGGTAGGCTTTTCTCCTACCACTTTTCTTCAAGTCACAACATACAGAGACGAAATAAGTTAAGAAAAATCAATCTCATATGACCGTTTTGACACTACGTAAACAAATGCCCATAACTCACGTATCCTTTAGACTATTGCTACAAAACAATTATTTTCAAACTTCCCTTGAGTAGGCGAATAAGATGGTATTGATGTTTTTATCATTACACCCTTTCTGCACAAAAGTGTTTAAAAATTTTACAATTTATTTTTCATTTACGCAAATATTTTACCCATTGCAATCAAGGGAGTGTCTATTTTACGGACCGTCGGACCAGAAGTTCCTGTTTACCACTGAGTAAGCCTAGTGTTAATACGTTCAAGTCTATTTTACGGACGGGACTAGAAATAGTCTGTGTGCCAGGCCATGAGCATTTGCCAGCTCTGTCGAGCTGGACGATTGTAGCTTTGCATGCCGGTTCTGGTCACCCTTGTGCTGGGCGTACGTATGTATAGCTAGCTATAGCCCTGCAAAAGTCATTCTAACTACAGTTACTGTAGCTTACAGTAAATAGCAACCTCGATAGCAACTGTTCACCGGTAAAGCTTGCTTGTTCATATCAGAGATGATGATTATCTTAACAATCTTGCTAGCTAATGCCCATAGCTACTTGGCAGCAGCAAACATTTAACTAATATAGTGTTGAGCATGCTGTTCAGGTGATAGAACAAATCAAATGATTGAAAATAGTGGCTACTCAACAATATATCAGTCTGTACATGTAGCAGCTTGAAAGCTTTTCATACAACCAAATTGTACTGATAATGATTTGAAGTACAGCCTGAATTTGTAAGCAATACTGACCAAGGAACGTATCTGTTCCAAGCATCTTTGTTGCCATTGCAGCTACCACCAAGGCCCAAGAGTACCACTTTTCATCAGATCACTGATATCTGGTTGCCTTGGAATGTAGAATCACACTGTTTTGCTGTCAGACTTTAAATGCCCTCTTCTTATAGAAGTTTCCTTTACTACTATCTACTTTACCAGTTAGGCACTGGAGGGTGTACACAGAAGGCAATATAGGAAGCATTGAAACTATATTGCTGATTTTGAAGACATTTCAATAAAATCCCACAGCTGGTCATAAAGTAAAGATCCAGGTTGTCAACCAAGGCACAAAGCAATGGAATAAGTGATGCTAATAATTTATATGCCACAGTCATCAAGATTCTCGCGTATGCATGCATGTCATAAGCATGGACTCTGTCTGTCGCAAACAAGCCATTTGAGCTCAAACATGAGAGCTAGCTACATGTTATATGATATAAACATATGTAATTCCTGGTCAGGTTACTGACAGTTAGCCAGTGATGTCTGTCACTATCATGTACCATTAAATTTCTGGATATAACTAGCACTGACTGCTGAGTATGTATAGTTCATTGTGAGTCCATTAAAAACATCTTGGTTGATTGCACAGGGTAAACATGGCTGGCATTGATAATACTGCAATTTGTCCATGCTCCTGTGGTGATCACTGCATGCTTTATCAGAAACCCTGAGTATATGACTTGTATCAAGACACACGGTAGTGTGTCGTGCAGCCCAAGAAGCCGGCGCGCAACCCCGTGAGTATATTGACAGGAAGAAAGAAAACGCAATTTTCGCACCTCCGTAGCTCTGTGCTGCCTTGATGAAACAAGACAAATTTTGCTGTGTACATTCCCTCCAACTTCAGTACTCCACATTCCAAATTTGAGCGAAATCGCTTCAGGCATTCCTGAGATATGCGACTTCAAAAATTGGCTTAGTTTTTTCGTTTTTTTTTTCTTCTTATTTTTCTTCCTCTTTTCGCACACTTACAAAAACTGCTATAAAACGCGAACGCGTTATCCGATTGCCTTGAAATTTGGCACACAGAAGGGGGGTATAAAGGCGCATCTCTGTACCAACTTTGGCTGGAATACCATAAACAGGTAAAGAGTAATGAGCGATTATGCACGAAAAATAACACCAATATGTTGTCACGCCTACAGGGTAAACCGCGTATGGGAAGAAGCTGAAAATCAGTGGGTGAATAGGTTAACTATTGAACCTCAAACCTTTTGTGGTTTGAAAGAAATCGAGCTAAAAACCAGGAAGATACAGCGAAAAAATCAACAGTGTGTAACAATTACGCAATCGAGATTAGCAAATTTATTATATTATTATTATTATTATTATTATGCTTGCCACGCCTACCAGATAAACCACTTGGGGTAATGCTTTGAAAATCGCTGTACAGATGGAGTTATCATCTTAGAAAGGCTCTTCAATGGTGTAGAAAAATCAGACTTAAAGCCACGGAGTTATAACACGAAATCCAACTTGATGTAGCAAGTGCGAGATCGAGATACTCTAATAGAGCAGTCATCCTAATAGAGCAGTCACCCTGAACAGAATTCAAGAGATCAGTTAGAAATAAGTAACCTGTATAGAGATCAGCTACAAACAAATCACCCTGTAGAGAGTTCAGCTACAAACAATTCACCCTGTTCAGACATCAGTTAGAAGAAGTTTTCTTCTAGAGACTTCAGTTACAAACAAATCACCCTGTTGAAAGATCAGCTAGAAGATGTCACCTTATAGATAGTTCAGTTACAAAGAAACCAACATGTAGAGAATTCAGCTACAAACTAGTGACCCTGTAGATACATCAGCTAGAAGAAGTTACCTTGTAGAGAGTTCAGCTACAAAGAAACCATTCTGTAAAGAGCTCAGCTCCAAACAAATCACCTATACAAAATTCAGCTACAAACAAATCACCCTGTAGAGAGATCAGCTAGAAGAAGTTACCTTGTAGATAGTTCAGCTACAAACAAATCATCCTGTAGAGAGATCAACTAGAAGAAGTTACCTTGTAGATAGTTCAGCTACAAACAATTCACCTTGTACAGAGCTCAGTTAAAAGAGGTTTCCTTGTAGAGAGTTCAGCTACAGACAAATCACCCTGTAGAGAGATCAGTTAGAAGAAGTTACCTTGTAGATCGTTCAGCTACAAACAATTCACCCTGTAAAGAGATCAGCTAGAAGAAGTTACCTTGTAGAGAGTTCAGCTACAAAGAAACCATCATGTAGAGAATTCAGCAGCAAACAAATCATGTATAGAGAGTTCAGCTACAAACAAATCTCCCTGTAGAGAGATCAGCTAGAAGAAGTTTCCTTGTAGAGAGTTCTGCTACAAACAAATCACCCTGTAGAAAGATCAGCTAGAAGAAATCACCTTGTAGAGAGTTCAGTTACAAAGAAATCATCATGTAGAGAGTTCAGCTACAAACTAGTGACCCTGTAGATACATCAGCTAGAAGAAGTTACCTTGTAGAGAGTTCAGCTACAAAGAAACCATTCTGTAAAGAGCTCAGCTGCAAACAAATCACCTATACAGAATTCAGCTACAAACAAATCACCCTGTAGAGAGATCAGCTAGAAGAAGTTACCTAGTAGATAGTTCAGCTACAAACAAATCATCCTGTAGAGAGATCAGCTAGAAGAAGTTACCTTGTAGATAGTTCAGCTACAAACAATTCACCCTGTACAGAGCTCAGTTAAAAGAGGTTTCCTTGTAGAGAGTTCAGCTACAGACAAATCACCCTGTAGAGAGATCAGTTAGAAGAAGTTACCTTGTAGATCGTTCAGCTACAAACAATTCACCCTGTAAAGAGATCAACTAAAAGAAGTTACCTTGTAGAGAGTTCAGCTACAAAGAAACCATCATGTAGAGAATTCAGCAGCAAACAAATCATGTATAGAGAGTTCAGCTACAAACAAATCTCCTTGTAGAGAGATCAGCTAGAAGAAGTTTCCTTGTAGAGAGTTCTGCTACAAACAAATCACCCTGTAGAAAGATCAGCTAGAAGAAATCACCTTGTAGAGAGTTCAGCTTCAAAGAAGCAATCATGTGAGAGTTCAAGTACAAACAAATTGTCCTGTAGAGAGATCAGCTAGAAGAAGTTACCTTGTAGAGAGTTCAGCTACAAAGAAACCATCATGTAGATAGTTCAGGTACAAACAAATCACCCTGTAGAAAGATCAGCTATAGAAGAAATCACCTTGTAGAGAGTTCAGCTACAAAGAAACTATCATGTAGAGAGTTCAACTACAAACAAATCACCCTGTAGAAAGATCAGCTATAGAAGAAATCACCTTGTAGAGAGTTTAGCTACAAAGAAACCATCATGTAGAGAGTTCAGCTACAAACAAATCGGCCTGTAGAGAGATCAGCTAGAAGAAATTACCTTGTAGAGAGTTCAGCTACAAAGAAACCATCATGTAGAGAGTTCAGCTGCAAACAAATCACCTGTAGAGAGTTAAGCTACAAACAAATCTCCCTGTAGAGAGATCAGCTAGAAGAAGTCACCTTGCAGGGAGTTCAGTTACAAAGAAATAAACCATGTAGATAGTTCAGCTGCAAACAAATCACCTGTAGAGAGTTCAGCTAGAAACAAGTCACCCTGTAGAGAGATCAGCTAGAAACAAGTCACCTTGTAGAGAGTTCAGCTAGAAGAAGTCACATTGTAGAGCTACAAAGAAACTACCATGTAGAGTTCAGCTGCAAACAAATCACCCTGTAGAGAACTCAGCTACAAACAAATCGCCCTGTAGAAAGATTAGCTAGAAGAAGTTACCTTATAGGGAGTTCAGCTATGAACAGATCACCCTGTAGAGAGTTCAGCTACAAACAAATCACCCTGTAGAGAATTTAGCTACAAACAAATCACCCTGTAGAGAGTTCAGTTACAAAGAAACCACCATGTAGAGAGTTCAGCTGCAAAAAAATCAATCACTCTGTTGAGAGTTCAGCTAGAAGAAGTCACCTTGTAGAGAGTTAAGCTGCAAATAAATCACCCTGTAGAGAATCCAGCTACAAACAAATCACCCTGTAGAAAGATCAGCTAGAAGAAGTTACCTTGTAGAGAGTTCAGCTACAAAGAAACCACCATGTAGAGAGTTCAGCTGCAAACAAATCACCTGTAGAGAGTTCAGCTAGAAACAAGTCACCCTGTAGAGAGATCAGCTAAAAACAAGTCACCCTGTAGAGAGTTCAGCTAGAAGAAGTCACATTGTAGAGAGTTCAGCTACAAAGAAACTACCACGTAGAGAGTTCAGCTGCAAACAAATCATCCTGTAGAGAGTTCAGCTAGAAGAAGTCACCTTTTAGAGAGTTCAGCTAAAAAGCAACCACCATGTAAAGAGTTCAGCTGCAAAAAACTCAATCACCTTGTAGAAAAATCAGCTAGAAGTAGTTACCTTGTAGAGAGTTCAGCTACAAAGAAACCACCATGTAGAGAGTTCAGCTGCAAACAAATCACCTATAGAGAGTTCAGCTAGAAACAAGTCACCCTGTAGAGAGTTCAGCTAGAAGAAGTCACATTGTAGAAGAGTTCAGCTACAATGAAACTCCCATGTAGAGAGTTCAGCTGCAAACAAATCACCCTGTAGAGAACTCAGCTACAAACAAATATGCAGTGTAAAAAGATCAGCTAGAAGAAGTTACCTTGTAGAGAGTTCAGCTACAACGAAACCACCATGTAGAGAGTTCAGCTACAAACAAATCACCTGTAGAGAGTTCAGCTAGAAACAAGTCACCCTGTAGAGAGATCAGCTAGAAACAAGTCACCTTGTAGAGAGTTCAGCTAGAAGAAGTCACGTTGTAGAGAGTTCAGCTACAAAGAAACCACCATTTAGAGAGTTCAGCTGCAAACAAATCACCCAGTAGAAAGTTCAGGTATGAACAGATCACCCTGTTGAGAGTTCAGTTAGAAACAAGGAATCCTGTAGAGAGATCACCTAGAAGTATCGCCGTTACCAAACATATTTACTATTTAATTATAATTGCTCCATCAATTAAAGGAGGAGGTGTAGCTAATGACTTGTAATAATGCACGCACATTATTAATTGTAAGTACAGCAAATCACATGCACCTTGATGTACAGTTGTAATACAACTTAATTTCAGTTTTGTAAGAATTGCTGTAGTTTCATGCCGTTGTGTCTTGTTCGAAGTGGGAATGTACCTGTGTTTTTTGTAACCATTGTGTGATTAGAATTTTTTGAGTGATTATAACACCCTGATCTATAACATTGCGTTCACATTAGCACGGTTCAGTTCGACTCGGTTCGATACGGTCCAGTATTGCCTCTGTTCACACTATGCAGTCTCGCTCACCAAGTCATCTGGTTTCCATAAGCACACAATTAAATATTAATTAATTTACTTACTAAAACTGGATGCAGCTCTTGTCATTCAAGCCTCTTGTGCTGGAATTCTTTCATTTCAACTAGATAGGCGGCTGTGTAGCTGAAACTGTGACTGCAGAAATCACGCCGCGAATCGAAGTGAGTGAAACAGTAACTGCTACGACAACAAATAGTTCATAACTGTCGTTAGGGTTTCTTCCGTGCTGAACCTCGTGTCGAACAGTATTCCTGAGCCCATCTTCATTGTATGTTGAGTTTATAAAATAATTATTTTGTGCGCCTGGTGAGTAATTATCATACCGTACCATGCTGGCCTGGTTCAATCGGGTGGGCTGGCTCGGTTTGGTTGAGCCAGGTACAGACGGTGTTCACATTGTACTTTTTGTCAAGCCGTACCGTTCTGAACTGTGCTACTGGGCTAGTGTGAACAGGGTGTAAGTTTCATGTGTAAACTGGACTGCTATAAGTACACTGTGGTATTGCGCATGAATCAGACTTAGGTAATATTTAAAAAGTCAAGCATTTAAAAGCCTTGCACACATGTCCTTTCCATCTGGTGTCACACACACATTGTGAACCTTCTTGAGCTCTCCCAGAAAGTTCTTTTGTTCCCTTTTGATACCAGTATGCAATGCTGCATGGTCAGATTTCCAGTCCTATGTGTATAATTATACAAACCAATATCGCATGAAAATCTTACAGTATAGCTTACTGTGTAATGTTACTACAGTTTTTTAATAGTCTAGCATGCTGCTATAGTATAGCTATACGTACGTAAAACACAATTGCAAGTAATATACAAAAGGCCATAGCTATTATTTATGACTGGCCAATTTTCCTTAATCTGTATCAGAAGAAAAGTGTTAATTAATTTGATCAATTCTGAATCAGTCTGCCATTAGTCACACACTGAAACAATGTTTTGGCTCCGGCATGCAGTAATAGCTAACTATCCTTCCGAAAAATTTCTTACTCAGACTGCTCAACAGCTCAATGACACATAGCTATAGCTAGGCAATGACTAGCAACAAATAGCTACAGTGGGAGTTCACTTTCATGGACTAGACTCTTATAGACTTAAAAATCTGCTTCCCCAGAGAAGTTAAACATGGCCTTGCACATGGCTACTCTGCAATCTCTGTCCCTGAATCGCCTTTAAATTAACCATCTTACGACTTTGTGTACAGCTAAATCTTCAAGCTTGTTCACTTCGAAACAATGGCACACTACATTATATGCTGAGATAGCTACTGAACACCACTATCCCTAGCTCTGATGGGGCCCTAAAACCCTCGAAAACATCAGTTCTCACAAGCTTCCAGCCTTTACAGCCTTGCACACAGAATTCAAGAAGCATGCATGATCATGAAAGCATCTATCCACATGCATGCATGCCTTAATTATACCTCTTCCGGTCTGGTCCATAAAAGAGACCTGCTAAACACCTAGCTTGATAAACAGGAACATCCAGTCCGACGGTCCGGTCCGTAAAATAGACACACCCACAATCAATAGCCTATCTGAATTATGTTTACTTATCAGTGTGTGGAGCCTCATATATAATGTTGTTATGGTGGTGTAAGGGAGGCAACAGGAGGCTCCATGATTGAGAATCTTAAGGGTACTATTATATTAACAGTAATTTGATTATAAAATGTGTATTTATTAGTGTTTTTTTCTCTAAGTGGTGCAAAAAGAAAATAAGAGGAAAATAAGACAAACATTGAAGGCACATACATACATATCTTTGTCAGTTATGGCTGGGTGGATTCAGTTAAAATGTGAGATGTGAGGTTCCCATCCTAAAGAAATTTCTGCAGCAAAATAGATGTACTATTGAGGTACAAAAAATGCATGAAAATGGCATTTTCTTGCTTCTTAAAAGCACACTTTACAGTATGTCGTTAGGCCTAAGCCTATTATGTTCAAAATTTACCTATTATTCCTTCCAGAGTTTCCCAAAATATTATTTGCATCTATCCTATTATTCCGTAATGGTGCTCATTCTAGTTAGTGACTTGGTTTTCAAGATGCTGATATAAGTAGTTTTGCCAGAATCAATTAATAGCCATAAATGAAATATTCATGCATCATTTTTCTAGTCATAGAATAGCTATCTGCAGTAATAATCCAAGGCTAAGTTTGGTACATAATGGTAACAATATGTTCAAGATTTGAACAATTAAGATACACTGGTATAAGATGCACAAGCTTCAGGGTTGCAAATAATCATGCAGGTAAATCCCTGACACTGGCTGCAGATTGTTAACACGAAATGATCTGACTGCTCTATTAGAGTATACCGTTTTAAGGCTTCTCGGCCCTTTTTCAGCTAGCACTCGTATAATAATGTCAGCTTATATATTATTCTGAATAGCTTAGCATGTTCTTCTAACTAATCAAGAAGAGACACACCTCTTAATTGGGTATATCATCTATGATTCCACCAATTATTCCCATGGATGTCCGATGATTCTAAAATTATTCCTGTAACAATCCTACAATTTCAGAATTATTCTCATGAAATTGGTGGACTATTATTCTCAAAATTATGCCGGCATAATAGGTGCAGCCCTAGCATCTGTTAATTGCTAAAATTAATCAGTTTTGCAGCCAAGTACAACCAGTGCATAGTACCAGGGTATCTGAAGTAACAGTAAATTATTTTTAAAAAACTATTTGAGTATGTATAATACCTTGCATCGCCAAGGATCACTTTTGGCCACATCTTCAACTGCCAGTTTTTGCATGTTTGTCATATTGAGAGGGTATTGTTGTTCATCAATACGCTTTTGGTTGTCATTTTGTGTTATTTTGCTAAAATCTTCACTTTGTATCCTTTTATATAATTTGTCAAACAATTCATAAGCTTCAATAGATTTTCCAAACCCAGTCTTGTTATAAATATGTCTCCCTGCACTACAAAAAAAGAGAAAACTTCTGACAATATTGCCACAAAACACACTTGATAACAGGAAGCATGAAGTAAGTCATGCATAGTATCATTTGTTTTCAAAATTGATTCATTCAACAAACACTTAATTATTATTATTCTTTTAACATGACAATGAAAGAACCTTGTGCTTAAGCATTTTGGTCTGCTAGGTTACCAAGTAAAAAAGACATGGTAACCACACCTCTTGATCTATTGCATAGATCACTCAAGATACTGTAAGCCAAGTTTTTCAAATTAAGTAATCTAAGCAACTATCATGTCATGAGACAAAGCATTCATGTAATTCTGTTTTTGAGATAAATCACAAGGGAGGATCCAGGGAGGAAGCTTTGGGGGCCGAAGCCCCCCCCCCCCCCCCCCCCCCCCCTCCTTCATTTTTAGGCTTTATTTGATCAATATGCTGAGGATAATAATGAAATTTTGTCTTAGCATAATTATATGATCACTAATAATACAAATACTCATAAACCTACCTTATAAACATCTTTCCAAGGCATTATCAGTGGATTTATGCTAAAGTTTATGCAACAAGGACCCGGATTAGCATCAGAGGTGTACAAGATCGACATACTCTAATAGAGCAGTCACCTAACTACTCTAATAGAACATTCACTGGAAGCATATAGTTGGTTCTGTTATTGAATTTTTACAAATCTGCTTGCATCTATACATACAGTGAAGCACATTGTTTTGTTTAAAAGGCTTGATTTATCTACTTGTGTAGTTAATATGTATGACAATACTTAATTCAGGTACACAATTTCCATTGAAAATGCTCTCAGATTCAATGTCGCACCATTCAAATTTCAAAATTTTCCACTTTCAACATTATTATTCTAACATGCACCAATTGTTGTGCAATTATGAGAGGATACATCATGTGCTTGGTTGTCTGTACCTACCCAAACTTTACAAAATGCTTCAGAGAGCAATACCTATAATCTAAAGGCAGTATACAGTATATAAAATATCTACAGGCATGAATTTTATGTGGAAATATCTCCAAATTGCAGTATTTTAGCTTCTATTTTTCAAAAACTTTCTGGAGGGGGGCATGTCAAGAGATTAATACCTTGAGTTAGCCCCCCTTTTATAAATCCTAGATCCACCCATGAATCATATTGAAATTACATTGAATAAAATATATGCTACAAAAAAATACATGCGCGTATCAGTACGCAGTGAAACTGTACTTGAATTGACATATACCATCTCTTCATGGTAAGTAAGAATATCTTTGCTTCGTTCTTGTATCATGAAGCAAACACAAGCTATGTGGTTAGTTTATGTTGCAGTAAATTGAATATTGTAGTAAACTTAAAATAATTATTATTGTACAGTACGATAGTAACTGTATAGTAGGGACCACAAAGGAGTAGGCGTGGCCCACAAAATAATATCACCTAAAAACCTGCCTCAATTTTCCCTGACAATGATGAGGCAGTATTGGTTAGGTAAAACTAAGCCCAAACAAGCTTTTAGATCGACCTGAAACACTTTCAACAAGTTGCTACGGAATTTTTTGAAAAATTTATTTGACGGAATTTTCTACTGACTGAGTAAGTTTTAAGTAACTGACTAACCGATACCTTCAGACAAACGTAACTCGATAACGGCTAAGGCTACTAGCTTGATTTTTTCACTGTTCGACGTTGCTTCGGCCCGACAGGTGCCTTTTGGCATACCGCAGTACGTACAATGCATTCTTCATGGACTTACCAGTGTCCTCCTTTGTGTCCCATTCATCTTTGCTGACAGTGAAAGGTGTCGATTTGGCAGTAGCACATGATGGCTTCCCTTCGTAACGGAAATCGTCCGTATTTTTCATAGTGGTTATTATGATTGCAGAGGTGCTTTTCAAACACAAGATGGAAAAAACAATGGAAAAAAAAGAGGGGATTTACTAAGCTCCCTTCTGGGACTGTCTGTGGTGCATGCTTCACTTCCCCACACCCCCATTATTAATTTTATTCTATTTATTTATTTTTTGGGCAATACATTACATTAAACCACACCGAACAATCCCTTTGTGATTATCATCTTCTAAAAATTCTAATATGAGATAGTTGGTAGAGGGGAGTGGTATGGGTGGGACAAGATTTGCTATGCCATGTAGTACCATGTGTTCTAACACCTCTACATGCGCCTTTTTTTTGTAACGCATGCGCAATGTTACTTTCCAATTATTGCCAACCCTTCTCATGTGTGTGCCTGCCCAATCTTCCCCCTAATCATGGTGGAGCTTTCGGTTAGTCACTATCATAATACACTCACGCATGCTTGACTGCAACATTAACTAGTTAAACTCCATTTGATTCGTACTGCTGTGTAATATGTTGAACATAGCCGACAGCTAGTCTCGCGTAGCCAGACCGCTTTTTTCTATGTATTGGGTGGGGGAAAAAAGGGTCTGGTGCAACTCCAATAGCTGTTTACTTCCCAGACACTGGGAACACTAATTGAGATCCAAGTGTCTGTGTGTGCCTCCAGCAGTTGATCTTGCTGTTGCTGAGGGGCACCTGCCTGCCCATTGAACCCTGGGCATGCTGTAGGTTCTGTGTAGGTTCTTTTCTGTAGGTTATAATTAATTTTTCAAATATTTTCTTAGCATTCTATAGAGATGTATGGGAGGAAGGGAGTGCCATTAGGGCCGGAGGGAAAAAAATTGAATAAAATTGGCCACAAAGGAGGCACCAATGATGTCAGTAAGCAAACTCGAGATGGCTTTGATCTGTTTATCCTTTAAATGAATCTTAATTTGCTCCGATGTATCTTTTATAGAGTTCATCCTCATCATGTAACAAGACTCACAACCGGACCAGGAGTGGATTGTTTCACTGACGTCATGGCACCTCCTTTGCGGCCAATGTTATTCAATTAGCGTCCCCAGAGTCTGGGGACGGCTCAGAAGTAAACAGCTATTGGAGTTGCACCAGACCCTTTTTTCCCCACCCAATACACAGAAAAAAGTGGTTTGGCCACACGAGACTGGCCAACAGCGAAGCGTAATGGATACTTCACTTTTCAGACAACAATTAATATAATTGGGGTGTGCAGCACTATTTCTTTCTTTTGGTATGCGTGGATTGTAGAGGTGCTTTTCGAATAGTTCTTGATTCAAAATGCTGTGTAATGGGTTGAACATAGCTGACAATGAAGCGTAATTGATACTTCACTTTTTAGACGATAATTAATATAGCTGGGGTGCGTGGTGCCATTTCAGATGTGGTATGCGTAGGTTCGCCAGTCGTAATAAAATTACTTACAAAAAAAAGTTAACAAACAAGTACACGAAAAAATTTGGAATTTTCAACTAGAGTAGGGACTATAGTACATCGATAAAAAGTACTGAAACAAGTTGGAGTAGTCCATGATATTTAATCACCGTAAAACAATAAGAAGTGTTATATCCCTACTGTGCATTTCCGTTATGGTGTCTTGAGCACAGTAGGGATATAACACTTCTTATTGTTTTACGGTGATTTAATATCATTGACTACTCAAACTTGTTTCAGTACTTTTTATTGATGTGCTATGGTCCCTATTCTAGTTGAAAATTCCAAATTTTTTCATGTACTTGTGTTGTAGTAAAATTGAAATATGTTTTGTTGTGTTTCTAAGCTTGAACAGCCTTCCAGCTTGAAAGCATGCGTAGACAGATATAGACCAAAAGAAAACCTTGATGAACTTATCTGCCTGAAGTTGATACTATACTTTCAGAAACAATCAATGTACGATTGCCTTATTAAGCCTCAGGTAATTAATGCACCATCTCAGCAAAATCCCCCATTACTGGATCCCACTCCAAATTCTCTTTACTACAGTACCTTAGCACACCTTACAGTGTAACCTATCATGAAATCACAGGTATCTACTGGGTGTTCAGTATCTTTTATGTGCTTTAAATAATTTAAGGAATCTAAATATGCTGCTCATGGAAAGTGTTAATGCATACAAATAACACCTGGATATGGCTTCATTGCATGAAGAAGACGACAACCAGTCTGATTAAAGTTAGAAGATAAGACATAGTGCAAAGGGCACGCACTTGTCAGAATCCCAAAGGCACATTCCACTGATGAGTTTTATATTGTGGCTTAAAATGGTGGCCATATGCTGCTTTGTTGGGTCTGTCTATGTGTATCATGTCCTTATATTACATCATTATGATGTAATACTAATACCCTATGGTAATAAATGGTATTATATTGGTAATATGGGTAATACTGGTAATATGGGTAATACAGGTAATATGGGTAATACGAGTAATATGGGTAATACGGGTAATACCGGTAATATGGGTAATACGGGTAATACGGGTAATATGGGTAATACGGGTAATACTGGTAATATGGGTAATACTGGTAATATGGGTAATACGGGTAATACTGGTAATATGAGTAATACGGGAAATATGGGTAATACGGGTAATATGGGTAATACGGGTAATACTGGTAACATGGGTAATACGGGTAATATGGGTAATACGGGTAATATGGGTAATACGGATAATACTGGTAATATGGGTAATACAGGTGATACTGGTAATATGGGTAATACCGGTAATATGGGTAATACTGGTAATGTGTGTAATACGGGTAATATGGGTAATACTGGTAATATGGGTAATACGGGTAATATGGGTAATACAGGTAATATGGGTAATACCGGTAATATGGGTAAGACGGATAATATGGGTAATATGGGTAATAAGGGTAATATGGGTAATACGGATAATATGGGTAATACAGGTAATATGGGTAATACCGGTAATATGGGTAAGACGGGTAATATGGGTAATATGGGTAATAAGGGTAATATGGGTAATACCGGTAATATGGGTAATACAGGTAATGCTGGTAATATGGGTAATACTGGTAATATGGGTAATACGGGTAATATGGGTAATACTGGTAATATGGGTAATACGGGTAATATGGGTAAGAAGGGTAATATGGGTAATACGGGTAATATGGGTAATAAGGGTAATATGGGTAATATGGGTAATATGGGTAATACTGGTAATATGGGTAATACGGGTAATATGGGTAATACTGGTAATATGGGTAATACGGGTAATATGGGTAATACTGGTAATATGGGTAATATGGGTAATACTGGTAATATGGGTAATACTGGTAATATGGGTAATACGGGTAATATGGGTAATACGGGTAATAGGAGTAATATGGGTAATACTGGTAATATGGATAATACTGGTAATATGGGTAATACTGGTAATATGGGTAATACGGGTAATATGGGTAATACTGGTAATATGGGTAATACGGGTAATATGGGTAATACAGGTAATATGAGTAATATGGGTAATGTGGGTAATACTGGTAATATCGGTAATACACTGTTAGGTAATATCGGTAATATGGGTAACACGGGTAATATATATGGGTAATACAGGTAATATGGGTAATGCAGGTGCGCAATTTAATTAATGTGGGTGTACCTGGAAATTGCCAGCCTGTAAAAAGCAACTACCCACCTGAATGAAAATTGCCAGCCTGAACAAAACAACTACCCACTTGAATTGATCATTAGTCAGTACTTAAGTCTGACTGCACATTTTTTGTAGTCTTCTACATACACTATAAAACTGTAAAAGCGTTTAATACGACACAAAGAAAGTAATGAGCTTGCACACACAAAACCTATGGTTTTCATAATGATCAGAAACCCTATACAATGTTTCAGGTCGCAATCACAGGTTAAATGCACTTTGTTATAATTATTTTGTGGGAATCTACAGAAAATTTTTCCTGTTACAAAGCTCGGATACTGGAATGCCTAAACCCCAATGGCACTTGATACGATGGATCACCATCAAGTGATTGTGTTTGCTGTCATATGCTACCACTGTGAGTGACCTCCAGGATTCATGATGGCATTGAGTAGGATAGCGTTTTCAATTAATGATGTAGTATGAGGCTATCATATTTATTAAGATAATAATAGATTATCCAGAAACTATATACTAATCATACAGACTTTTGTGGCAGTGATGAGTGGAACCCACATGGTACATAGAACATGTACTGCAGAAAATGTAAATCTAATTGTGTGCCATATCAGTATGCTGAGTTACTGGTCCAAGGCAGTATTCAAAGGATGTGCTATCTTTACTGCAGTCCTTCTGTCAAGATAGTATTGCTGTTTTAAGTTCCTTGAAATGACAGGCTCTAGCTCTGAGAATTTAATGTGTTGACTTTTGTTTAACATACCCAATACGTATACACCCAAGGAGAGACTTGGACCAGCTCTCTGAGAGATCAATCAGTCCACGTGTACCATGCAACACTTTTGACCATGGCTTCTGCACAAGCAATAAGTGTCTATGCATCTTGCTTTCCAGCTAACATCCCTGGCATAGCACTTCACTTGTTCATCCAGTTCATCCGCACTTAGTAAGAATGGCTGACCTCGTCTTTCCGATGGTATATTATGAACCATTATTATTATTCGCTCACCAAAGACTGTGCACAGAAAGAGAAAATTTGCTCAATTACAATAATGATTTAAAGTTATCTAGTATACATTTAAAGGAGTCAGTTGAACTATTTCTTCAAGAAACTGATCCTACACAGGGATAGTTCTTGATAAAACTGAATGCTTGGTAGAATGTTTTCTACTAGACATTGGTATCAACTTGTAAAACTTACTGTGCTGTGTAGTGGTTACAGTAGATAGTTGAACATACTGGTTAAATGGGATTCTTGCCAAGTTTGTGAAAGATTTAATAGAACATAAGTAAACTGGCTTTTACACATTGGTCTTCTAAGGTTTCCCATTTTAGGGCATCAATCATTTCACTTACACTAGAGGTATAGTCATAGTCATTGCAGACATAATGAGCTGAGTGACGCTGAAAGTTTTCAAAATCATTGATAAGATAATTTTGCCATGTTGACCTCACAGTAGATGCGTACTCTAATTTGGCTCTCACCAGAGCTTTTTAGGCAACTTTTCTTACGTGAGTTGAAGAAACTTTAATATTCTTATGTATCAAATCTAAAGTAGAATTGCATTTATCACTTTCTCTCTGATGTGCTTATCCAATTTAAGATTAGATTGATTGTAGAGTAACCCCTAAGTACTTGCAGTGGTCTGCAGATATTAGTGGGTACATGGTATGTTGTATCCACTTGGTACAGTTTAGCTTCAGTACATTGTAGAAAACAACTTTTAGATACAATAAATTTCATGAGCCACATGGAGGCCTATTTGGCAATTGCATTTACATCTTCTTGGAATAGGTAAGAGTCTTGTTCACATTTGTCTGGAAATAATACAACCATTTGCCAATAGTCGCATAGTACTATGTTTAACAACATCTGGCAAATTGTTTATGTAAATAAAGAAAAGTAGTGAGTCTAGAACTGGGACACTAGTACAAACAGAGACACAACATCATCTAGTAACACTTTTTGGAAACAGTTAGTTAGAAGTTTGCTATCTATTCATTAATTATCCCTTGAACATCATACCACTGGAGTTCCATTGGGTTCAAACTATCCAACATTTTGCTTTTGATGCTTATTACTTTATATTTGGACTTTCATGTGCTGACTGAACTTCCTGGGATTCCTGACACACAATGCTGTTTTGTAAAATGATGAATCATTCCTTATTTCCATAAGCTAAAGCAAATCTAGACCGTAGGCAACCTCACTATATATTTGCTTGTTTCACTACTTCTATTTTAATTTTTCCTTCTACTTGTACAGTAATGCTAGGATTACCAGTATACCATATAGTGGGCTATTTTTGAAGGGTTTGTAATTTCAGAATAAATCATTCTCTTCAAAATTCACATCAAGACATTCTACTATACAAAAATATTGAAAAAATTGAATTATGTAGTTGTCATCAAGTGTGCTTATTGCTGTATCTCATGACTCTTCATCACTAGTTCAAATGAGTGTCAAAGAAACTTCTAGACTTACATGGGCCTTTATCTCAAGTAATACGATTAGCTTCTATTCAGGATGCCAGTGAGACCTATCTGAAAACTGCTGCTCAATCCAAAGTGAACAAACCAAACCATACAATTACACTTATACCTGCAGAGATACTAGTGGACGTTTAATCCCTAATTCAGTCTCTTATAACCATGATAGAATCAGGGATTAATGTCCACTAGTATGTCTGCAGGTATAGGCAACCTCTCTTGTTTCACAACTTTTTGTGATTCATTTGTTTCACAACTTTTTTGATCCCTAATCCAACTAATGTTTTCCTTATACTTGTTTGTTAACTTTTTGCATTGTAATTATGGCTGGTGAACCCATGCATACTGGTAATACGGGTAATAATGGTGATAGGGGTAATATAGGTAAAATCCTGGCAACATGTGTAATACTGGTGACATTGGTAATGCTACTAATATGAGTAATCTGGGATATACTGGTACTAATGGTAATATGATAAAGATATTGGGCTGGTCTTGTATAGTATCCTTGGAGCCCTAGGTGAACAAGATTTAGAGGGGCCATGAGCAACTATGCAATGCTTATTGCTTATTACTTCATACAGAGACATTGCTTGGTAGAAGACCGTCCATATGTACGCAGCTACACTGTCAGTGCTGTATGAAAACTATTCATAGCTGCATTACTGTGGTCTGCAAATACTTACAATTGGTTGTCATAACACACAGTAGCTATATGTAGCTGTGTAGAAAGACAATTGGCTTTGTAGTATTTCTAACTTATGAACTTATGATTCTGGGCCCCTTTACTGAAGCCCTAGGTAGGTTGCTTTTATTCAACCTAATGGTAAGTACAGATCAGTGGCCACTGAGCCAGTTAGTATGATTTCATTTGAAGAAAATATACTCTGACCATATTTTTGATGCATTACATAGCAGATTGCAAAGTTGTAGGACAAAAATTTTAAAAAATAGTTACAAAATTGTAGAGATTGCAATTTTCTCAAACATATCTCAATTAACTGATAGATCAGAACCACTCCTAAAGACAGTTTTATGTAAGCACTGTATAGCGACCACAAACACATCTAAACCAAAAACTGTGGAAGCAGAAAACAACCATCACTAACACTTTGTGCGTGAAGCAAACTTAGTAGTGTCTCTCTTTAATACAAAAGTTACAGCACATGTACATGTACTTCAACATTACATGTAGTATGTACCTAATGCCGTGTACATGCTTGTGGTGTGTATTTCATTGTACACATTTATTTTGCATTCTCATATATTTTAAATACCTATGGGTTTATGTACATTTCTTCAGAGATGATTGTAGCTAATGGGCAGTCATCCAGGATTTGTTAGGATAATGGCATTTTGGTATGACACATTACTGTTGTCAAATCAAAATGGAACCCTATGGGTTGTAGTGTGCTAATTTGGTTGATTACTAACAATAATTGACCTTACTTAAGTTGCTAGGAGATAAAACAATGAATGCACTACAGTAATGACCATGAATATAGTACAAGTCTATAAAATTAATGTAAACTGCCCTGCCAGTACACCAGTTTTGAAGTTCGTTGTCCTGTTCAAATTCATGCATGCACATGTGACACGATGTCTGTGATTTAGCAGCTGAGATTTAGCAGCTGCTGTTAGTGCGCACATTCAAAATATTTGTGCTACACACATGTGTTTCGATCAGCAGGATAACGGACATGAAAATCGGTGTATAGTAGTTGTGAAGAACAGCAAGTTTGTTTTACTGAAATATGTAAAGTCATGCATGCAAAAATTTGATTTGACATGCAAACATTAGTACTAAACTTGTCCTCTATATGTATTGTGTACCTTATAAGTCAGTGACATGATGTATGGTTTGTATCTCATACATGTAGGTTGCACCACATGCATACTTACTAGTGTAATAATTTTAAAACATAAGAATAGAGATTGCTAAATAAAGTAAAGAAACAAGGGTCAAAGAAACCAGCATGTAAACACACGGAGATCTCTATTAATTTTGGACTCATTGTATATAGCTATATGAAACTAATGAAAAATAGTAGTTTCTCCATAAATCAGGTGAGATAAGTACTGATAATGTATAAATGTTTAATTGAATTCAAATAGAGATCTCTGAGTGTTTAACATACTGGCTTGTTTGACTCCTGTTTCTTTACTTTTTCAGCAATCTCTCAGTATTCCGGCCCATGTTATAATTTTTAAAATTATTTCTTACACTATTTAGTGGTTACTTTTTATAAATACATTCATGTATAATGATTAAAGCACATCTCATGAGTACATCACATGTGTATCAGTAAGGTATACCTCATGAGTACATGAAGTGTGTATCACATGGGTATCATTAAGGTGCACATCATGAGTACATCATAGGTGTATCATTAAGGTGCACATCATGAGTACATGAAGTGTGTATCACATGTGAATTATTAAGGTGCACATCATGAGCACATGAAATGTGTATCACATGTGTATCAGTAAGGTGCACATCATGAGTACATCATAGGTGTATCATTAAGGTGCACATCATGAGTACATGAAGTGTGTATCACATGTGTATATTAATAAGGTGCACATCATGAGCACATGAAATGTGTATCACATGTGTATCAGTAAGGTGCACATCATGAGTACATGAAGTGTGTATCACAAGTGTATCATTAAGGTGCACATCATGAGTACATGAAGTGTGTATCACAAGTGTATCATTAAAGTGCACATCATGAGCACATGAAGTGTGTATCACAAGTGTATCATTAAGGTGCACATCATGAGTACATGATGTGTGTATCACATGTGTATCATTAAGGTGCACATCATGAGTACATGATGTGTGTATCACAAGTGTATCAGTAAGGTGCACATCATGAGTACATGAAGTGTGTATCACATGCGTATTATTAAAATGCACATCATGAGTACATGAAGTGTGTATCACATGTGTATCATTAAAGTGCACATCATGAGTACATGAAGTGTGTATCACAAGTGTATCATTAAAGTGCACATCATGAGTATATGAAGTGTGTATCACAAGTGTATCAGTAAGGTGCACATCATGAGTATATGAAGTGTGTATCACAAGTGTATCAGTAAGGTGCACATCATGAGTATATGAAGTGTGTATCACAAGTGTATCAGTAAGGTGCACATCATGAGTATATGAAGTGTGTATCACAAGTGTATCATTAAGGTGCACATCATGAGTATATGAAGTGTGTATCACATGCGTATTATTAAAGTGCACATCATGAGTACATGAAGTGTGTATCACAAGTGTATCATTAAAGTGCACATCATGAGTACATGAAGTGTGTATCACATGTGTATCATTAAAGTGCACATCATGAGTACATGAAGTGTGTATCACAAGTGTATCATTAAAGTGCACATCATGAGTATATGAAGTGTGTATCACAAGTGTATCAGTAAGGTGCACATCATGAGTATATGAAGTGTGTATCACAAGTGTATCATTAAGGTGCACATCATGAGTACATGAAGTGTGTATCACAAGTGTATCATTAAGGTGCACATCATGAGTACATGAAGTGTGTATCACAAGTGCATCATTAAGGTGCACATTATGAGTACATCATAGATGTATCATTAAGCTGCACATCATGGGTACATCATAGGTGTATCATTAAGGTGCACATCATGAGTACATGAAGTGTGTATCACAAGTGCATCATTAAGGTGCACATTATGAGTACATCATAGATGTATCATTAAGCTGCACATCATTTGTACATCATAGGTGTATCATTAAGGTGCACATCATGAGTACATGAAGTGTGTATCACAAGTGCATCATTAAGGTGCACATCATGAGTACATGATGTGTGTATCACATGTGCACATCATGAGTACATGAAGTGTGTATCACATGTGTATCATTAAGGTGCACATCATGAGCACATGAAGTGTGTGTCATATGTGTATCATTAAGGTGCACATCATGAGGCCATGAAGTATGTATCACATGTGTATCATTAAGGCACACATCGTGAGTACATCATAGGTGTATCATTAAGGTGCACATATCATGAGGCCATGAAGTGTGCATCACATGTATATCATTAAGGTGCACATCATGAGTGCATCATAGGTGTATCATTAAGGTGCACGTCATGGGTATAAGAAGTGTGTATCACATGTGTATCATTAAGGTACAAATCAAGTGTGTATCACATGTGTATTCATCAAAAGTCCATGAAAGAAAAGAGAATGTCTACTCTGTCCTGTATGACCACATTTTATCTATATTCATTTCAAAGAAGCCTAGTGAGTTTTGACAGAAGCCTTGTAAACCCTCCTCCCTTCTTAACAAGGATGTGGTCATACAGGAACAATAAATACTTCTAACTTAATAGACCCATTATTGATGGACAAATGCTGTATTAGACACTTTCGTCTCTATTTTAGACTCTTGGTGTCATTAAGATGTACCTCATGAGTACATGAAAATGTATCACATGTGTATCATCAAGGTACACCTCATGAGTACATAAAGTGTGTATGTGATAAAATCTGTAAAAAAGGTCTTATATTCCTTTGTTTGACTGATCATAACTTCACATGTATTTGTCCTATTGCCTTCAACCCCAAATGGAGCCAAGTTCATTTATTAAGGCTTTACAACAAAAGTGCTGAAGGTGTTGATTCATGATAGTGTAATGCAGATTCCCTCGCTACAGTGACTAAAAACTATTTTTACTATTTTTACAACTAGCCGGCTGTAGCTAATCTGAGACCAGGGGAGTGGTATTGCCATGATTGCCCAAACAGTTAAAGTAAAGAAAGAGAGGGCTTGTGTGACAAAGTGCAAGTAAAGAGGAGAACTGTAGGGACTGTAGTGGGGTCTTGAGGAGGGAATTTTTGAAACATAGGTGAGTGTGGCAACGTTGAATTTGGAAGCAATTTAGAGAAATGATTGAGATCTGGAAGTAATTTTAATAAAAAGCAAGCTGGAGGGACTAAAATTTAAGAATAAGAATTGTGTACATGCAAGCCTTGTTTTATTAGAATTTTTTAAAATTTTAAAGTGGACTGTAAGAAAGAAACTTAAAACTACTTGGATTTTAAGGCAATTCAAAGTGTAGACCAGAAAAGTTTTGAAAATGACTATCTCAAGATTGGATCTTGTGGTACTTTTAGTCAAATTCCTGTAGTACATTGAAGGGACCAGCGGCAAAAGAGGACAAGTGCCATTTGAAAATTCAGATGACCACAAGGTGGGCATTAAACAGGTATTTGGGACATAATTAAATTATTGTGATATTTGCTAAAAATTTATTTGAGACTGCCTTGAAATTTTAAATTCTGTCATTTCCTTAGTGACAACATTATCCAGTCATTTACAAGTAGCTTTTTGGCCACAACTAGCCCCATTTTTAGCCCCTGCTCTGAAAGCTAGCATACTTATCACGTTTATTTTCCATTTCAACTGAATTGATTGCAGAAATGCTTCTCATACTGTTCTTCATTTGTATTGCTGTGTTACGGGTGGAGCATAGCTGAAAACGAAGTGTAATGGGTCACCATTTGCCAGTAGAAAACCAGCCACTTTCGACCGTCTACAGCAGAAACAGCCATTCATGGACAAGGAAATAATCTGAGTGTTATGTAAAATACAGTCTAAAGCAGTTATTTATATATAATATGGTAGTCTATAAAACTTATAAACCCTTAGGCCCTTATAGCATTTAATAGCTCCTTCGCTTTGATTGTGCACTACAGATTCAGACCTTTGCATGGGTAATTAAATTTCATAGACCCGATAGTGCACCCGTATAACTATTATTTACCCCCATATTACCAGTATTTCTCACACTACCAGATCCATATTACACATATTACCTGCATGCATAACCAATATTACCTACATTACCAGTACTATCCATATTACCCGTATTACCTAGTATTATATACTCATAATTATTACCTACAATACCTATATTACCCATATTACCAGTATTACTTCCATTACCCATGTTACCAGTATTACCCGCATTACCCATATTACCTACATGGCATATTACCTATATTACCCAAATTACCTACATTACCCATGTTACCTACATTACCCATATTACCAGTATTACCCATATTACCCATTTTACCTAAATTACACACATTACCCATATTACCCGTATTACCCATATTACCATTATTACCCGTATTACCCATATTACCAATATTACCCAAATTACCCGTATTACCCATATTACCCGTATTACCCATATTACCAGTATTACCCATATTACCAGTATTACCCGTATTACCCATATTACCCGTATTACCCATATTACCAGTATTACCCATATTACCCACATTACCAGTATTACCCATACTACCAGTATTACCCATATTACCCGTATTACCCATATTACCAGTATTACCCATATTACCCGTATTACCCATATTACCCGTATTACCCATATTACCAGTATTACCCATATTACCCTTATTACCCATATTACCAGTATTACCCATATTACCCGTATTACCCATATTACCAGTATTACCCGTATTACCAGTATTACCCGTATTACCCATATTACCCGTATTACCCATATTACCCATATTGCCAGTATTACCCATATTACCCGTAATACCCATATTACCAGTATTACCCATATTACCCGTATTACCCATATTACCCATATTACCAGTATTACCCGTATTACCCATATTACCAGTATTACCCATATTACCCGTGTTACCCATATTACCAGTATTACCCGTATTACCCATATTACCCGTATTACCCATATTACCAGTATTACCCATATTACCCATATTACCAGTATTACCCGTATTACCCTTATTACCCATATTACCAGTATTACCCATATTACCCGTATTACCCATATTACCCGTAATACCCATATTACCAGTATTACCCATATTACCCGTATTACCCATATTACCCGTATTACTCATATTACCCATATTGCCAGTATTACCCATATTACCCATAATACCCATATTACCAGTATTACCCATATTACCCGTATTACCCATATTACCCATATTACCAGTATTACCCGTATTACCCATATTACCAGTATTACCCATATTACCCGTGTTACCCATATTACCAGTATTACCCGTATTACCAGTATTACCCATATTACCCGTATTACCCATATTACCAGTATTACCCATATTACCAGTATTACCCATATTACCCGTAATACCCATATTACCAGTATTACCCATATTACCATATTACCCTTATTACCCATATTACCAGTATTACCCGTATTACCCATATTACCAGTATTACCCGTATTACCCATATTACCAGTATTACCCATATTACCCATATTACCAGTATTACCCGTATTACCCATATTACCAGTATTACCCATATTACCAGTATTACCCGTATTACCCATATTACCCGTATTACCCATATCACCCGTATTACTTATATTACCAGTATTACCCATATTACCATATTACCCTTATTACCCATATTACCCATATTACCAGTATTACCCGTATTACCCATATCACCCGTATTACCCATATTACCAGTATTACCCATATTACCAGTATTACCCATATTACCCGTATTACCCATATTACCAGTATTACCCGTATTACCCATATTACCAGTATTACCAGTATTACCCATATTACCCGTGTTACCCATATTACCAGTATTACCCGTATTACCAGTATTACCCATATTACCCGTATTACCCATATTACCAGTATTACCCTTATTACCCATATTACCAGTATTACCCATATTACCCATATTACCCATAATACCCATATTACCAGTATTACCCATATTACCCGTATTACCCATATTGCCAGTATTACCCATATTACCCGTAATACCCATATTACCAGTATTACCCATATTACCCGTATTACCCATATTACCCGTATTACCCATATTACCAGTATTACCAGTATTACCCATATTACCCGTGTTACCCATATTACCAGTATTACCAGTATTACCCATATTACCCGTATTACCCATATTACCAGTATTACCCATATTACCCATATTACCAGTATTACCCATATTACCAGTATTACCCATATTACCCATAATACCCATATTACCAGTATTACCCATATTACCATATTACCCTTATTACCCATATTACCCGTATTACCCATATTGCCAGTATTACCCATATTACCCGTAATACCCATATTACCAGTATTACCCATATTACCCGTATTACCCATATTACCCGTATTACCCATATTACCAGTATTACCCATATTACCCTTATTACCCATATTACCAGTATTACCCATATTACCCGTATTACCCATATTACCCATATTACCAGTATTACCCGTATTACCCATATTACCAGTATTACCAGTATTACCCATATTACCCGTATTACCCATATTACCAGTATTACCCATATTACCAGTATTACCCATATTACCCATATTACCAGTATTACCCATATTACCAGTATTACCCGTATTACCCATATTACCCATATTACCCATATTACCCGTATCACCCATATCACCCGTATTACCCTTATTACCCGTATTACCCATATTACCGGTATTACCCATATTACCCGTATTACCCTTGTTACCCATATTACCCATATTACCAGTATTACCCGTATTACCCATATTACCCGTATTACCCATATTACCAGTATTACCCATATTACCCATATTACCAGTATTACCCGTATTACCAATATTACCAGTATTACCCGTATTACCCATATTACCAGTATTACCCATATTACCCATATTACCAGTATTACCCGTATTACCCATATTACCAGTATTACCCATATTACCTGTATTACCCATATTACCCATAATACCCATATTACCAGTATTACCCATATTACCCGTATTACCCATATTGCCAGTATTACCCATATTACCCGTAATACCCATATTACCAGTATTACCCATATTATCCGTATTACCCATATTACCCGTATTACCCATATTACCAGTATTACCAGTATTACCCATATTACCCGTGTTACCCATATTACCAGTATTACCCGTATTACCAGTATTACCCATATTACCCGTATTACCCATATTACCAGTATTACCCATATTACCCATATTACCAGTATTACCCATATTACCAGTATTACCCATATTACCCATAATACCCATATTACCAGTATTACCCATATTACCATATTACCCTTATTACCCATATTACCCGTATTACCCATATTACCCATATTGCCAGTATTACCCATATTACCCGTAATACCCATATTACCAGTATTACCCATATTACCCTTATTACCCATATTACCAGTATTACCCATATTACCCGTATTACCCATATTACCAGTATTACCCGTATTACCCATATTACCAGTATTACCCATATTACCCGTATTACCCGTATTACCCATATTACCAGTATTACCCATATTACCAGTATTACCCATATTACCCATATTACCCATATTACCAGTATTACCCATATTACCAGTATTACCCATATTACCCATATTACCCATATTACCCGTATTACCCATATCACCCATATTACCCTTATTACCCGTATTACCGGTATTACCCATATTACCCGTATTACCCGTATTACCCATATTACCAGTATTACCCGTATTACCCATATTACCCGTATTACCCATATTACCAGTATTACCCATATTACCCATATTACCAGTATTACCCGTATTACCAATATTACCAGTATTACCCGTATTACCCATATTACCAGTATTACCCATATTACCCATATTACCCATATTACCAGTATTACCCGTATTACCCATATTACCAGTATTACCCATATTACCCGTATTACCCATATTACCCATATTACCAGTATTACCCGTATTACCCATATTACCCATATTACCAGTATTACCCATATTACCAGTATTACCCGTATTACCCATATTACCCATATTACCCATATTACCCGTATTACCCATATCACCCGTATTACCCTTATTACCCATATTACCGGTATTACCCATATTACCCGTATTACCCTTGTTACCCGTATTACCCATATTACCAGTATTACCCATATTACCCGTATTACCCATATTACCCGTATTACCCATATTACCCGTATTACCCATATTACCGGTATTACCCATATTACCCATATTACCCATATTACCGGTATTACAGGTATTACCCGTATTACCCATATTACCAGTATTACCAGTATTACCCATATTACCAGTATTACCCGTATTACCAATATTACCCGTATTACCCATATTACCCATATTACCCGTATTACCTATATTACCCATATTACCCGTATTACCCATATTACCCGTATTACCAGTATTACCCATATTACCAGTATTACCCATATTACCCGTATTACCCATATTACCAGTATTACCCATATTACCCGTATTACCCATATTACCCGTATTACCCATATTACCTGTATTACCCATATTACCAGTATTACCCATATTACCAATATAATACCATTTATTACCATAGGGTATTAGTATTACATTAATAATGATGTAATATAAGGACATGATACACATAGACAGACCCGCTTTGTTTGGTCTCCAACCATGGTCAAGACAAGCTGGCTGGCCGGCAGGCAGGTGAAATCACAAGTTTGGGTGATTTTCTATATCTGGCCTGCTGTAAGTATTTTCTTGCTTTAATGCTGTATTTGCTGTTAGTTGGACTAATACTATTCCATACATGATGCTATTCCATGATTATTGTCACATAAGATTATTATAGGATGATTCTTACAGGTGGTATTTTGGATGTCGCACATCATTTTGGGGAGGAACCCTACTTATTTTGTGCTTATTATCAACTTTACCAGTTAGGCTCTGGAGGGCAGAATTAAAAAATACTACCATACTGTTCAATAAACATAAAGCAATCAAACAAACAGAGAAAAACATTACTTTAAAAGTACGCATAATATGTGACCTGGCCTGCAAAAATAGGGCATGTAGGCACATGATTTTTACCTATTTTTGAAACTTTCATCACTCATAACTTTTTGTACCATTATGCTATGGCATTGCAATTTTCAGCTTTTAGTAAGCATGTAATTGGCATCATGATGCAAGTTACAGAATGGAAATATACAGTACTTTTCCAGTACTGAGATATGACCTGTAGAGTGATGGGATGTAGTTTGGGCCCACATGCCCTGTTTTTGCAGGCCCAGCCACATATTAGTATAATGTAATAGGACGGATGGGTGTGGTATTTGGGATTAATAGTGCGAGCATTGTAAACAGGAAGGAGTAAAATAGTGTGAGGCAAAGCCGAGCACTATTTCCTTCCTGTTTACAATGCGAGAACTATTAATCCTGAATACCACAGCCATCCGTCCTATTGCAAATTAATCCGACAACCATAGCAACTGTTACTAAGCAACAGATTCAACAAATAACCACCGCAAAAGATCAATCACACTTAGTAACTGTTACCTAGCAACCGTTGCTATGGTCTCAAAACGACTTTTACCTTAGCAATGGTTGCTATAGCAACCATATTGTTGTTATGCCTTGGGCATGTATCACTATGGTAACAATAGTTGTCAAGTCGGACATTTACTTCTAATATAAATACACCACACTATTTTAGCCAATCAAATTAGTATTATAGATTTTTGTCAAGAGACCTTGACAAACAAGTGTAATACTAATTCTATTGGCTAATCGCTTGACGTATTTCAATATAATACGTCGAGCTGCTATTGAGAGTATTATACAGTAACACATTCAGTTGTTGGATTATTATTATAATCATTGCTGCTTGACAGATTGCTAACAAGTAAATTGAAATACTATTTAAAAACTATTTCTAATACAATTGTTAAGAAATTTTGATACACCACAAAAATCACAAACAGCTTTTGACATAAGTTTTTGAAAACTTACAACTATTATTACTCAAAAGCACAATAGGCTACATTATTTTCAGAGCTTAATTGGTTCAAGCCTAGTTATATTATTTTGCAATCTGCATTCTATTCCGTAGAATATGGAATAGCAGTTATTAGTAGAACAAAATAGTGGAATAGGAAATCCTATACATTATATTATTATTTATACCCTGCATAGCGTTAAAACATTCCTCATCTCATAGCAACTCTGCAATCACAATGGCACTGTAATCCTAGCGGTAATGTGGATGAGCACAAAACAATTCACCACAGCAAAGTTAAACTATTATCAAGTACAGTTCACACCACAATTACTACATACAACTGAAACTAGAAAATTTTCTGTTATTTTTGCTTGATATACCAGCTGTTACATACGAGCAACTATCTGAATTTATTAATAACTTTTTCTAGTTGATTTCTCTAGTGTGACTTGTTTGTAGCTGATCTCTATAGGGTAGAAACAGAAGTTCATCGAGTCCGTAGGACGAGGGAGCATGTAACTCCGCATACTCACAACTTAAACAGTAAAATTCAAACATGGCGGACATATCTTAACATAGTATATTCCTTATATAGTAAAAGTTGTATCATAGGGTAAAGAATTACATAATAATCATGCCACAAATATGCAGCGCCTGGATTAATTCGTGAAAGAAAGAGATGGCAAGGAAAGAAACGTCTAGGAAAACGCTTTACTAACGGAGTGAAATAGTGACAAGATGTTTTGGAGACTGCTAGGAAACATTCTTGCTTACCGCATAAAATAAGTGGGCCGGCTATTAGTCCACGGCAACAGCACAGAGTATCTGCAGTAAATACTGACAGGATCGAGTTTCATCGCTCATTGCTGGAGCAAGAAGACTACAGTATCGTGCCAGTAGTAATGGGTTTAGCGAGCATGCACGGTATGTGTTTATCCTTATATGGTTACTGTTCAAATTACTATTAATAAATTGCAACGCCATGTTTGAATTTTGCCGTTTATGGAGTTACATGCTCCCTCGTCCTACGGACTTGATGAGCTCCTGGTGGAAACTGAATTCTACAGGGTAACTTGTTTCTAGCTGACTTCTATATAGGGTGACTTATTTCTAGCTGATCTAACGGGGTAATTTGTTTGTAGCTGAACTCTCTACAGGGTGACTTGCTTTAAGCTAATCTCTCTATAAGGTAAATTGTTTCTATCTGATCTCTCTACAGGGTGCTAGCTGTCACGTTTGTAGCTGAACTCTCTACAGGGTGGCTTATTTGTAGCTGAACTCTCTACAGGGTGGCTTATTTGTAGCTGAACTATCTACAGGTTGATTTGTTTGTAGCTGAACTCTCTACAAGGTGCGTAACTTGTTTCTAGCTAATTTCTCTGCACGGTAACTTGGAACACTCTACAGAGTGATTTGTTTGTAGCTAAACTCTCCACACTACAGAATAACTTTTTTTAGCTGATCTCTCTACAGTGTCATTTGTTTGTAGCTGATCTCTCTACATGTTGACTTGGTTCTAGCTGATACACTCTACATGTTGACTTGGTTCTAGCTGATATTCTGCATGCAGGAAAATCATTTCTAGCTAATAATCTCTCTACAGGGTGACTTGTGTCTAGCTGATTGATCTACAGGGTGGTTTGTTTGTAGCTAAACTTTCTACAGGGTGACTTGTTTATAGCTGATCTTTCTACAGGGTAAGTTGTTTCTATGTGATATCACTAGGGTAATTTGTTTGTATTACAGCAAATGCTTATTCTGGCTGCGATGTAGGCTTTGTTTTTTGCTTTTAAGATCTTCAGTGATGTGTCTGAGGGGTCATCGCTCTTCGAATCATCGTCCAATAACATTGAATATTGATCTGGTCTACTCCAAGGGTCGCTTGGAGTCAGTGGCCTTGTTTGATTGCCGGTCTTTCCAGCTGTCCAGCACTTTAACACCTAGTGCTGGGAGTGGTGGCAAAGGAAGTCCATCTAGCCTGGGTTAAAAAAAGGGAATTTATTTGTAGCTGAATTCTTACAGGGTGACTTGTTTGTAACTGTAATTTGTTTGTAGCTGAACTCTTACAGGGTAGGGTGACTTGTTTGTAGCTGATCTCTCTACAGGGTGAGTTATTTCTAGATGAACTCTCTACAGGGTGATTTGTTTTTAGGTGATCTCTCTACAGGATTACTTGTTTCTAGGTGAGCTCTCTACAGGGTGACTTAATTGCTTGTAGCTGAACTCTGTACAAGGTGATTTGTCTGTGGCCGAACTCTCTACAGTAATGGTCTGAATCGCTAGAGCGATTTATTTGGGTCTGCATGGTGACTGTTCTATTAAAGTATCTCGGCAGTTGAATGCTTTATTAGGGTGACTGTTCTATTAGAGTATCTCGATCTCACTTTTGCTATACGTAGTTCGCTTTCTAAACACACTTCTACGATGGTTACTCCATCTAGATAGCAATTTTCAGCTCATTCCTTCTAGGGGTTTACCCTGTGCTTTGGGCGTGCAGACTCATTTTATGCGAATAATCGGTCATAACTCCGTGAGTGTTCATCGGATTCCTACCAAACTTGGTACTGAGATCCGTTGTAATGATTTCTTTACGCCACTCCAACAAAATTCCTTGTTTCCCATTTCAGTGATCTCGAAAATACATTCGGGCGGGTGATTCATTATCCATTAATCATCAACACACACGGTAGTGTGTCGTGCGGCCCAAGAAGCTGGCGCGTAACACCCGTGAGTATATTGACAGGAAGAAAGAAAACGCAATTTTCGCACCTCCGTAGCTCTGTGCTTCCTTGATGAAACAAGACGATTTTTGCTGTGGACATGCCCTCCAACTGCAGCACTCTACATTCCAAATTTGAGCGAAATCGCTTGGCGCGTTCCCGAGATATGCGACTTCAAAAATTGGCTCAGTTTCTTCGGTTTTTTTTTTCTTCTTATTTTTCTTTTTCTTGTCGCACACTTACAAAAACTGCTATACAACTCGAACTCCATATCCGATTGCCTTGAAATTTGGCACACAGAAGGGGGATATAAAGGCGCATCTCGGTACCAACTTTGGCTGGAATACGATAAACAGGCAAAGAGTTATGAGCGATTATTCACGAAAAATAACACCAATATGTTGTCACGCCTACAGGGTAAACCGCGTATGGGAAGAAGCTGAAAATCGGTGGGTGAATAGATTAACTATTGAACCTCAAACCTTTTGTGGTTTGAAAGAAATCGAGTTAAAAAACAGGAAGATACAACGAAAAAACCAACAGTGTGTAACAATTACGCAATCGAGATTAGCTAATAAAAAAACGACTGCTTGCCACGCCTACCAGATAAACCTCTTGGGGTAATGCTTTGAAAATCGTTATATAGATGGAGTAATCATCTTAGAAAGGCTCATCATTGGTGTAGAAGAATCAGACTTAAAGCCACGGAGTTATAACACGAAATCCAACTTGGTGCAGCAAGTGCGAGATCGAGATACTCTAATAGAGCAGTCATCCTAATAGAGCAGTCACCCTGAAGAGAATTCAAGAGATCAGCTAGAAATAAGAAACCTGTATAGAGATCAGCTACACACAAGTCACCCTGTAGAGGGATCAGCTAGAAGAAGTTACCTTGTAGGGAGTTCATGCAACTATGGAAAGAGATAGTTCAGCTAGAAAAAATCACCTTGTATAGAGTTCAGCTACAAAGAAACCACCATGTAGAGAGTTCAGCTACAAACAAATCGCCCTGTGGAGAGATCAATAGAAGAAGTTATCCTGCAGAGAGTTCAGCTACAAAGAAACCATCATGTAGAGAGTTCAGCTACAAACAAGTCTCCCTGTAGAGAGATTAGCTAGAAGAAGTTACCTTGTAGAGAGTTCAGCTACAAAGAAACCATCATGTAGAGAGTTCAGCTACAAACAAATCTCCCTGTAGAGAGATCAGCTAGAAGAAGTTACCTTGTAGAGAGTTCAGCTTCAAACAAATCACCCTGTAGAAAGATCAGCTAGAAGAGGTCACCTTGTAGAGAGTTCAGTTACAAAGAAACCACCATGTAGAGAGCTCAGCTACAAACTAGTGACTTTGTAGAGACATCAGCTAGAAGAAGTTACCTTTAAGAGTGTAAGGCTACAAAGAAACCATTCTTTAAAGAGTTCAGCTGCAAACAAATCACCTGTACAGAATTCTGCTACAAATAAATCACCCTGTAGAAAGATGAGCTAGAAAAAGTTACCTTGTAGAGAGTTCAGTTACAAAAAAACCACCATGTAGAGAATTCAGCTACAAACTAGTGACCCTGTAAAGACATCAGCTAGAAGAAGTTACCTTGAGAGAGTTCAGCTACAAAGAAACCATTATTTAAAGAGCTCAGCTGCAAACAAATCACCTATACAGAATTCAGCTACAAACAAATCACCATGTAGAGAGATCAGCTAAAAGAAGTTATCTTGTGGATAGTTCAGCTACAAGCAAATCACCCTGTACAGAGATCAGCTAGAAAAAGTTAACTTGTAGAGAGTTCAGCTACAAAGAAACCATCATTTAGAGAGTTCAGCTTCAAACAAATCACCTGTAGAGAGTTCAGCTACAAACAAATCTCCCTGTAGAGAGATCAGCTAGAAGAAGTTACCTTGTAAAGAGTTCAGCTACAAACAAATCACCCTGTAGAAAGATCAGCTAGAAGAAGTCACCTTGTAGAAAGTTCAGTTACAAAGAAACCACCATGTAGAGAATTCAGCTACAAACTAGTCACCTTGTAGAGACATCAACTAGAAAAGTTACCTTGTAGAGAGTTCAGCTACAAAGAAACCATTCTGTTTAGAGCTCAGCTGCAAACAAATCACCTGTACAGAATTCAGTTACAAACAAATCACCCTGTAGAGAGGTCAGCTAGAAGAAATTACCTTGTACATAGTTCAGCTACAAAGAAACCACCAAGTAGAGAGTTCAGCTGCAAAGAAATCACCCTGTAGAAAATTCAGCCACAAACAAATTGATCTGTAGAAAGATCAGTTAGAAGAAGTTACCTTTTAGAGAGTTCAGCTACAAAGAAACCATTCTGTAAAGAGCTCAGCTGCAAACGAATCACCTGTACAGAATTCAGCTACAAACAAATCACCCTGTATAGAGATCAGCTAGAAGAAATTACCTTGTAGATAGTTCAGCTACAAACAAATCACCCTGTAGAAAGATCAGTTAGAAGAAGTTACTTTGTAGAGAGTTCAGCTACAAAGAAACCATTTTGTAAAGAGCTCAGCTGCAAACAAATCACCTGTACAGAATTCAGCTACGAACAAATCACCCTGTAGAGAGATCAGCTAGAAGAAGTTACCTTGTAGATAGTTCAGCTACAAACAAATCTCCCTGTAGAGAGATCAGCTAGAAGAAATTACCTTGTAGAGAGTTCAGCTACAAAGAAACCATCATGTAGAGAGTTCAGCTGCAAAGAAATCACCACTGCCCAAATTTCAAGGCAATAGCTCTTTCCAATCTGAAGTTATCAATTGTCAAAGTTGGCAAATTGGATGTGTGTGGAAGGCCCCTTTTCGCAAATCCGGTCACATATGTATTATATATATAATTTGTACATTTACTGATAAAATATTTAAAGTACATCTACTTCATCTTTTCTTCTTCCTGTAGTAAAGAAAAAAAACATAGGTTAAAAAAGTCCCAAAGCTGGCCTATGGGCCGGCTTTGGGGTATACAAATACAAAAAGAAATGAAATCTAATCCAAAACAGCCAAGCTGTAAAAAAAAGTGTGCGACCCTCAGAAAGGCTATGGTGAAAAAAGATGTGAAATCCAAGGTGGCGGCCAAGAAATGGCTGTGATGGTAGGTTAATGGTAAAAATTTTAATAACGACAATTCAGGTGAATTTTTGTGCCGCTTCACAAAATTTACCTGAATTGTCATTATTAAAATTTTTACCATTAACCTACCATCACAGCCATTTCTTGGCCGCCACCTTGGATTTCACATCTTTTTTCACCATAGCCTTTCTGAGGGCCGCACACTTTTTTACAGCTTGGCTGTTTTGGATTAAATTATAGATATTTCCACTAATTTTTGAAATTCATAACTATCTTACAGGTAAGAAATAGAGTAGAAATATTTAAACTAAGAACCTCAACAGTGAAAAGCTAGCTAAATGGGCTTTCTGAATGCTAAACTAGTTACTGCTATGCTGCCTATGCAGTCACAAGATGAATAAAGAATATTGACAGCAATAATGTCTTGAAACTCTGGATCTCTACTCTCTATATTGCAGACGTCAAAGGGGTGATATGATTGCAAAACTTATAAGATACTGTACTTCAATGATATTATGACTTGGACCCATCTACTTTTTTTACTTTGAATACTGCTACCACCAGGGGCCATTCTCTTAAGCTTTCTAGGGAAAGATCAAGATTACTTGTTAGACAGAACTTTTTTACGAATATAGAGTAGCTAGTCAATATGGAATTCCTTACCTGACTTCAACATTTCAGTACCAACAGTTGCAACCTTCAAGCAGCGCTTGGACAATTTTTGGAAGCAATCTAGATATGGGCACCTACAAAGGTAGCCTGGCAATTTATTATTGTCCGGGCAACTTCAAGCCTATTAAATAGCTAATAATAATAATAATGAATCACCATGCGGGAAGAAAATCTACATGCGGGGGGGGGATTGGAAACAATGAATTTTGTTGGAATGGCCTTAAGTTCGCCAAATTTCAGTCCGAGTGGAGTACACATCCATGTTTTATGGCGGATTTTGCAAAGTGTGCGAAATGAAGAAAAAAACAAAGAAATTAAAACAAAATTTCGTGGGGCAATCATTAATTTTGTATGAATAAAGAGACTTTATGTTGAGTGCTGAACATTAAGAAACGGAAAAACACTGAATAGTTAATGTAATTGTGTAATTATAGCTGGCTACATTAAGGTCTATTTAATATTTATGCACATACCAGTAAACAGATGTAGGGACTTTCTGTAAATCAGAAATAACATTTAAAGCCGGTTCGCAATATTTAAGCTTTGGTAAGCAACTAGAAATCTCTAGAAGCTGCACTGCCTCCTTTTCTTCCATACCCTTTGGCATATGAATGCTTTTAACATGGCCTGAGCAATGTCGATAAGCACGATGATCACAAGTTGTGATCAAAATTGTTCCATGGTTGGGTTGCCCTGGAGTTGGCAGGAATTCGTTGAGGTGTACATGCTTCAAAGTATTCTGAATGTAATCCCTGTTAGTACACCTTTCTCCAACCTTCCATTTCAAGTCGTCATCCAAGTTGAGGTCATTCATGATCAGGAGCCAGTCATGATGATTTTTTAGATGAGATGACATTTTGCTTAAGATATCAATGTAACCTTCTGGCCTTTTAGTTTTGGCACAATACTGCTCATAACTTTCAGTAACATTCAGTTGCTCTGCTATTTTAAAAAGATCTTGGTGAAAGCTGCTAGGATTTGATGCGTTGATTGCTGCTACAAATTTATTTGCTGTACATAATTCATCTATTGTGCCTACAAGTAATCTTTCTAACACACCCTTTGATAAGTTCTTATAGTGTACTTCACCATACTGTCTAGCTAACTCCTTTTTACCAGTTCCAGGCAATCCCACAATATACGCAACCTTGGTTGTCTTATACTTCATCTCTCGGATAGTGTTGAAAATTGACTGGATTAAGCTAACCCTTGGCACACTCTTGTGATATCTAAAGTGATCAGTGAGCAAACAAATCTCTTTGCTGTCAGATGGTTTCATCTTCTTCAATACTTCCTGACTGAACTTTATTAATTCGACTGCTGGTTCTGACCATAAGAAATATCTAGGGTTGGCAATTCTTCTAGGAATGATCAGCTGATGGTTCATTGCCATTTTGTAGCAGTGCATGTGCCTTGAAACAGAATTTGCACTTTTTATTGAATTCAGCATTATTGCTTAAAATGGTGTGTAACTAAAAATATACTAGAAAAAGAATAGCAAATATGATACTGTATCAGTGATATAATCATACAAATATAACCCAGTCTGACAAATCCAGTCTTATAGCCTTTCCTATTGACACAGCATAACTTGACTTCTGAAAAAGGTAACTTACTGAATTGAAACTTAGAGTTGTTGCATAAAATAATAATGTGATAAAAATTATTTCAAGTAGACTCATTAAAGTCATGAGAAGTTATGAGTTATCAATCTTGTGACATCTAAAAAGACTACAAAAGACTTGTATTGTCAGACCAGATCATATATAAGAGTTTCACAGTGAACATGTTCATAAACAGAATATCTGAATACCAAATAGTACAGTAGGCTACTGTTTAAGTAGGGATCCCCCTAAAATGATGTGTGCCACCTAGAATACTTTTGAAATCATCCTAGAAACATGTTGGGCAACAAAAATCATCTTTATGAAATAATAGTAGTTCATCTAGCATCAAATGCAGCATTAAAAACAAGAAAACTCATTTCGGATTTAGAATATGAAAAAATCTCCCAAGCTTATATAATTTTTGTTTGCCTGCTGTCAGCCAGCCAACCAGCCACTAGCTGACCATGGTCACAAGGCTGGAGGCAAAATGAAGCGGCGTATTGCCACCATTTTACGTCACAATTGCGAGTAAAACATATAGTAAATTAGGTGGCTGATGGCTACAAAAGTACAACTAGTTTGTGGAACATTACAAGTAGAAGAAAAAATTAAAAATAAATTAAGTTCGATTAGGATCAAAAAAGTAGTGAAACAATAGATTTACCTGCAGATATACTAACATACATTAAAAACATCTTTGATTAATTCAGTCATGGTTTATAGACTGAATTAGGAATTAAATTATCTGACAACCTCTCTAGTTTTCACTGCTTTTTTGCTATATATTCCCCTTCACTACTTTTAATACTTGGTCCCTCCTAAAATTTCCAATTGCTTTTTCTTGAATGTTTGTTTATTTTGTAAATAACATCATACAGTCTCTATAGTTGGGACTACAAATGTTTGGGCAAGGCCCATGAAAAACATCTCTCAAGATCCGGCCTCACTTTTCCCTGATGACAATGAAGCAGTATTGGTTAGGTAAAACTAAGCCCAAACAAGCCATCAGATCGACCCAAAACACTTTCAACAAGTTGCTATGACATTTGGCATACTGCAGTTCGTATAATGCATTCTTCATGGACTTACCAGTGTTAGGCCTGTGTCAAATATGCCAACATAATAAAAAGCATACTAGGCTGGAGTGCTATGACAGCATAATGGCTAGCATATTAGGTGTATATTTCAAACTATGGAGCTGAATTCCATGAAAACAGATCAATACTCCAGTCAGAAAACTGTAAGAAAGCACTCAAATGCATTGTACATAGCTCCTTAGATCGATACTCTCTAATAGAATAGTCACTTTGTAGTGAAATACTCTAATAGAGCATTCACTGATTAAACTGTTCCCAGATAATTGTATGAAAAGTTGCTAACCTAGGAGCATAATGCAAGCATAATGGGAACACTGAAGAGCATAATAGATGAAATTTTTGGGAAATTCCTGAAAGCATGTTGGGCAAAATTTTGAGCATATTTAACTTAGGCCTAACCATGCAGTGTCCTCCTTTGTGTCCCATTTATCTTTGCTGACAGCTAAAGATGTCGATTTGGCGGTAGTGTATGAAGACTTCCCTTTGTAACAGAAATAGTCCATATTTTTCATAGTGGCTACTTTGATTGCTGAAGTGCTTTTTGAACAGTTTTTGATTCGTAATGCTGTGTAACACGTTGAACATAGCTGACAATGAAGTGTAATGGATACTTCACTTTTCAGATGCTAATTGATAGCTGGGCATACGGTGCCTTTCATTCTTTTGATGTGGGTTCACCAGTCATAATAAATTTATTTTACAAAAAAAATTGACAAACAAGTACACAAAAAAATTGAATGTTCAACTAAGCTATGTAGGGATATAACACTTCTTATTGTTTTACTGTGATTTAATATTGTGCACTATTTCAGCTTGTTTCAGTACTTTTTATCGATGCACTATGGTCCATACTCTAGTTGAAAATTCCAAATTTTTTGTGTACTTGTAATTACGAGAGTAATGAACCATGCACACTGCGTCAAAAGAAAGAATGTCATGAGGCGTGAAATTTTGTATCTGAATATGTGCCTCAAAAATCAGGCATCTTTAGCTATGTTTGACCCATTACACATGCAGCGATATAAAATTAATGAAGAATAGTAGGAGAAGTGTCTGTAATTACATAGAAAATACAACTAAATGGCTACCACCACAGCCATTGCAAAGCTATATCACTAGGGATAGGCGGTATTGGATATTTAATAAAATGGTATGCTATTAGGAAAAGTACCTCAGTATCACTAAAAAACTTTTCATTTTACACTCTTAAACACATGGGTAAGCTATGATTCAGTTACACTTATAGGCCACGAAAAGTTTATTATATGTTTCTGGTTCCCTTCCTGGTATTTTATTTTTTGATGAATGAATTGCACAATCACCAAACAGTAATTTATAATATTTTATATCTGTTGAAAAGTTTTCATGTCTTGTAAACACTCTTTTCTTATAAAGATGCAGTAACTCTATTAGAGTATCTCGATCTTAGTTCTATGAAATTTGAATAATCAGTCAAGAAAAATAATACTGCAAGGTTTTTGGATATGAAATGCACTAATAATACGCAGTATGTTAATATTGTGCTGTATTTTTGGCACTTGCATTGCACATTTTAATTAAAATTCCTGAAAACCATCCTATTATACTGGTACAATGCTTGATGCTTTTGCTAGCCTATTATGCTTGAAATTAAGCCAGCATGATTGGTGCGAGCCTAATACTTCAACAGACATAGGCCAGTGTTTTTAACATGGTTGTATGGGGCTTGACTTCAAGTATGACCTAAACCATAAAAAATTAATCACTACATTAATTTTGGTATTTGGTATTTTTTAGAAAACAATACCTTCAAAATATTTTTGTTAACTACTATTACCTAAATACCTTCCAACCCTACATATCACGCCACCATGAATCAATGCTTTGCATTGTCAGAACTAGGACACAAAGGAGGATAAAGGTAAACCTGTGATGCATGTATTGTGCGTAATGCGGTTTGTGAAAAGTCATGTCTTAGGACAAAGTGACGTCAAACAGTGAAAAAATTTGTAGTCTTATGCATTGTCTTGGCTGAAGGCATCAGTTTGTTAGTTAGTAGAAAATTATAAAAATAATAAAAAGTTCCTAGAAACTTGTTGGAAAGGTTTGGGATCATTTTGAAGGCATGTTTGGGATTGGATATATGCTTAACCAATACTGCCAAGCTGTATTGAAGGAAAATTGAGGCTGTTTTATGAGTGATTTTGAAGGGCAAGAAAGCCCAAGTATGATTCTTTCCATACTATATGGTGTGAATAACCTGGTGTGCCATGTGTAGGGAAGGCAAAATAAATTTACCTATGCTTTAATTGTTGCTATTGCTTCACTTCAACAGGTGCTGGTCTGTGTTCTGTACATGTTACAGTCCAGTCACTATTTGACCAAGCCCACAAACAGCATGAAGAAAAGTGTTTGGACTGTGAATCAGCCCAACAACCTGTCTACTGGAGCAAGACTATGATGAACGTTTGAAGAAAAACAATTTCTCTATCAGTGACCACTCCTCTGAGAAAGATAGTAGTTGAAGTCATGAGGTCAAATAGACAAGAGAAGAGATTTCTCTCTGACTAAGAAGGCCAATGTGGGACTCATGGTACTTGCAGCAAGAAGGCCAGTTGACATAGCCATGTTTTGTCTTGTTAGATTGTAGGGGAACCAGGAGAGAGTAGGTAACAACTGAGAGAGTAATATATAGTAAAGTAGTAGTAGTAGTGATAGTAGTAGTGGTAGTGGTAGTGTTAGTGGTAGTGGTAGTAGTAGTAGTAGTGGTAGTGGTAGTGGTAGTAGTAGTGGTAGTAGTGGTAGTGGTAGTGGTAGTGGTAGTGATAGTAGTAGTGGTAGTAGTGGTAGTAGTCGTAGTAGTCGTAGTAGTCGTAGTAGTCGTAGTAGTCGTAGTAGTAGTAGTAGTAGTAGTAGTAGTAGTAGTAGTAGATCATTGTTGGGAGAACTTTACTTATCCCCAAGAGCAATGATTTATCTAGCTCAAAGAATTATCGACCAATTACTTGTCTTAACATCATTTACAAGCTATGGACTGGCTGTCTCACTTCCCTAGTATCTCAACATTGTGAGCACCACAAACTTATTCATCCTGCTCAGAAGGGGTGCTCCAGGGGTCAATATGGTTGTATTGATCATCTCTTACTGACTAATAGTGTATGGCAACAGGTGAGGAGTAAAAATAGATCTATGGCAGCTGCTTGGATAGACTATAGAAAAGCTTACGACTCTATTCCTCACAACTGGCTCCTGGAGTGCCTCCGATTGTTTCAGTTTCCATCTGTACTGGTGGGTTGTTAAAAGAGACTGATACCGCTGTGGAGGACCACATTATATTTGCGGGTACATAATAGTGTCACTACTCAATTATCAGAAGTATCTATCAAGTGTGGTATTTTTCAGGGTGATACTCTGAGTCCGTTGTTGTTTTGTTTGGCATTGAATCCGCTCAGTTACTTGTTAGATAATTTGAAGGGATATAAGATTTCTTCAACTGTGAATTTGACACATCTAATGTATATGGATGACATCAAGTTGTTTGCTCGGGATGATAACGGTTTGCGGACTCTTGTGGACCATGTTGAGAGGTTTTCTGATGACATTGGCATGCAGTTTGGTTATCAGAAATGTGCCAAGCTGTCTGCAAGGAGGGGCAAATTAATTTGGACGGGACCTGTACCAACTTTAGAAAGTGAAATTAATGAGCTTGATTATGGTCAAACGTATCGATATTTGGGGTTTCCTGAGGCAGGAGGTATTGATCATGCTTGCAATAAGTCAATTATAACCGCTGAATTGCACAGGCATTTGAAACTAGTGTGGGGGTCTCTGCTTTGTGGTCAGTTTAAAGTCAAGGTAACTAACAGTTTTTGTATCCCTTTACTATCCTATGGTTTTGGTAATGTGGATTAGACCAAGGCAGAGATTGCCCAGTTCGATGTTACTGTTCGTAAGACACTTACTGCTGCTAAAAGCCATCATCCGCGATCAGCTATTGAAAGATTATATTTGCCTCGTAAGTTAGGTGGAAGAGGCTTGCTAAACATTGAACACCTTTACCATCGGCGTCTAATCTTGTTGTCCCATCACCTGCAGTCATCAAGGGATGACTTAGTGCAGGCCTGTTGTGAATTGATGATGCAGTTCCCGCCACGTAAGTCATTGTTGTCTAAGGTTGATGATGTTGTATCTTCTCTGTTGTTGACTGATGTTTTAAATTATGAGGTTGGACAATTGAAAACTGCTGTGATAGCTGCTCAGAGGAAGAAGCTTCAGAGTGTACTATGTGACAAGCCATTACATGGTAAATTTTTTACCTTCATACAATCTTCAACTATTGATGCTGTGAGAAGTTTCAAGTGGCTGCAATGTTTGTTCCACGGCGAGTCTGAAAGTAGTATTTTTTGCCATGCAGGATCAGGTATTGTGCACTAGGGTTTACCAGGCAAAGATAATGCACACTCCGATTCAGTCAATCTTGTGTCGCTTGTGTCAGGAACAGGAAGAGACAATCCAGCATATACTGTCTGGCTGTCCTGTACTGGCACCAACTAGTTACCTTCGCAGGCATAACATGGTGGGCAGGGTGCTTCACTTGCACCTCAGTAAGTCTTTCAAATTGCCAATATCTGCCAAGTGCTGGTATGATCACCAACCTTTGCCAGTGGTTGAAAATGAGATTGTAAAGGTTTTATGGGATTTTGGTTTGTACACTGATGTCCATGTTTCATCCAATCGGCCTGACATTGTGTTGTTTTTAAAGAAGGAAGAGCGGATAATTTTCTTTGAAGTTGCTTGCCCTGCAGATATCAATGTACTAACTAAGGAGTAAGAAAAATTGAATAAGTATCAAACCCTTGTCCGAGAGATTTCCAAGTGTTATGGTCAACCTGTTGATCTTGTTCCTGTTGTGATTGGCCATTCTGGTGTGGTATCAGCTAACCAACAAACTCATTTGAAGCGAATACCTGACTATAACGAAACATTGTTTAATAACCTCCAAAAGGCAGCTATTCTTGGGACTGTTAATATCTTAACATCTATTAACTTTGATTATACTTAAGCGTATGCCTGTATTACCAATATTATTCTGTACTATTGTACATGTGGGTCATTATTGTTCAATGAAAAAAGTAGTAGTAGTAGTTCACGCCTCACGACGTGATCGAGTCATGAGGCGTGAAACAACGCTGCTGGTCAACCTTCCCCCCTAGCTCCTTTTGGGTGTGCTTAGCCGTTCCTGTGAAACTATGAAACTTCATAGCTCAAGAATTGTCCGGTCACCGAGTGCAAGTAGTGAACTTACACCTGTAGTCCGAATTAATGCCCACCCGGATACTGAAGTCTCCCATCACTGTGCGTCCGTGGAAGCCAGTGACGAGTCCTCTGCAAGTTTTCCTGGTGAGCGCGTCAATGCTGGGTTGTCGGGAGCTGAATGCCTAACGTCAGACACAACTCATGGTCATCACAAGTGGTCCTATGCTGAGAACATCGAACTGATGCACTGCTTCTATCTCGCCAAGCGTGATGGAGTAGGTTACCGGAATCAACTGAAGGTTATTTGGGATACTAGAAATTCATCTAAAGCATCGAAAAGTGTGAATACTCTTTGCTGTCACGCTAGAAACATTTAATCGTCTCACATGCTCTCTGAACATGAGTTATCTAATATCGCAACTTCTTGTACCAGATCGTCAGTGGATATCACACATGTGGTGGCTTTCCAGCCAACTAAGCCTGATGTAGTAGATCCTAAGCCAGCTGTCTATTCTGAATCAAGTTTACCAGATTCTCCTGAGAAGGTCTATTCTGAATCAAGTTTACCAGATTCTCCTGAGAAGGTCTATTCTGAATCAAGATTACCGGATTCCCCTGAGAAGGTTAATTGTCCAAAGTCTGAGGATATATCTGCTCTGTGTGTGGTGCATTTTCCTGAGGATAATGTCTCACAATGTTTGGAACACAAGTTTTTTTAGGCTTCTTCCCAGGGGTTACTAGCCCCTAGTCTCCCTAGAGTTACCATCAACAAACCAGTTTTGGATCTTGTCACCAATGTAAATGACTCTCTTGAAAAAGTTTTGGAATATTTTGATCCATCATTGCAACAGTGTGTGCATCTTCTATATGCTGCTGCTGCCACTGTGAATACGCTGTTATTGGGATCCCCAGCTCGACGATCACACAATTCATGGAAGTCACGTTTGGAGAATACTATATCAATTTTAAGAGGAGATTTGTCTCGTTTGGTGGCTGGAGGTTTCCCTCCTAGTGGTAGTAAGAAATTTATGCATAAGTTGAGACATTTACACTCTAAACATTGTATAATGTCATTGTCAGATTTTTCTGTAGTAGTTGAAACTCTTAAACAGAAAATTTCAAGTTATGCAGCCAGGTTAAGGAAGTATAAGTCAAGATTATTGAGACAATGGCAAAACAAATTGTTTCGCCAGAATGAAAAGAGATTTTATTCTGAGTTGTAGAGGGGTAAGGATGAAGTTCACCCATCCCCTGATTTGGCTGCCTTGGAATGTTTTTGGAAAAACATTTTTGAGAATCCAGCAAAAGCAAATTTGGATACCTCTTGGCTCAGTGACCTTGAGGGCAAGATTGCAGATAAGTCATTTATTGTGGAGCAGTCTGTCATTGATGAGGTTTGTTTCAGTGGTTGTGTGTCTAGGTTATGCAACTGGGCTGCTCCAGGTCCTGATGGCATTCAGGGCTTTTGGATTAAACGATTCACAGCTTTGAGGCCAGTGATTGTCTCCCATTTTAACAACATGTTGAAAGATGGGTCTCTTATACCATCATGGTTTCCGAAGGGCAAAACTATTTTAATTCCCAAAGCTTCTGATACAGAACAGCCAAAGAATTTTAGGCCAATAACCTGTCTGAACATTTTGTACAAGCTGTGGATAGGATGTATTAGTGAAGTAGTGCTAAGGCACTGCGTTGTTAATAATGTTTTACATCCAGCACAGAAGGGGTGTGCTAGAGGAGAGCTTGGATGCACAGATAATTTGTAGATGAATAGTCATATTTGGAAGCAGGTCAAGTCTAAGAATCGATCACTTTATGTTTCATGGCTTGACTATAAAAAGGCCTATGATTCTGTACCCCATAACTGGATTGTTTGTTGTTTAAAATTATTTCGATTTGACACCACCATAGTACAGTGTATTGAACAATTGCTCTCACTATGGAGTACTACTTTGTACCTTCGGATGCCTACTTGTGACCCAGTGATGCTGGCAGCAGTCTCTATTAAGCGCGGTATTTTCCAGGGAGACACACTTAGTCCTCTACTGTTTTGTCTTACTCTTACACCATTGAGTATGCTGTTGGATTCCTTGAGTGGGTATCAGGCCACCACTACGAGAAAAGTAAATCATTTGTTGTATATGGATGACATTAAATTGTTTGCAAAATCGGATATCCAGCTTGAAAGGCTACTTCACACTGTTTATATGTTTTCCAATGATGTTTGTCTCACCTTTGGGCTTGACAAGTGTGCAAAGTCCTCTGTAGTGAGGGGAAAGGTGGTTTCATCTGATGATGTTCCCCTATCAGACGCTTGCTCTATACGTGTATTGGGTGTTGGTGAGTCATACAAGTACCAGGGTTTTTATGAATCTGATGGACTAGATTGTGTCAAGAGTAAGGAGATGCTTACTGATTTATATAACCATCGATTGAAGCTAGTATGGAGCTCATTGCTCAGTGGACCTTGTAAGACAAGAGCTACAAACTCATTTTGTGTTCCACTCTTGTCCTTTGGCTTTGGAATTGTTCCCTGGAACAAGAAATAGATCCAGCAATTTGATGTTAGCACAAGGAGGATCCTATCAGCCACTAACAATCATCATCCTCGTAGTGCTATTGAGCGTATTTATTTGCCTCGCTCTGCTGGAGGTGTTGGGTTGGTGAACATTGAGAACTTGTATAACAGAAAGTTAGTCTCACTTGCTCATCATCTCTCTGTTTCTTCTGACCCTCTGGTCTTATTGTGCTGTGAGATTGACAGTGATTTGCCAAGGCAGAGTTCTGTGTTGTTCAGGGCCAGGGAATACTGTGCATCTCTATCTGTTACATCAGACTTCCAAAACATCTTGTTCTCTTCACTGAAGTCTTTGATTCGTGACTGTCAGTTTAGCCGGCTAATGTCCTCTATCATCGACAAACCTCTTCATGGTCAGTATTATGCACTTTTAAACAAGAATTCAATTGACAAGACTAGAAGTGTGTGCTGGCTGAAAAGCCATGTTCACTCAGAGTCGGAGTCTACAATACTTGCCATTCAGAATCAGGCCATCACCACCAGAGTTCTTCAGGTTAAGATTATGAAGATGAGCATTCCTTCTATAATGTGTAGATTGTGTGGAGAGCATGAAGAATCTGTTGTTCATTTGTTGGCAGCTTGTCCATCATTGGCTGCCACTGCTTATTTATATCGTCATAACTTAGTAGCTGGAGTGGTGCATTGGCATTTGATGAGGCTGCATGGATTTTTACCTGGTTCCTCGTGTTGGTTCACTCATAGACCCCCTGCTGTGGTTGAATCATCGGCAGTGAAGATCCTGTGGGATTTTAGCTTACAGTCTGCCAGTCACCACCTGAGTAATCGCCCAGATATTGTTTTATTTGACTATGACCTTAAGAAGATCTACTTCATTGAAGTTTCTTGTCCAGCTGATGTAAATGTGCCCTCTAAGGAGCAAGAAAATTTACAGAAGTATCAATCATTGGCACATGATTATCACTTGATGTACAGAATGCCGGTGATAATTATCCCTGTGGTGGTTGGATGTACAGGTGTTGTATCTTCTAACTGTATTACTCACCTTCGTCGTATCCCAGACTTTTCTAACAATTTATTTTGTACCATTCAAAAGGCAGCCATAATTGGAACTGTTCAAGCATAGTAGATAGATACTGTACATAGATACATAGGTACAGAGTATAGGTGCATTTTAACAAAACAATTTCAATAGTAAACCAGGTGTGCTAAGGCAAGTCGTGGGAATGTGCCTGGTTCAAAAATTAGTCACCATTAGGAGAATATGAGACAGAACAACACCTGTAGTGAAATTACTAGAGTTTAAACTTCAGTATGAGCAGTGTGTAGTATTTAGAAATGTAAGTATTTTTTAGCTTTCATATAGTTTTCAGTGAGTTCCTCGACTAAATTATGTTATTGTGGCATACTAAGTGCTTACTTGAAAGTTTGACTAAAAGGACAGTTCTTGTCCATGAGAAAAATATTCATGTGAAGAACTTAGATTTTTTGAGGAGTACTACTTGCATTCACAATACTGTGCACAGTTGTACTGTACATAAAGTATAAGAAAATGATGCAGGTGCTCTTAAATTAGGGCGCCTGCATCCCATAGAGCTGCATCAGTGTATAATCACTGTCTTCCATTCAAAGAACTGATAGAAGATGACAGCATGTCATTAGGGGTTTGGGATCTCATCTTATTATCTCTGAGCATCTGCTAGCAAGGCACCACAAACTCACACTAGTCCCACTTCTACCCCTTCACAGTCATTTCCTATGGCCATACAAATCATGAAAGTCGGTCCTTAGATTACACTTCTACTACTCTCTCAGCCACTACTACTACTACTAATACTACTACTACTACTACTACTACTACTACTTTTCATTGAAAGAATTACATGTACACACAATTGTACAGAGAAATAACAGAATCATGTACAAGTACATAAGATAATGTTCATTAAATCACATTTGTACACTGTGAGACATGTCTGTACTCACCCATGTGAACAAAAACTATTAAATGGTGAAAAGCAGGCAGTATGTGAGATATACTATGCAGCATGCATATAATTGTGTTGGTTCATTCAAGATGAGCTAGCTAGCTGCATGGCACTTGGTTTTTTAAAAGTGACACAACATCATGCAACTTTTTATGGCTGATCATTTAACCACAAACCCACTGCTAACATGACTATGTAAATGCTGACATGCATATTTTGTTGCAGGCATAAAAATAATGGCATTTGTGCACTTCCTTGTAAGGGTGATGACAATAAGAAACCACATGAAGGCATAGCTATGTCATTAGGGTGATTACCTGCTGGTTTCTAAGAATTGACATTGGATGGTTTCGTTAAAAATTCATAGACTCTAAAACTAACAATCCCATAAACAGGTAAAAATATACCAGTCATACAACAAAACAATATGAGCTCGGCTGCATTTTAAAATGTGCACACAATCTACAGCAGCATGTGACCAGGTTTTGCAATATCAACCAATATGGGCCATTACTCTGGAAAATACCACAACAATGTAAAGTCACTTTCAACCTGGATTTTAGGCTTTTAACTATAAAAATATTATAAAACTACCTGTATGTGAGAACAAAAATAATTTTTAGTGTAGGTGTGTAAAGGCACCTTTGCAATTTGGTGACACACCAGACACAGTAAACCATTTTCTAAGTAGTTTTTTAACAGATTAATAAGATCCATTTTCAGTGTAAGCTACTTGTTAATGAATGATGAAAAATAGCTCATTGAACAAGCTACAGAACATGTAATGGCAAACCATATAGACATAGTGAACTGAGCTGACAACCTGTCATTTTCCATGGAATCTATCATTAATATACTTGCTATGAAAATATGCCCTGTTGATATATGCACAAAAATCGAAGAGAAAAGTTATTGTTAAAGATAAAAGGCATGAGCAATTCCAAATAATGCGTGGTCTTTACACATGGAGGCACTCATGAATACAGCTAAAAGTTGTTACAGTAATCATGCAGTATGATAGCACTGTATAGTAGGGACTACAAAGATGTGGACATGGCACATGAAAACATCACCAAAAATACCAACCTCACTTTTCCCTGATGATGATGAAACAGTATTGGTTAAGTAAAACTAAGCCCATACAAGCCTTCAGATTAATCCAAAACACTTTCAATAAGTTGCTATGAAATTTAAAAATATATATATAAAACAGGATTTACTATTGACTGACTGAGTAACTGACTGATTCCTTCAGACAAGCATAACTCGATAATGGTTAAGGCTAAGGGCTTGATTTTTTCACTGTTTGACCTCGCTTCAGCCGGACACATGCCTTTTGGAATACCACAGTACATACAATGCATTCTTCATGGACTTATCAGTGTCCTACTTTGTGTCCCATTCATCTTTGCTGATGGTGAAAGGTGTCAATTTGGTGGTAGCACATGATGGCTTCCCCTTAGTAACGAAAATCACTCATATTTTTCATAGTGGCTACTGCACTTTGATTGCAGAGGTGCTTTTCGAACAGTTCTTGATTTGCAATGCTGTGTAATGGGTTGAACATAGCTGACAATGAAATGTAACGAATTCTTCACCTTTTCAGACAATAATTGATAGCTGGGGTGTGAGGCTCCATTTTTGTCTATTGATGCGGTATGCGTGGGTTCACCAGTCATAATAATTTTATTTTACAAAATAGTTAACAAACAAGTACACAAAAAAATCTGAAATTTCAACTGGAGTATACGACAATAGTACATTGATAAAAAGTACAGAAATAAGGGATATAATGCTGTTTATTGTTTTATTATGATTTAACATCATGCACTACTCCAGCTTGTTTGAGTACTTTATTGTACTATGGTCCCTACTCTAGTTGAAAATTCCAATTTTTTGTGTACTTGTACTAATTAGAACACAACATGCATCATTAATGGTGGAGGGTTCAAAGGGTTCCATGGAATCTCTAGCAATAAAAATTTGATGAAGTTAATGTTAGCCCCATAAAAGCTGCTGTTACTCTAGCATATTATACTATTATTCCTGCATACTTATAGTCATAATATGTGACTGGGTCTGCGAAAATCAGTCTTATTTCCCATGACAGCAGATTTGATTTTTCACCAAGAACACAAAGCTACGCACATAAATAAAATATAAAATTTCATAATCAAAATCAGCTATACTTGAGTGGTCTGCCTTTCCCGAGCACATGCAGTGGTGATCTGTACGAGTGGTTGGGGCTCTAGTCGGCCTGGTGATGGCTATGTGTGGCTGTGCTGCTCTGTGGCATTGAATAAATACCTGTGCTGTAAACGTCCTTTCATTTTAGCCAGTTTTAAGACCTTAATGACTCATAACCTGGGCTAATTCATCCTCTTTAATTTTTCAAAACAGTGCCTCCAGCCCCCGACACCCACCTCTTTTGGAGCTCACCTATTAAAGTCCACATCAAGTTAAAACTATCTAAAATTGCAGGAAACTCAACTGTTGGCTACTTCTACTGTTGATGATCTTGAAGGTAATGAATTGGTGTAAAACATCTGAAAACTTGGTACACGTAGCTTCTATCATTGGCGAGCTACAACACACTGAATACTTAAAACTGACATTTCTCAATACTGTTAAATAGGTGATAAGACTGATCTTGTCAGATTGGGACACATATATGGCCTGCATACCTTTGACTGAAGTATTTATGAATTAAATGTCAATTAGTATATGGCTATATGCAGGTGTAGATGTTTCATTTCTTACCTTTCATATCTATGATCCCAACTCAGTAAATTTTTCCTTACATTTGTTTGGTTACTTCTTTTATGACTGGTGAACCACTGCATACTGTATCAAAGGAAAGAATGGCAGCAGAACAATGACTGAACATGCACCGCGAGTATCAAAAGTGATGTAGCCATTCCACTTTTTTACCATCTACAGTATTTCCTATCCTTAATACAGTGCTACAAATAACAGTAAAAGAAGGGCCTTTGCATTCTCTCCACTCACTACAGAAATTGTGAATGGTTCTTGTAATAACCAGCACTGAAGCTATGATGCGTGACTGTAAATCAATACCTATGCAAGGAACAGGACACAAAGCCAAGGATGACAATGGCAAGTCCATGATGCTTGCACTGTAGCTGATGTGGTTTGCAAAACGGCATGTGTTGGTATAAAATAAGTGATGTTGAACAGTGAAGAAACCAAGCTCATAGTCTATACCTTATGCTTAACTGAGTCAGTCAGTCAGTCAGTCAGCAGTAAATTCAGAAATTTTACAAGTTTCATATAATATAGTAACTTGTTGGAAGGGTTTGGGGTTGCTCCAAAGGTATTTTAGGGGGCTAAGTGACACTGCCAAGCTGACATACAGAAGTAAGGCTTGTTCATGATGTAGCCAGAAAAGTCCAAACTTTATAATACATATACTACTGGTACTGTAATAGCTACTACTGGTACTGTAGCTATTAAAAAAATGATACTATAATTTTTCTTATACATGTGGTTATACTTATACCTTGTGTGTGCCTAATTGTCAGCATGTACGTGCACTGAAGTTTGATAACATTGATCATCATAGCATGAACAAAGAGGCAGTGGTAACTGAACTGAAAGATAGTTCCGAGTTAATAAGGCATACCTGCTTTTGAACTGACAGTAAAACTTAGACAAAAAAAAGCTACTAAAATTAAAAGAGTATAGCATCCAGGGTTCGAACCCTGAACCATCGGTGTGCTGTGTAGGTGTACATGTGATAACTCTGCATAGGTGTGATAACCATTTGTGCTACTGCTCATAGCTCAGAAAAACATTTCAGTTCAGTAACCACTTCCAAAAAAATGAAAATCAGATGAAAGCCTGGGGTAACAGAAAGCCTGTGCTGAAGTTTACCTGTCTGGATTAAAGTTTTCCATTGCATTTTGATGCCGTAGCTTTTGGCTTGCAGAATCGTCATTGTATGATGGAGCAATTCAAATAAATAATAATGTGGGGGACAAAATATAGTAGGCTAAGTCATAGATTATAGAGGCCTTACGGTCACCTATAATCTATGGCTCAATAAGTATTATGTACTAGTGGCACTCTATTGTTTTGATACCGGTAATTTGCTGATGTCTCTTATACCTCTCAACCGTCATGCCTCCGGTGTGATTCTCACAATTTGAGGTGCAATCTCAAACTCTCACGCCCAAAGAGTATTGAATCTCACACCTACAAGCAATGTATATAGTTTACAGTAATTTCCACAGAAACATTCAGTATTAGAACCAAAAAGTCTGTAAATCTTTGGATATTTATGTAATTGTACACAGTTTGTGTCCCGTGATTGTTCTCATGTCATTCCTGGTATATAAATGAGGAAATGGCACTGGATCAGAGCACTGGATTAAGGCATGGCTGGGAATAACAGAGTGAGGTGTAAAATAAAAAGGAACAAAATACAGTATTTCAACTGTCTATTTAGTTTTTTTGTTTTTTTTATAGTTATATTTTGTGCTGGGCCATGTGTAATAAAATGATCACATGATGCCATGGATGTACTGCAAGACAAAAATAGAGAACAGGTGACTATGTGTGGCTGAACAGTAAAAGATAGTGCCATTCCAGTACCTTGAACTGCTTTCAATGGATAAAAGTGTATTACCAGAAAGAATTCAATGGATACATCAATGGATACATCAATGTGTTCAACTAATTCTATAGTGTGTGGCATAGCAGATGGTGGCAGTGTACAGATATACTGTAGCTACGTACAGTTAGTAGCAGCTAAGCCTGCATAAACAGGTGGATAGATAGAAAGCATAGCGGGTGCACAACTACACCGATTAAGGGCACATTTTATGTTGCGTTTGTTCTCTCCATCCGTTTGGGGTAGTTGGAAAAGGCGGGTACGGTCGGACACGGACGCGGACGCGGACACAGACATTTTCAAAAAGGATTTTTACATTTATATAACAGTTATTTTTCATACCTAACGCTGTTTTTTACAGCAGTCTTCGCCTCCAGACCTAGGCGTCGATCTTTTCATAGCGCTTATCCATTTATAAGCGCACGTGCGAAGGATAGACTAGCACTCTAAAGACCATTATATTGTTGTATACGTGCTCTAGAAATCTAATTCAGAGTCACAGAGATTAATCTAGCATGTCCCAACTTAATCTCGTAGGCCAGGTCCTTGAAATCCTCAACACTCGGTATAAGCGCCTGCGCCTTATACTAAAAGGCGTAAGATTGTGGATTTGGCCTGCTAAGCTAAGTTGCATGGGGAATACAAGCTAATCTCTACAACTATATAACTCTGTATTAGACTTTAGAACATGTGTACAACACCATTATGGTCTTTGGCATGCTGGTCAAGTCTTTCGCACGTGCGCTTATAAATGGATAAGCGCTATGAAAGGATCGACGCCTGGGTCTCGAAGCGAAGACTGCTGTAAAAACAGCATTAGGTATGAAAAATAACTGTTACATAAATGTAAAAGTGCTTTTTGAAAATGTCCGCGTCCTTGTCCGCGTCCGACCGTATCCGCCTTTTCCAACTACCCATCAGTTTGCACAGGATAGATGGCAGAACTTTGTTGATCCCACTCCTGACAAAAGCTAGCTACCGATTGAGACTGAGCTCTGGTCTCTATAACGTAGCTACCGGCGGGGCTACCGGCGGGGCTACCGGCACAAAGAAAACATAGAACAGTTGTTAGCTAGCTAGCTAGTTACAGTATGTACTGTATACGTACTCACCCGGGTCTAGTCATTCAATTTGAGGAACTGAAATAGCAGAAGTAGCCATTCAGCCACTGAATTCCGGTCGCTCGCGCTCTCAGTTTGGTGCGTATATGTACGGATAGTCGTGCCTGGTCGTGCTCCTGGTTGCTCAGTACAGCAAAGTCTTGCCGAAATACAGACGGTTCAGGTGCGACTAAACTTGCAGTGATATTGTAAACACGGAAAGATCATCGACTTGGACTTGACCGCAAAATTCTTTAAAGGGGAATGACTGTCACGCGCGGCAACCTCCCTGACTGACCATCCCTATTACGCTAGTCTATATACATGGCAGTGGCCCACCACAAATACGAAGTGCATTCCTTTCTCTACCACAAATTCACTGATTATACCTTTTATGGTGTACAAAGAAGCACGCTAATGTCGACATTTATAGCACCCATGTATATTCAGTAAAGGTAGAAAAAGGAGTGCTCTTTTAGAATGGAATTTGCGGTGGCATTCATATACCAGTCAGGAAGTTGCTTCAATTTCACTTTTCATGCATCTCCTTCTTGTAGGAGCTACGTAGTAGAGCGGCTTAGCGAAATATTTGTGCACTGAGAAAGTATGAAACTTTACACATCGTACCTACAGTGTTGGGAGTAACTCGTTACATAAGTAACGAGTTATGTAATAATATTACTTTTGTGGTATCTAAGTAATATAACGAAATATGCTATAAAAATGGGTAATATAATTCAAGTTACTTTCTTACAAATGTAACGCGTTACCTAAGTAATATAGTTGCTGTAATGAGTCTAATATTACGTAATATTATTACTACAAGTAACGAAGTTACTATTCTCGTTAGTTATCCTCTGAGTAATGCTTAGCCACAATGAAGTAACGAAGCCTAATGAATGAAGCTTATTCACCAGCTTCTTACTTATAACCAAGATTTGCACATTGTCCAACAACACAATCATGTCACATGATAAGGTGGTAGTTTCACACGTGACAGCTTAAGGCTGTGGACACAAAGTAATATAATATGTAATATGTAACTAGTTACTTTTACAAAGTAACTTGCCCAACACTGAGTACCTATATACCTACCATGAAGTGTATTTTGAGATGGCCGTTGCTATGGTTCCGGCAGTCACGTGAATAAAAATAAAACTAAGACAAAAAAGGTCCTCAAACTAAAAAAATGCAAATAAAAATGTCTCGAGCAAGAATCGAACCCGGGCTTGAGCCCAGGGTCCTAACATTGTGCTATGTGGCTCCCAGCTACCTAAACCCAAATCCCTTAGTTTCTACCTTATATGTCTCCGAGTGGAGTAACTTCTATATAATATATATATTTAAGGTGAAGAAGAAACAAAAGCTGAACTCGACCCTACCCCTAACACTAAAACTACTTTTCGCATGAATTGCATCCCCTAAAGTTGAATACTCGGGGCAACCTACTAGATGCATTCCCAACTACATTGTGTTTGATAGTGAGAAATCTAGTGGACTGCCGGAACAATAGCCCTGACAAAGCTGCCAGAACAATAGTAACTTTGTTTTGCCATTGCAGATTTGACTTTTGGTGTCCTCTACAATTCATTTTATGCTCAAAAATGATGAACTTTGTCTATATAATATCGTCCATACAGCACTCAATTTGTTCAAACTAGGTACCAAATTGAAGATCTTTATCCAAGAAACAAGTTGATACTTGTTGCAAGTTCATAGCATATTCCATTTCAAAGTTATGGTAATTTTTACTAGCAGCAAATTCATATAAAGTCAACTCCCCACACAATTACACCCTTAATCTACATTCTTTGTTTGCCATTTAATTATTTCTTTTTATTCTAACCATGAGCACTGCAAGCTACATTATACAACCAAAATATGGAGAGATACCAGGAGTGAGGCATACAATACTCCTGTGAGATAAATCAGCAAAGGTCATAATTTTTGTAGCTAGTTTTATCATCAGATTAAACTCAAATTTGATTCTGCATAATATTTTAATGCATAAAACTCTAAAGTTATACATGCTACTATATATCAGTCACATTTGCTGAAAAGCCTTAAAAGCCTTATATGTATCTAACATACCGTATTGATAGTTACTTTTGTGAACTGACTATAGGGAGATTATGGTCCTGAACTATACCTGCATCTTGTATCCCCTTAAATATATACTTGCCTTTAGAGAGACACACACCCAAGATGTGGTGGAGTGACTGGAGTCTGAGGGCATAACCATGCAAGTAACGCAACTAGACAATTTGTGTTTCACAATTAATTTTGGTTCCATATAGCAAAATGTGTTCCAAGTTTGCAAGTATAGCTAAAAAGCTAACAACTTCAAAAAAAGTATTTTCCAAAGCTTTACAGCAATAAAAATTTAGCATACAGGTTTTAGAAACAGTACTATCAGTCAGACCTTCATCTAGGAAATGACTAAAGGGGAGTCACAATGAGAGTAATGGGGGACGATGGTATAAAGATCTTTGTGTTCATAGCTAGTTTACACACATGGCATCTAAAGGGACATGCCATGCACCCAGGATATTAGATTCCCACAGGTACATTAATTCTCAGGTACAATCTCTAAAGTACCTGAAAATGACCTACAGTACCTGAGAATGATGAGAAGTAATCTTATGCTTGTATTCTCAGGTACAGTTCTGGGTTGTTGTACCAGGAAAAATACACATGTCATGTATTTCATTCAATATTACAGTTGTTGTTGACATATTCACTGAGATTTTGATTTATAGATTAAGGAGTTCATTTGTCAAAGTGGGTAAAAGGGGGGTAAAAAAGTACACATACTTCCCCCCCCCCCCAAATGAACTATTACAGAACCCCCATTGTAGTTAAAACTGTTCATAGAGCAATATACGTATAATTATTAACTACCACAAGAGAGGACCACTCCTGGATATCTCGCTCCACTTTTGGTTGTGTATGCAACCTGCAGTGCTCATGGTGAGCTAACAAAATATACAAAAATTGAGTGGCAAACAAGAATGTAGATGAAGAGTGTAATTGCATGGGCGGTTGGATTTATATGAATTTGCTGCTGGTAAAAATTACCATAACTTTGAAATGGAATATGCTATGAGCTTGCAACAAGTATCAACTTGTTTCTTGGATAGAGATCTTCTATTTGGCACTTAGTTTGAACAAATTGAGTGTTGTGTGGGTGATATATAGACAGAGGTCACTATTTTTGAGCATAAAATGAGCTGTAGAGGATACCAAAGGTCAAATCTGCAATGGCTCTACATCTCAAAATACACTTCATGGTAGGTAGGTACTATGTGCAAAGTTTCATACTTTCTGCACGTGCACAAAGTGCACAATTTGCTCATTTTTGCTAGCTAAGCAGCTACTAATGTAAGAATATAGCATGCCAGTGGAAATATCAACTTAACAGTACAGTTAAGCGTTTTAGGCCAGTTTCTGTACTTGTATTGTGCATGAAAAGTATAAAATCTACTGATGGGCATCATATGTATGGCTAAATAACAAGGAATCCAGTCACTCAATAGCTAATGCTGCCAAAAATGGTTAATATAAGGTTCGTACTCCCTCTACATCAAAAATGTTGAAACCATTTTGATCATTGATAGCTAATGAACACAGGTAGCTATAATTATTATAAAAATTGGGCATTGTTTATTGCAGCTGTTTGAAAATCATATTGCTTGATAATACCTGTAATTGCAGTGGAACCTCTCGATATTACGAACATTTTGGGACCCAGAATTGGCTTTTTGCTGTATATATTATAGAGGTTTTCCTCTTTCAGAGATACAAATGTATTAACCACCTGTTGGGACCAAAACATTTATCCTTATTGTCAAAATTTTCCTATTGTGTCCTTAATTGAAGGCGTTGGTTAAAAGAAGTTCCACTGTTACTTTTGATAGTTCATTCTAAACCCAATCAATCTGTTAATTATTTCAATCTAGCACGTATAATTAAATGTATGACAAATTTGATCACCAAGAAGTGTAGCTAATAAATTGTAAGCAATAGACTAGCAGGCAATCACACACATTTTCAAGCAATTAACAAATAATTTTAGTCACCAATTCAAGTAGTCGCATAACAACTTAAATAATTATTGCTCTCTGCTTTCCTGGTACAATTTGACTATTAGCTATAGCTACTTGTATGATTCCCTAACTGCATTCATGTGTGAGATTGCCTATACAAATTCTTGACGGCTGCTACTGTACAGTTTCATATTATTTTGCATACACTGTAAGCAAATAAAAAAAACCTGGGAATTTTACATGATAGCTAGCTATAAAGAAAATCCCCAAGTTAGGATTTTGGATATGTTGCTCTGTAAGAAGAGATTTAAAATGATACTAACTTACTTTTATAGTATAATATTCACCTACCAGATAATCATCCTAAAAACTATTCCTGCTAAGTTGCATAGTCATATCTTAGTTCTGGAATAGAACATTTACATACTATAATTATATAACTAGTTAGCTAAAGAGACATAAATAGTTAGTTTTAATAATGGACATTTTGGGACTAGCTGATTTTGCTGGTTTAAGGAGAATTGTCCTTTTTTCACAGTATTGGTAGAGGTCTATAGGAGCCATAGAAACTGTCCTTTAAGGATTATATATTAAATAAATTTTGTTTCTACATGTCCTCTTTTGCAGGATTAGTAACAAGTCAAAATGTATTACTGAAATAACATGACTTTTCAGTAGATGTATGTATGTCAGTATGTACATGTATGTATCTGATCAGAATAATACTTTGCTTTTCTTCTAGCAAAACTCACAAAAGGCTATAACAAGGAAAAATATAGTGACTACATAATGCATAGTTTCACATTTCCACACACTAATCTGTCAAAAATAATATGCATGGCCTTGATTTTCTACAAACAGTACTACAGTCTAACTAAAATAGCAAACTACAGAATATTATGCAACTAGATATATATGCGACTATTTCAGCAAAAAGTTCCAAAAATCATTCAGCACACTGCTGGATCAAGCTGTAGTGGATACACAAAACATTTAATGAATAACATTTATTAACTAAATACATATTATATCTATACAAAGTACAATGGACGTGTAACATATACCTTTATGCAGGGGTGGCAGAGAAAGGGGGGCAAGGGGGGCTGCAGCCCCTATGAAAAAATAATGGAGAGCCCCCTGAAATTATCTGTAGCTGTGATGGAGAACCTAGCTTAACAGCATCATTTGAGATACTCTAATAGAGCAGTCACAGTATTCTTTAAGGAACACTGTAGCAAGCTATGTATGTAGTTATAAAATAAGGAGATATAGTGTAGCTAGTTGGTAGAGGGCAACTATTGCCAGCAGGTAATGACCTTTTTTTTTTTTTTTTTTGATCTGACTTACAACCAGGCCATTACATCACCAAGCTAGACCCCCAGCCCCCCCTAAATATAGGTGTCTCCGCCGCCTCTGCCTTTATGCAAATAGCACTCTCAGACATGATATTTAAATATTTAATAACTTCATTCAATGTGTTTATTATTTTAATTTACAACCACTATCTAATTAAAATGCACTGTAGTCTGTTATTCTGTTATTATAGTAACAGCTATACATAGTAACTGTGACTATAGAATTTGAAAGAATTTTACATACATGCATGGTAAGACATTGAGACATGTTGCAATTAGGCCTGAGCCTACCTATGCTCTTAACACACTTTTGAACAATACTCACAAAATTTTCATATTATCCTTAATCTCCCAGCATCTATTTTTCCATACACTTTTCCATTCATATGAAATGGTTTTTTTGTAGAAAGTAAAGCAACATGGGGAGTAGACGAGTAGTGTAAAGCAAATGCACAATACTTGGAAAACTAAAGGATAACATTCCAATTATGCATATAAATTTTGTGCCCCATTGTCTTGATCTTTGTCCACTGTTATCTTCCTCATGCTTAAAAGCACATGCATCATGCTACATAGGAAATGTACCTTATGTACGTGTGGATTTGTATCAAAACAATTTATTACATTCAGCACTTACAGTGGTTTGCCATAACAGTTACAGCTATGAACCAATGATTTTTAATAACAAGTGTGATCATAAAAATGACATAATTGTAGCCAATTCTTTGCCACCACCTTCATTCTGCCTTTTTGAGGGTTTCACTTTTTTACAGCTTGGCTGCTTTGGAATAGACACCACTTCTTTTTGTTATTGCATGCCCCAAAGCCTGCCTAGGCTTGAGCCAATTGTGCTTTGAAAATTGTGAACAAACTGTTGCTGTTGATGCTTTCATACTGTTGCTTTTGAGCAGTGCACAAAATTAATCCTATTATACTCAAACTTATGCTTTCAAAATCAAGATTATATACCGTGTTTTTCAGGTTTCTTGTGAAAGCACAAATTGGAAAAAGATCACGTGCATACATTCACATGCAATTATTTGAAGTTTGCCGGAATAGCTAGCATGTTTTTCAGGTTCAGGAACGCCATACAAACTTCTAAATAACTTCTTCTCCACCAGGAATAGACTTTAAGATGTTATCCACCTTCTCTAGCGTGCAATTATTCATGTGCTCGCACTCCAGAGATCATGTTTATGTTTTGATTTTCGCAAGAAACCTGAAAAACACAGTACTCTAGAGTTGGCTGTTTTATTAGAGTAAATCAGACTTTCTTGACTGCTATATTAGAGTGAGTAATCAGAATATCTCAATTTTCCATAAAGTGTAAATAATCAACCAAGAAATAATAGTAGTACAGTCACATTTTCTTGATGTGCAGAGCAGTATTAAGGTATATTGTGTTCATGATTATTTTGCTGCATTTTGCATGCACATTGTGCAGTTTAATTCAAATTTGAAAATTGTCCTACTTTGCTGGCATAATGCTTGGTGCTTTTGCTAGCCAATTATACTCAAACTTATGCCAGTATGATTAGCACAAGCCTAAGCCTTCCTATGGCTGGCTATGAGGCTTTGTTTTTAGTTGTCTTTATCTTACTACAGCAATTAGTAAGACTGAAGAACTTTAATTGTAGTCTGTATGCATGTTTCGATTTAACTATTAAAATTTGGAATTTTAAATGTAGCATTAATCATAGAAAAGAAAAGAAGGGAGGTCACCTACACCTGCAAATATACTACTGGACATTTAATCTCTAATTCAGTCTGTATTGTATGAACAGTGGTATGCCAAAAAGCATCTCTTGGGCTGCAGCAACATTAAACAGCAACAAAATCAGGCCCATATATAGCTTTAGCCATTATCAAGTTATGCTTGTATGAAGGCATTAGCAAGTCAGTCAGGCAGTCAGTCAGTAAACAGAAAATTCTGTTAAACTAAAATTTCATAGCAATCTAATGCAAGCATTGGAATGCACTGAAGGCACTTTTGGGCTCTGCTATACCTAATACCAATGTGTAATGAAGGTATTATTTATATTTAGCTGGTTTAACAGTGATAATTTGGCCAGAAAAACCCAATCTTCATGTACATCATATATACTGTATGATTGTGTTGCTAATATCTACAAAAAAATAAAGTGTGAAGATCACAGAAATGTATGTTCTAATAGTTATGTACACTGTATGTAATTGAATGCACTACAGTGTGGCTGGTTAAGTAGCTGGATGTTCCATACAGTGACCTGACCTCTAAACAGGGGACTTAATGTATATAGCTGAACTCACTATACAGAGATACTTACATTGTACTGTACATGAACTCTTTACAGGGTGGCTTAAATTGTCTCCACAAGGTGATTTGGAACATAAATGAAATTTTTACAGGATGACTAGTAACATAACTAAACTCTCTACGAGGTGACTTGAACTGTAGCTGAACTCTGTAGAGTGTAACATGTTATGTAGCTCAATGCAGAGAGACTTTTGACTTAACTGAATTCTGTACAGGGCGAGTTGTAACCTAGTCAAACTATCTACAGAATGTCTTGTTTGTAGCTGAATTCTCTTTAGGGAGACTTTTAATGTAGCTGAACTTTCTACAGGGAGACTTGCATCCTACTGTAACTGAATGCTCTTCAGGATGACTTGTAAGGTAACTGAACTTGTTACAAGATGACTTTCTCTATGGGATGACTTGTTATGTATGCACCTGATCTCTGTTGATAGAGCGAGTTGTACCAAGTTGAAGTCTCCACAACTTACTTGTTGTTGTAACTAAAGTTTCTACAGGATATCTTGTAATGTAGCTGAACTCTCTGTAGGGTGACTTGTATTATAGCTCAAATCTGCCTCAGATTTCTACTATACCTTTGGAGAAACCATGCAAATATACTTTAATTCCACATTTCTCAATTCCTTATTGCAGGTATCCAACAGCACAACAGCGAGAAGGAAAATTTTGAACCTTTGTCAAGCTTCATGTTTTTGCCCAACAAAAATGGTGGATGTATATTTCTTAAACTGTGTAAGATGACCATGCATGCCTTCCAACTAAACTTGTCTATATACAAGACTTCCCTTTAAGTGAAGATCCTCAACTCAGATTACACTTTTTATGCTTGTAAATGAGTAATTTACCTCATGCATCACTGACTATCTACTATTACTAACACTGGTTATTACTTGTACAACACTGATCATATGATTATCAATCAGAGTCACTGTTTTACAAGTAACAGTTGAAGCTTTCATCTGATTTGTAATCACAAAGGGCTGCAGGCCTGAAAACGGACTGTTTACAAATTAGATAAAGCCAAATGGGTATGATATATAAACTGTTCAGTACGGGGCGTGTGCAGGTAAATAGCACCCACTTGTTAAATGAAAGAACTAAGGCTTATATTGTCTATTATGGAGAACTGTGACAAGAACAATATTACTGTCTTGGTGGTTGGCTAATATGTTGGTAGTCAATTTTGCATAAACAAACACATGGTATACTGATAATGATGCCATTCAGCTCAGTTTATGTACTGCTTCCCAATGAGAGCAAAATTGTAACTGTTATTGATTTTTAATATAATGCTGTACGTAGTAGTCTTCTTAATTAATGTATTAATTCTTTGATTACTTTGAACCAGATGGAATTTGTAATGCAGTTTACATATTAATAATAAATCAAATTCAACACCAAATCCTTGACACATGCAAGCAAATGTTGCATGCACACATTTTAAATGGATATACATATCAATACCACTAAGATTGTTTGTTGTGAATACTATGTTTTACTGTTAAAAGTTACACATACATACCTTGATCATTGAGAAATGCACTTAAATCATTTTTCATAAGCACTTTCAAGAGACAATCATTTGCAGCCAAAGCAGCAGTAGGCTGCCATTTCTTTGCCTTCTTTCCAGCATAATCACATACACCCTTAACTATGATACATCCAATTTTTTCATATCCCATGAGACCGAAACCTTCCATTTCAAACCCTTTCGCTTCTTTGCAGTGAGCTTGGATATACTGTTCCCTTTTCTTTGGATCATCTAAAAGCTCAGGTTTGCTTAGAATTGGACCAACAATAGCAGATGAATGTCGCATTTTGTCCTTTGTACATGGAAATTTCCAATCATGATTATTTTTCAAAAAATTTAATATGGGTCCATGCACATCTGACACTTTACCACGTGGGATAATTTCTCCCTCCTTTAATTTGACAATTGAACAGTCATGAATTCTTTCTGAAATCAACACATCACCAAGCCTAACTTTATTTTTAGCAAAGCCAGCTGCAACACCAAGAGCTATAAAAACCTGCATATTTGGAAAGACATCTCTACCAGCATGCACTGCAGCATCTCTTCCACATCCTTGTGCAACTCTAGTGACAGCTACTGGACATTTTCCAAATTGTCCAATAAGAAAACTTTTTTTGCTGAGATCAGGACCATCACTTTTTGTACACAGAACATCTAATATCACATCACTATCATCTGGAGGTTTTAAGTGGCATTTGATGGCCAGATCTTCAAAGTCATTAACCACAACTATCATTGCCTGCACTTTTGTGACCATCTTTTTTTCTTCCATCTCTAGATTTTCAAACTTTTTTAGCTCTGTTGTCTGAAATTTGGCATCTTCATACTTTTTCTGCAAATATTTTTCATCATATAATGGCTCTGCAAAAAAACAAAACACGCATTTAGGGTTTGTATGTATGCATCATACAGTATGGTAGTGCTGTATAGTAGAGATCATAAATGTTTATATCTTCCCAATATAAAATATACCAGAAACCAGCCTCTCAATACCTTTATGGTAGTATCAGTTATAGGTAAAATACCACTTTTGATTTCACAACTTCTCGCCTAGAATTTTTGAGACCACATAATTTTTCACAGCTTAGCTGTTTTTGTATGGAGAAATAACTTCATATTGTTTCACAGTATCTGGATATTACGTACTAGTCCGATCCAGCTTGTTTTAGTACTTTTTATTGCAGCGGTACTACATTGTCCCTACTCTAGTCAAAAAATACTTATACATGTTGTGAACTTTTGTGTCCATAGCATATGTAATACAATTCTAGTTTAATCATATTCATGAGTGAGATCATGATCTGCAGCAATCTGAATCTAATAATTATATTCATAGAAGCACAAGTGGCTGTCTATTTATATTCCATTACTGATATACACCAATGGCACCAAAGTCTGGTGCAGCCACCAGACTAATTCACTTACATGCAGCTTTTCCACAACAATAGCTACTCTCATATATACGTTTTCTGCATACCATTCCACAAGCAATTGATTTCCTGGTGGCAGGTTAAATCTCATCTACAATGGAGGACAGTTCACTGAACTACTATGATTGTATTCCAATATGTTGGTGCAACACGTTCACGTCTGGAGATTGAAGCCATGCTGTGCTATGGCCACTAGTATATGGAAGGACAAAGGTAAGACAAAAGCACATGTATTGTATGGCTATCAATATGCCAAATTAAGGTTTCTTATTAAGTGAATTCGAAGTGTTTGTATGAAAGAAGTAGAGCCGTAAGCTTTAGCCACTTTTCCACTATGCTTGACTGAGTGTATCAGGCAGGCAGTCAGTAGAAGTTCCATTGAGTAATTTTTATTTGTAATTTTGTAGCAACTTGACAAAAATATTTCGAGTTGATCTGAAGGTACTTTTGGGCTAGATTTACCCAACCAATACTGTCGTGTTATCATGAGAGGAAACTGAGGCAAGTCTTAGGGTGATATTTTATCACACACCTTCTTTGTCCCTACTATACAGTACTATCACACTGTATGATTGGCTATTTCACTTGTCAACAAAGGTCATACAAATTACTGGAAAAGTTATCATTTACATGTATTTCAGAATAATTAACAATTACAAAAAAACGTAAACAAGTTATAATCTAATGGTTGAAATAATGTAAATCTTAAGCGATGATCTTTACAGGATATGTTAAATGACACATACTAGATTGATTGTAAAACTCTTTGTTTTCCTACACCTAACCAATTAATAAACAGCTTATAATTATGTATTAGCAACCTTACCTCCGTCCTCATCTTGCTCATATTTTTCCTCAACAATTCCTATGAATGTACATGAAATATTCAAATTATACATGTCAGTGAAGTCACTGTGTTAATTACGGAACAATAGGTTAGAGTAATACTGCCATAATATATAGTCATAGATGTAATTTAATTATCTTGTTAAGGTTATGCATGGTATAATTGTTTTAAAATGCGTGGGCATGTGATGTAATTGTAGTGCTATAATAAGAATAAGTTGGTCGCACGTGAGTTCCTCGTGTCAAGTGGTGATAACGATGGCAAGGGTTGTGACGGGTGAAGTCGACAATAAGGAACCAGACGAATCGCTTACATGGTCCTTCGAGCCGGACACGCACTGGTGTACAACGGCAAGACAGTCAGTAGCAGAAATCTTTAACCACAAACGCAGACACCTTGGTACCGGGTTATAAATGGTACCCGACCAGGCTAGTGCATTGCGTCAATTATTGTGTATTTCTCTGCTGTTTTCTTTAGGCGATCCGATTCAGTTTGGTGGACACCAATTAGAATTTATTGTAATTGACACCCGTCGATACTTCGACTAAGAGTTGCAACATTTTCAATTGTTAGCGACGATGGAAACCCTTGCACGAATCAAGAAAGTGAGAGCTGGACATCGTTCGTCAGCATCAAGACTGATGAATCAGCTGGAAGAAGCAAGTGCCGTCACTGGAGGACCGGCACTCGAGAAGCTGCACCAGTGGAAACTTTCATTGAATGAAAAGTTAGTTAAACTTCGCACCCTTAATGACGAAGTGTTGGCATCAATCGAGGATGATGCAATAGCGGAAGAGATAGAACAAGCAGACGTGTTCTCTGAAAGATTGCAACAGTCAATATGTCATGTAGAACAGCTTATTTCAACACATCGAAATACACCTCCCACACACGGCAGTTCGCCAACAACTACCACAACTGGCACAGGTGCTGCTTCAGAACCAAAGCCAGAACATAGAGTGACACCAGCTACAGATGCTGGTAGTAGAGTCAAGTTACCTAAGCTAGTGCCGAAGACCTTTAACGGTGACCTCACTAAGTGGGAAGCATTCTGGAGCACATTTGAGTCATCCATACATCTTAACCCATCATTGTCTGCAGTAGATAAATTCACGTACCTAAACTCATTGCTTGAAGGTTCTGCAATGAGAGCGATAGCGGGCTTACAACTCTCTACTTCTAATTACACCGAGGCAATTGCCATTCTTAAGAAGCGATTTGGTAATAAACAGTTGATTATTGCTCGCCATATGGACACAATAGTAGAACTAGCATCAGTTCCATCTGCAACCAACACTAAGGCTCTTCGCCGCTAATATGATAAAGTAGAATTTCAGGTACGAAGCCTCAAATCACTCAGTGTTCCTTTGTCTTCATATGGACATTTGTTGTCATCCTTATTTATGAACAAGTTGCCTGAAGACCTTAGGTTAATTGTCAGCAGAGAAATTGGAGATGCTGAATGGACTGTAGACCAATTAATGACTATAGTAGAGAATGAAATCAGTGCTCGGGAGAGAGCCTTTTCTTCTATTGGAGGTTCACAAGGGTCTGTGATGTCCACTACAGCAGCCTTTATTGCAGGTGATGGCCAACCCAAGTGTTGTTATTGTAGACAGGGACACTCTTCATCGTCTTGCACTGTTATAACAGACATCACCCAGAGGAAAGGTATTCTAAAGTGAACAGGGCGTTGTTTTGTCTGTCTAAGAAGGCATCGCCTCAGCAAGGATTGCAGATCCTCCGCCAAGTGTGCGCATTGCAGTGGACGGCACCACTCCAGTATTTGTAAGAACAGTCGTACAGTCTCTAGAGGACAACCACGCTCAGACTCCCAGAACCATACTGCTGCAGAACACAATGCAACAATAACAGCACAGTTACTGCAATCCAGTTTACCAACACTGCAGCCACCAACATTCAATTTGCAAGCTCCACAGCCACTGCCACCAGGGCAGCAGGACATACCAACTACCACCCAGTTGTATTGCATCAACACAGAAGTCCCAGTTTTGTTGCAAACTGCCAAGGCGTATGTACACAAATTAGATGAACCTAAGCGTGGAATGACCATTAGACTGATGCTGGATGGGGGGAGTCAGCGGTCCTACATAACACAGAGAGTGAGGGATGCACTGGGGCTGTTACCAGATCGTGTTGATTAGGTTCAGATCAAAACGTTTGGCTCAGATACCACAACAATGCAGACAGTGGAGATGGTGAGAGTTGGTATACCTCTTAAGAATGGTACCACTGTTAAATTGATGTTGTCTATGGTTCCGCTTATCTGCGAGCCACTATCTTGTCAACCGATTGCATATACCAAGGAGAAGTACAGACATCTCAGAGATCTTAATTTAGCAGACTTTTCTAGAGTTGGCGATGACCTGCAAGTAGATGCCTTGATTGGCTCCGACCACTATTGGCAGCTGGTAACAGGACAAGTGATCCGTGGGCAGAGTGGTCCAACCGCCATTGATACTAATTTAGGATGGGTGCTATCTGGTCCAGTCTGTAGTGATGCTAACTTGTATAACCCGAACCCTACTCACTCGCTCCTTGTTCAAACCTCTGATGTACAGTCCATGGACCAGTTGCTTAAGAACTTCTGGGAATTGGAGTCATTGGGTATACAATCCGTCGAACCTTCAGTCTATGACACTTCCAAACGGTTCATTAAGTTTGATGATGGCAGATATGAAGTAAGTCTCCCATGGCGCTCAGATCAGATACGGCCTCCCAGTAACTTTCTGCTAGCTAAGAGGCGACTTGAAGGACTGCTTAAGAGGCTCCGTCATCACCCCGAGGTACTACAGGAATACAATGCCATCATCCAACAACAGTTAAATCTGGGTATTGTGGAGAAGGTCAGTGATGAGGGCTGTAAGGACACTGATGTAAATAGAATCCACTATCTTCCTCATCACGCAGTCATTCGTACTGACAAACAAACAACCAAACTAAGAATAGTGTACGATGCTTCTGCTCAGGACAAAGGCCTATCTCTGAATGACTGCCTATTCTCAGGGCCAAAGTTTGACCAAAACATCTTAGATATTCTCCTCAGATTCCGCACTTACAAGGTAGCCCTTATAGCTGATGTGGAAAAAGCTTTCCTGATGATATCTGTTTCCAAGGAGGATCGTGATTCCCTAAGGTTTCTGTGGACAGATGATGTTGCCAAGCCACAACCAGAGATCCAGGCGATGAGATTCACTAGAGTTGTTTTTGGAGTGTCCGCAAGTCCCTTTCTACTCAACGCTACCATTAGCTACCATCTTGAGAAGTATCGTGATGACCACCCAGATCTAGTGAACACCTTGAAGCAATCCATTTACGTTGATGATGTTACATATGGTGCTGATGACAATGATGATGCTTATAACCTGTATAGTACATCCAAGAAGCTGTTTGCTGATGGAGGATTTAATCTACGTAAATTTGTTACCAATTCGTCCCACTTGCGTCAGAGAATAGCTGCAGAACAGAAGTTGCCAACTGAGGTGGAGTTGTATGGTTGCATTATGGAAGAAGATGCAACATACACAAGCAATCTTCTGACAGGAAGCATACCTGGAGGACATAAGGTTCTGGGCGTAAGTTGGGACCCAGTACGTGATGTGTTGTTGTTTGATATAAGGGATATAGCCAATTCTTTGCACACTTTAGAGCCAACAAAGCGAACTATTGTTGGCTTTGCTTCCCAATTTTATGACCCTCTGGGTTTTCTAGCCCCAGCAATTATAATGTTAAAGATGTTCTTTCAGGAGCTGTGCAAGGTTAAGCTGGATTGGGATGAGCCATTATCTAGAGAAATGTTGACTAAATGGAAAGGCTTGCTCTCCAGATTTCAAGGCACTGTTATCACGCTTCCTAGATGTTATTTTCAATTTATAGACAAACAGTCACCAAGCATCCTGTATGGTTTTTGTGATGCCTCCGCTGCTGCTTACGCCACAGTTGTGTACCTCTGCGTTGGCTCACAGTCTGCTTATTTTGTAGCATCCAAGACGCGCATAGCGCCACTCAGCCAACAGACTATTCCCCGATTGGAGTTGCTATCTTGTCTCCTACTTGCCAAACTTATGTGTCATGTGTTTGAAGCACTTAATACAGTAATTGATGTGAAGATAGGCTCATGCTTTACAGACTCCAAGGTAGCTCTCTTTTGGATACAAGGTGAAGGCAAACAGTAGAAGCAGTTTGTTCATAACAGAGTCAGCAATCAGACAGTTAGTGCCAGTACAACACTGGGCACATTGTGCCGGGAAAGACAACCCAGCCGACTTGCCTTCCCGTGGTGTTTCGACCAAGGACTTGGAGAAGAGCTTGATGTGGAGACATGGTCCAGATTGGCTACCCAAGTTTTTACTTGCTGACTGTTCTGATGAGGGATCCATGCCAGAAGACTGCATTTCAGAAATGAAGGTGAACAACCCCAGCAGTCATACTTTATTGATAGCAACAGAGAATCCTGGTATCGGGAAACTGATTAACTGTGCACACTACAGCAAATTACAGAAGCTGTTAAGGGTGACTGCACTTGTGTGGAAGTTTGCAGCAAGGTTCAAGATGGTTGGTGATGTTGCCTTGGTTGACTGGACGATCACTGCTTCAGACCTAGAAAGAGCAGAACTGGATTGGATTACAGATTCCCAAAACCAACTGACCAGTGAAACCAATTTTGAATTATGGAAACACCAATTGGACTTATTTGTTGACAAAAACAATATTTGGAGATGTGGTGGCAGACTGAAGAAGGCTAACATACTGTATGGACAAAAGTATCCGATTTTGCTCCTCAAACACCATCCATTGACTACCTTGATTGTGCAATATGCACATGAGCGAACCTTGCACAGCGGTGTCAAAGATACTTTAACAGAAGTCCGGTCTAAATACTGGCTTGTCAAGGGAAGGCAGTTCATTCGTAAGATCATCTATCAATGTGTCATATGTCGTAAGCTAGAAGGCCAGCACTACAGAGCAGCACCTCCTCCGCCGTTGCCAGAATTCCGCGTGAAGGAAGCACCTCCATTTGCATATTGTGGAGTTGACTTCGCTGGACCTCTCTACATTAAGGTGGAAGATACATCAGAGAGCAGCAAGGTATGGATTGCTCTGTATACATGTTGTATTACCCATGCTGTGCACCTTGAGTTAGTCCCTGATATGACCACACAGACATTTCTGAGGTCTTTCAAGCGATTCACAGCTAGAAGGGGGATTCCGCTTCAAGTTATTTCGGACAATGCCAAAACCTTTGTTTCTGCTGCACTAACCCTTGATAAGATGTTAAGTGACCCAGAGGTGCAACAGTATATGTGACTGGGCCTGCGAAAATAGGGCATGTGGGCACATGAATTTAGTCTACTTTTTCTAACTTCCATCATTCATAACTCTCTATATACCATTATGCCATGGCCATGCTATTTTAAGCTCTTAGTAAGCATTTAATTGACATCATGATGCAAGCTATAGAATGCAAATAGTCTGTTCCAATACTGAGATATTACCTGAAGTGTAATAGAGTGTAGTTTGTGCCCACATGCCCTATTTTCACAGGCCCGGTCACATATGGCAGGCTTAAAAGTCCAGTGGAGATTTAATTTAGAGAAAGCACCATGGCAAGGCGGCTTTTTTGAAAGAATGGTCCAATCGATGAAACGATGTCTAAGAAAGACCATTGGCAAGTCGCAACTATCACTTGATGAGTTGACAACTGTGCTAGTTCAAGTTGAGGCCATTCTTAATTCAAGGCCGATATCTTATGTATCTAGTGACGATCTTGAAGAGCCATTGACACCTAGTCATTTGTTGAGTGGTCATCGATTACTGTGTCTACCAGATGGTACAGATGTAAACCGAGTTGATGAGGACTTTGACATAACCTTTCAAGATCTCAGGGATAGAGCACAGAACCTTACCAAAGCACTGAATCAGTTTTGGAGTAGATGGCGTGAAGAATATCTTCTTCAGCTTAGAGAACGATACTCTACCACTGATGAGGTTGGTGTACTACGATCACCTATACCTGGTGAAGTGGTTGTGATACATGATGAGGATCGTCCACGTACACAATGGAGACTGGGCAGAGTCAGTGAAGTACTGAAGAGTTCTGATGATCAGGTAAGGGGTGTAGTACTGAAGGTCAACACTAATGGTCGACTGTCGACACTGAGAAGACCTGTTACATGCCTTTATCCGCTTGAGATTGCTCCGCAGATGTGCTCAGAGGATCAGATGCCTATTAAGATGGCTCATCAAGAGAATACAGACGCATCAGTATCCCAAGACAGATGTAAAAAACCTGTCAGAGTAGCAGCTCAGAGAGCCAGACAACAAGTACTGAAGTGGATGACTGACTCTAGTTAACCTGGTATTATGTTAACATATATGTACATGTAACATATGTTATGTTGTAATTAGGACCACTTATGTACCTTCTAAGTTGACCATGGGTCAACTTGGGGGGAGTGTGATGTAATTGTAGTGCTATAATAAGAACAAGTTGGTCGCACGTGAGTTCCTCGTGTCAAGTGGTGATAACGACGGCAAGGGTTGTGACGGGTGAAGTCGACAATAAGGAACCAGACGAATCGCTTACAGGGCAAGACAAATTACAAAACCTGCTTTTACCAAAGCAGGGATAAATAATTTCAACAACTGTTCATACTTGTTTGGTTTTACTACAGAATAACAGCTGTTCTTGGGTGCGTGGTCCATGATAAAGCAATATTTTACAAAAAAGAGCCACCAAAAACCACACTAACAGATCACTGAATCCTTATAATTTCAGTACAAGTAACCAAACAACTAAAATAACTAGGTCTTGTGAAATCAGAATTTAAGTTACTATGTGTGAAGACATTTTATTGCAGTTTCTTTGAGTGAAACATGCTCTTTGAAGGCTTGTATCTCAGTTGCTGGGAAGAAAAATGCCAAAAACGCTTCCACAGGACCAAATCCAATAATTTTTGGTACAGTGTCACTATGCCTCAGAAATGCATGTCCAGCTTTTGCTGCATTTTGATGGCAGAAAAGCATGGTAGTGACAGCTAGAGCATAAGCGAAGTACAGGCTGGCTAACCTGTGTTGCTACTACATCTTGTAGTGTGCTTTTGTTCTACCTGCTTCAAACTACACTGTAGCTATACACAAAAACAATAAATATGAAGGGCTCCACATTCATTTAATTAAAACTTTTCGGTTGGTGTATGGCCTCCTCAAAAAGTATCAATAGATGTTCAAAATTTTGAATGATTACCAGTGACTTAAACATATTACTGCACTATATAGTACATAGAACCCTATATACTATCCACTGTAAGAAATTTAATATATACAAGTTAAAGTCACCCTAAAATGCCAATCTAAGCCTATACAGAGAGATTTAATACATTATTGAGCAGTTAGAGAATCTATGAAATCAAGAACGATAATTAATTTTAGAGGTACTTACTGTGCTTCGATGTGCAAATCAAGGTGCAAATAAAGCATTATAGATTGTTAGTGAGCAATTTTATCACTAATATTTATTTAATAAACTATTCAATATTTATAAATACATTATTTTAGGCTTAAAGTTTGTTGAGTGTTAAATAATTTTTTTGGTCTCATAAAGCTGAGTGGTTTCCAGAAACCTGTGAAACCCCCTTAGAACTGCGTCTGACCAGTTTCATACAATTGCTTTCATGTATGTACTGTACAGCCTGCAGAGTAGTCAACAATTACATAATATACACACTGTATTATGTATCCATTATGAGTGGGAATTTAAACATGCCACATAAGTACATAGCATATTGCCTGGATAAAAATTATAGTGAGTAAGTGGTTTACTCATGTCTTTAATGTCCAACTACAGTAGTTCAAAGAACAGTAGTTCAAATAACTTCACAATTTTGTGGTGAACTTTGTGGTGTTGAGTGACAAAAGCTTTATTCTTTAGTATTTGGTTATAAAATTTTAGGTTGAATGTATTCACCAAATTACACAATAGTAAACTACATTATAATGAATCATTGGTGAATCATTGCTAAAATAACAATCATTTGGGTGATGCATACACTGTATTTATTTGTACCATTTGTTGGCCTTGAGCAGACCATGAGCAAGATTGCTGTATACACTGAACTTTAGTTTATAAAATAAAGTTACTTACTCATGGTCTCTATAACAAAGCTAGCAGGCTTCATTACAAAAGAAGTAAAATTTAAAATAGTTGTGCATAAGTGCATTTGAAACATGTGTCAAAGTATGGATGAAGTTGTTTCAAATCATTTGCAAGCAGCCTAAGAATAAGACATTGCCATGGAGTGCCACAGCTGACAGTAGTCATTTTGATTTATATGAGTATTTTTTTCCAGCAAGCACTGCTTTGTTCTCAATGATATCATAGTTTCCATTCATTCTATAATGTGCATGAGCTTCACTTGTGTCCAAAGTAAAGATAGCAGAGTTATCTTAGGAGGTTTGTAATTCTAGGACTAAACCAAATATCTGCATACTTAGCTATAGTCCAAGTTTGAGTATATAAGCAGTGTCACTCTACCAATAATACTCTTTTATCCATTAATCAAAAGCTTTGACAAGCCACTTTCAGTTCCTGCAGCCAAATCAAAAAAGTTGGAGGTGCAACATTTTGCATGCAAGAATCTATATAGGCTAGACGTCTCTACAGGCATAACCAGAGCAAGAATTTCTTTGTGGGTTTAAACCAATGGTGGTCAAAAATTGGTTGGTTTCACTATAGTGCACTGTACCCTAATGCACTGCATGCATACCACACACCATAGGCATAGCAACCCGGGGAGGGAGGGAAAGGGGAGCTGGAGACCCCCTTGTAATTTTTTGATTGTAAATTCAAAAGAGATCAAGATACTCTAATAGAGCAGTCAGTTTCTCTAATAAAGCAGTCACAGTTTTCAGAGAAGCAGTGTAGTAAACTATGAAGTTGTGAAAAAGGGTTATTATCAGTGATACAGTCTATATTATTTAGTGGATGACAGCCATTCTTAAGAGGTGTTGACCCTTTTTTTTTTTTTTTGCTCTTCAACACCAACGTAGCTCCCCTATCTAAAAATATCTTGCCACGCCTATGCACACTGTGCGTATTTTGCAGTTATGTTCCTTGTAAGTATGGTATTATTATTATAAGGGTGACTAACTGAGCAAAACCCAACTACAGTAGGACCTCGTTTATCAGGACCTCAAACATCCGGACACTCAGTTAACCGAACAAGTCTGGAATACTGCACATGACTAATAATTAAAGGGAAGTGGTTGCAGTTATTAGCTTGCCAGCTGGAGGGCAGCCATTCAAAGACATTGGAATGTAATTAGATGGTTTGATGATGGTTTGATGGTAATCATTTGTTAATTTGTTGATAGTTTGGTGGTGACCACAGACCAAACCCTAGCAGAGAGTGGGGTAACCTACTTGCATTGAAGTGTTATCACAGTGTTGACCATTAGGCCACTTCAAGTAAATCTTTTGTTTCTTGGACTGAAACTAGTTGAAAAGTGGGTCGGTAGGTAGGTATAAATAAAATAATAATAGGTGGTAATAATTTTTTTAAACTGAAGTTATGGTAACACATGTAACTACGTCGTTTGATAACAATCTATTAGCTATGGTTAGTACATCTAAGTGACCAAACGTCCATCCATAGTCTGCTTTTACAACTCTTCTGGTAATAACCAAGCTCGCCTCACGCAAAGCAGATATGGATAGCCAACAATACATCGACGCCACAAACTCACGTGATCGAACATGTGATTTTTAAAAATGAACAAAAACATTCCATTTACAAATTTTATGGGTCGGTCGGGCCCGAGAAACAAGAAATTTAGTTGAAGTGACCTTAGTAGCATTGAGTACCATCATTTAACAGGTATATAGTGAATAAGTGACTGCATTTATGCATGTACTATTGGATGATTCAAAAGTTACATACTATCCAAAGTTATGAACCGGGCTTGACCCCAGCAGGTTCGGATAAATGAGGTCCACTGTAATTTATACAATTCTTATCTTGCATTGAAATACATTGAGTAAAAAACATGCACTACAGCAACACTTGTTTCAATTGCTTCAGTAAACACTAAAAGGATACTCAGATTGATGTAACTTAAAGCAACTCAAATATTATTTGTTACCATAAATTATCCAGCACCATAAATTATCCAGCATGACATTTCCTAAAAGAGCAATGGGTCTCATTTATTGCACTATTATGAAGACCCATGGCTATAACCTCCATGTATAAAACATGAAAGAATTTGGTTATATTGTGTGACTGCAGTGACCTTTGGAAACCATTGTCCAACAACATCAATGTTTGGGCAACATCATGTATGCGCATGGATGATGCCATCTCTCCCCTTTCCATGTAACTTATAAGCTATTCCTTTAGTTACCTGGGAAATAGGTAGATTATATTTTGGTTGTAGATACAGCTATTACTTTACCTGTTTCCCAGAATTGGTAACTTAATTAAATGTTGGACACAAGTGTAATTATACTTTTGGACAGAGTAATTGTTTATGATTATAATAGTGTATTAGTCAATTCGCCCTCACCTGAGTGCTCATTTTTTTTGTTGTTCTGTAAACAAAATCATGTTGGCAGTTGAAAAACGTTCTTAAGTATGTGCAGTAGTTACATGAGCACAAATCATCTCAATAAACACAAAAAACAAGCTAAAAATTTCTGCTTATCAATCTCAAAATTATGCTCAATATTCTCATGTTTTGCAAATAAATTTGCACTTTTATGGGTTTTTTATTAAGGCTTTACAGCACAAGTGCTGAAGGTCTGAAGGACACCTGGTCCTACATCCTGTTTAAAGTTGTTACAGAAAGTGTGTTTGAAAAGGTGGAGAAAGGAGAATAAATCCATGACTGGACCTAGGCAGTCTCGAACCTGCAGCCATCCGAATGCTTACAGGAGTCTGCCAGGCAGTCAGGATGTTTTCTCCTTGTCAATTTCATGTATATGTATACTGTATCCAAGGAACTCTAGAGAGTGACTTATTATCTCAAAGTACCCCATGTGGAACCAAATGGATATATAACAAGCAGCTGGAACACAAGACTACAAATAAAAATCATTGCTTGTGAAACGTGTCACAAAAATACTCTAATAGAATAATCAGCTACTTGATTGTTCCTCTTTAGAGTATCAATCTTTTCCTGTGATATGTATTTTGTTATTGTTAGTACTGCTTTAGTGTCCAGCAGTTGAGAAGGATTTATGGCATGGTGCAATTTTCTTCCTGATTATGCTCAGTGCTCAAGACTGTACTGTAAAAATATTTTATCGGTCGTTTGATTCACAACTGATGACATGCAATAGAAGAATATTACATGTTTGAGAATACACAATCATGTGAATGTTAATTACATCAACAGTAAATATATATATATACTATGATCACGTGAAACTTCAAAGGCACCGCTGGTTGTATATAGGGCATATACACCCCAAACCCACAGGTGAGTATATATATATATACCTACCTGAGGTGAGTATATATATACTCATCCAGGTAAATATTATATACTCACCTGGGATGTCACGTGACACATTACTGTGTCACGATTATGGGCTGACAGCCTGTCATGGGCGGGCGAACGACGCCCACGCTAGCATGACTAATCACCCAGATGACTCAGGCTAATAGCTTTTGTCATGCCAGGTGATCAATCACCCCAGCCAGTAAGAGTCCAACCACTGGATTCATTTTATAACCATACCTCGCGACTTCGATGATGGGTGGCAGCAAGTTATGTTGCTCCTACATTTGTTGATATGAACGGACAAGTCCTGGGGATATATGGAGATATGTTTACTAAGTCCCACAATCAATTTGATGCTTCATTGTGAGCAAGCTAATTTGCGAGAGGAACACTACCAGCGTGTCTACCATGCCTAACTATGGCGAATTAAGTGTAAGTATATACTTTAAGTTGGGTTGCGTGCATATGGGTTGTTAGTAAGTAATGTAGTGCGGATTGATTTAGAAACATGGTATATATCATATGAACCGTGGCTCACTTCTGTGTATTGCACTTATATACACCCCTCCTCCTCAGTCATCGGAAGTTTACTGTTGATAAGTGCAATACACCACGTAGCCATGGTTTATATGTTATAATAGATCATACTGTACATCTCCCCCAATATACATTCAGTTGTTTTGGAGGAGTGATGGCAGTAACCAGTTCTAGTACTTGTGATGATAGGACTTCTTGTAAGAACACTTGGAGACAATGCCATAGTTTGCTCAATAAGAGGCTTTGGAACTACAAGGAGATTAGGCTGTTTATTATATTCAAGTGAGTTCAGTTTCTTTTAGACACCCTAGTGGGTGTTTCAACCACATACAACTGCTCGTTGGCTTGTTGGATAACTCTTCCAGGAACAGCTTCTGAATGATGCAACATTGTCACCCAACTGAGGCAATTCACTGGCACGGTGCTTCTATTTAGTAGGAAGAGTTATGATTATGAAATAGTTCTAAATCAGGCCATGCAGGTTTGAGCTAGTCTGTTGGGATTGGTACATTAGAGTAGACTTGCCTGTAGTTGTGCATGTGACTTGTCAGACCATGGAAGTGGCGTTGTTCTAAGAAAGCAAAGCTAAATCAGAATTTTTGGAGTCCCTCAATAATTTCTTTCACAGCAACAATAGTGTTCCAATACTACCTATACAAACTCTGTCTTTTAAATTAGTAAGTATTGAAACAATTAATTAAAAGCCTGTATAACGAGAGAAGATGGATCACAAATCTATAAATGACTCCAATGCTATTCAGTATTGGGGCTTGTGGTCTGATTTTCTCCAAACATAGCTCCAACACCAAAACATAGACGGAATATATACGGGCAGTATTTCTATATGAATTATGCTGTGTTTACTGTCTTCACTGCCCTCTCTGCCTCTCCATTACCTTGGGGGTAATATTGATGTTTGAATCCATATTCCATAACAAGATGCAAAGTTCTTGAATTCAATTGACGAGTACTGGGGCCCATTGTCTGATAGCAATACATTAGGTATGCCGTGTGTGTCAAAGATTTCTTTAAGGTTGAGATGATACTGTACTTTTCAATGTGGTATTTGATAGTTTCTTGACTTTTATATAGCAGAAAATTAATCTACAACAAGGAGGTACGTGGCAACTTTTAGCTGGAACAGATCTGAACCTAGTTTTTTCCATGGTCTTTAAGGAAGTTGTGAGGGAAGTAATTCTAGTTTGAAAAGTTTTGTGGCATTGCAGAATGGCAGTATCAATTCACCTGGTAATTCCAGGCCATCAGACAGAGATTTTAGTTCTGGGCTTACATTTATCAAACTCTTTATGACCTTCGTGAAGGTGTTGAAGTACATCTTTCTGCATGCTACCAGGAACAACGTCATGTAGCAGTAGTCCCTCACAAATCGTAAACTTGCTGCAGATGGCCCAGTGAAGCTTGAGATCACCACTAACGTTTGCCAACAGGTTTGCAGAACTGGATGATCTGGGATAATATCGCATCAGCTATTTGGGCCTTACAGAATTTTTTAAGCAGTGGGGTGTTGCAGGTGAGCATGAAAATGTTACTATGGCATCTATTTCTGTTTGCAATATGGAAGAATTCTCCAAATTGTTAGACTGTTTTGGTACACGAGACAAAGTGTCTGCTGCATATTAACACTTTGCCAGGGACATATGTGTTTCGTAGTCACACAGTATCTCATCTTGCAAAGATGGAACCTCAATATCTGTGGTAGAAAACTGTCTAAGGATTTAGAACTGAGGAGGGGGACTAATTGTTTGTGGTCCATCTCGATTAAAAATACTTGCCCAACAAGTATGAGGAGAATTTTTCAGATGCCCATATGATGGTTTTCGATTCAGGCATAGCATGCTTTGATAGTCATCATTGATTGTGATGCGTATGCCACAGATTGCCAGATGGAATTGCAATTTTGAAGGAGAACTGCCCCCAGGCAATAAGATGATGTGTCAGCCATTAGTTTGGTATCAGCAGAGAAGTTGTACAGACCTAAGACCTTTAAATTGGGGATAAGTTACATCTTAATGTTGCAGAACACTTATGCTTGACTGGGGCCCCAGAACAAGCACTTTTCATGTTAAGCAGAGCTATCATTGGGTGACAGACATTAAGTAAAATTGTCCCAACTGATTGTTCATACCCATGAGTCATTATAACTACCCCATATTAGTTGGCTCAGTACTGCACACACTTTCTCTGGGTCAGTTAAAGTACTACTCTTGTTGACTACATGCCCTAAGAATTTCAGGGAGCTCTTTAATAATTCACATTTATTGGGGTCCAGCTGATGCCAAGTGCTGCAAAAGTGCTTTCAATTTGATATCATGCTCTTGGCCATCCTATCCAAGCACAAGCACATCATCCATCAAACACAACATGCCTGATAGAATTGCATTCATTCTCTTTTGAAACAGTTTAGGTGCACTCAATATGCCGAATGTAGGCTTGCGCCTAATATGCTGGCTAATTTTGATAATTATAGGTCACCAGTTTTGTGAGAATAATTCTGCAATTATAGGATACTTACAGGCATAATTTTTTGAATTATCTGGTGCCCATGGGAATAATTGGTGAAATTAAAGGGTGTGTCTCATGCAATGATCAAGGGCAAGAAGAGATTCTTAATTACCTAAAAGAAAGAGTCAAGCCACTATTGAATGATGAAAATTGTTTCTATACTGCTGAAATTATTATACCAGGAATACGCATGTATTCTAATTTATGCTCACCGCTTACCCAGCATTGTAAAATTTTCTAAAATATTTAATGTGCAGTTGTATTCATATTATCAGTTACTTATCTGCTAACAAATTCTGAGTTCAAATAACACCATCTGTAGCTAATAGTGTCTATCTAAAAGGTTTTATTAGTGTCACATAAGCAATCGTGTAGCTAGATTCTGTGCTGAGGTATTGTCACTTTTTCTCATCACTTGAACTAGTTTCAGATATTTATCATTAAAGCCAGCCTTCAAGGAGGGTGTTATCACATCATCAAGAAGATACATTGTCTTATCCTTTTGTAATTTCTTTAATTTAATATCTGCTCTTTCATCATCAGTAATAACTCCATCCTGAAAAAGTTGTACAAACAACTGGTCTGTGGGAAGGCCATCAACTAATGCCGTGTAGTTCTTTCTAATGCAATCACGATAATCTTTGCTTGTATATCCTGTAATGTCAAAAAAATTTTAAACTAAGTTAAGTTTGATGAGACATATGTAGCAGAAATAATATAACTATGGATATTGAGAATGATCACAGTTTGAAACAGAAATTTTACATTTAATACAAATTAAATATACACAATATGTGGGCTAATCAAATAGGCAAGTAGTATACCTTGTATAAAAGCTAGGGAATTTATCTCCTTGCCAGGATTTAAACCCAGCCTTTAAACCAGTAGGGAATTTAGTTGAAACCAGTGTTTAGGTCTGAATAGCAGCCGGTATTTAATCCATGGTAGAATGCAAACATTGTAATGGTAAACATGGAACTTTTATGCAAGTGTGTAATGTAGACCCCTACAACAATTAGCAAACAGTTCTATGATAATGTTGATAAGTTTATAGGAACAGCACAGCAGCAAGGAAGAGAATCAAAGCCACTAACAGTAGACTACATTAATAGCCCAGGTTATATTTGAACTAGGTGTTTTTTTCCCAATATATTGACAAAATAAAGACTGGTGTTTATCTGAATGTGACTTTCAGATGAGGAAATGCAATACTTCATGCAAATTTTCAAGTACCTACATGCTATGTTAAATGAACTACTGTATAGCGGGAAAGTTTGGCGGGGATAAAATTTGGAGAATTTGGCGAATGACCAGCTATTCACCAAACTAAAACCATCCAAACTTTCCCACTTGTCCACTTTTAATATCACGTGAATTGGAATAAACACACGTCTTGGGAATCTTGAAGTATTTTCAAGTTGTTAAGAAAACCAAGCAGTCAACTCCATCAAGAGAATCTAACCTACTGGACCCCGATGGACCATTATGTAAGGTGATAGCTACCGTCACCCACCACTGCTATGGTAAATGAAAAGCGCAACGAAAAGGTCAGTGCTGCATCTGCCGTATGTTCTTTCTCCATGGAGGGATTTGACTAGTATAGTATACGGCTACTGCTAGTGGGTCATGTCCGTTTCCAGTTTCTAGCTCTCTCAGTTCCCAACTCTTCACCAAGAATGATTGCCTTGTATATATGGAATCCATGGATCACGTTGTCTGTACAACTAAGCTGTGTCTGCTCATCCTCACAGCATGCGAGTCCATGCAGTGGCATCACTTTGATGAAAAATGCTGATATGTGGCTCAAGAAATGAAATTAATTAGTGAAGCGGCACTGATTAGTTCATGAATTCGCCAAACTTTTTTGCCATTTACTTTTGATGGAGAGATTCACCAAAACTTTATTCCTGCCAAACCTTCCCGCTATATGGCACTTTAGTTTTAAAGTGTGCTTCAATGCACTATTTATCATAATAATGCATTTTTATCATTTCCCTCATGCAATCATTACATATTATATCACTACTACTCAATAGATGCCATATGTATAGTTTCTGTAAGCCATTCTATGTACGAAATGTACATGTGTATAAAGTGTACAGTAGTTCTACAGTACTGTGATACTTACTGGGATTACTTCAAGTGTATTTTTATAGAGCGTACCAATATACTGCATAATAGCTACATCGTGTTTAGTAGTAAAGTTGGAGGTTTTTTGGCAGGAAATTACAAACCTTTGCTGACTAATATTTATTTTCAATGTAGCAAATGAACTATAGAAAATAATGTTATTGCACTTTACTGTTTCTTGGCTGATTGTCTACACTTGATGAAAATATGATCAAAACAGCAGTCATTAAGTTTGCTCTAATACAGAGGTTCTGAGGGTTACAGCTTGTAATCTCAGATTTTGCAGATATTTTGATCGATTACTGGCAATGGAATGTATCACCACTACAGCTGTATTCAAGTGAGAATTAGTCCAACATGTAACAGCAGTTAGCGAATTATTTTGAAATGGAAACCCTAACTTTAGCTATAAATGCCAGTGGACTAGCTGCATGACTGCAGTAAGTCAGGTCATGATCTCTCTATAGATTGTACGTACTGTAGTATGCCAAAAGACACCTGTCTGACATCAAACAGTGAACAAACAAGCCTGTAGCCTTAGCCGTTATCGAGTTGCACTTATCTGAAGTCATCAGTCAGTCAGGCAGTCAGTCAGGCAGTCAGTCAGTCAGTCAGTCAGTCAGTCAGTCAGTCAGTCAGTCAGTCAGTCAGTCAGTCAGTCAGTCAGTCAGTCAATCAGTCAGTCAGTCAGTCAATGTTGTATCTATTTTCGACAACATTGAGGCATGTGTAACATAAGTGGTAATATAGCAAGAATAGTAGTATATGGATTAAACAAGGAGAAAAATATGTGGTTTTCTCTACTGGTAAGTGTTAGAAAGCATTTCTTGTATATTCTCTACTAGTTTTAGGTTTTAGTTACCGAATAGTTCGGTGGTTTTCACCAACCGCAAAATAATTACAGAAGATGGTACAGCACAACACAGCCAAACATGAGCTATTTACTCTTCAAGGATATCTTCACTTATATAAAAATCTTTTGTAAATCCATAAATTCCACAGAAAGTAATAGGGGAAAGTTTGATAATAGATCTACGACAGAGTATTGGACAGATGATATTAGATTAATGATGTCTTGATTAGCTTGTGGTTTATGCTTCTTGATGTAATAAGCTAAATGCTTCTATTAGTACTTCAAGATTAATTTGTTTTCTATGGAGAGTGAAGGATGGTCTATTGGACAGTGAAAACTGGGTTGTTCACTTACTTATAAAGTTATGATAGTTTTGATGATATGTTGAAAATAATTAATTTTTACCCTAGATGTGTTGGCCTTGTCAACCACCCCTTGCCCCCTGCTCCACCCCTTGCCCCTTGCTCCACCCCTTGCCCCAAGTGAAGTGGCCATTTTACACTTTGCTTTCAGCTATGTTCACCCCATTTCACAGCATTACAAACAAAGAACAGTAAGAGAAGCACCTCTGCAATAAATCCAGTCACCATGGAAAAAATTGATAACTCCCATTTACAAACATTTGGAATCCATTGATAACACTACCAAGAATTGACACCTTGGGCTGTCAGGAAAACGAAATGGGACACAGAGGAGGACAAAGATAAGTCCTCGATGCATGTATTGTATATACGTCAGTATAGCAAAAGGCACCTATTGGGCTGAAGCGACGTCCAACAGTGAAAAATGAAGCCTGCAGCCTTAGCCATTATCAAGCTATGCTTGTCTGAAGGAATCAGGCAGCTAATGAGTCAGTAGAAAATTCCATTGAATAAAAATTTTTATAATGTTAAAGCAATCTATTGGGGTTGTACTGAAGGCACTTTTGACCTTGGGTATATACCTACACCTGTAACCAATGCTGTCAAGTTTTTGGGTGACATTTTTGGCCAGAAAAACCCTAATCTCCATGATCCCTAATTTACAGTACTACTGTACTGTATGATATAAATTATATCCTAAAACAAAACAAGCCTTGGGGATGTAAACAAAGGGCACTGCCAAGCAAAGTAGGATCAATCAAACAAGCTTATTCAACATGGCTGGTAAGAACAAGGACTGATATTAAGTTGCGGCCAAGTAGATTGGACTATTACCATGATCAATCTGTTAAACAACTTGCAAGAACAAGGACTGATATCAAGTTGCGGCCAAGTGAATGCAGTATTACCCATTCTCTTTGTATCTAGCTATAGCTATATAATAAAACTAGAGCATATACACATGCAACTGTTATTAAATTGTCATTTGGCGGTTTTTTTAAATCACACACTACAAAAAAAAGCAGCCAAATGACAATTTAATAACAGTTGCATGCATATTTCTTCTAGTTTTATTATATAGCTATAGCTAGATGCAAAGAGAATGGGTAATAATGCATTTACTTGGCCGCAACTTGATATCAGTCCTTGTTCTTATTAGTTGTTTAACAGATTTATCATGGTAATATTCCAGTCTACTTGGCCACAACTTGATATCAGTCCTTGTTCTTACCAGTCATGTTGAATAAGCTTGTTTGATTGATCCTACTTTGCTTGGAAGCGCCCTTTTTTACAGTCCCAGGCTGTTTTTGTTTTAGGATATCACACCTTTTTGTCACTGAGAAAGACAAAAAATTAATGCACAAAGCTAATAGTTTCATACAAGCCACCTTTGGTTATCACAACAGCTTCAACAGTTATTGTGCATCATAGCTTGGGACATGAAGTGGCAAAACCAAAGAATGTAATTTGATACAAGTAGGCAGGTACTTGTCAGGTGTTGCAACCTCAATAGGATATGGCTTCTATAGGTGACATTAAAACCATCAGTGAACAGATTGAGTAAAGGCCATTTCCTGGCAGGTGAGAATATGCCCCAAACTTCTTATTATACTGGATTGTCCCTTGAAAGCACAAACAAAGCTGTATTGTGGGCTGTGTTACTGCTACTTCAGACCCATTATTAAATAACAACTTAATAACAAACACTTACGAGAATAGCACGCGATAGCATGTTCATTAAATTCACCACACTGATCATGTTCACTTAGCGTTGATGCTGATGGCCGAATTTGCACCGAGTTAACCAACAGTAAATTAATGCTACTGTAATAACAGGTGCCTTAAATTTAAGATAGGGTTCTTAAACACCGTAAAATTAATCAGCAATTAGCGTAGGTGACATTATTATCCAATAAGCGCACTTATGGAAATTAACTCACCACTTCCCAGAAAAATGGCCGGTCATAATCAAGCAAAACTACTCCATATGTTTAACTACATATCAAAAATTGTCCCATGAAGTGCAACAGTGAATGAATCAAACTTGTGATAGTAAATCCAAGGCTGTGGAACTATCACAGTCTAAGATATAAGAGTCAATAAATGGGCGGCTCGCGCTAATAAGTATGCGAAGAAGGAGGAGAAGGAGAAAAATACGACGTTTTCAACAAAATTTCATGTGGTACTACTAAAATATAACAGGGATTATTCACTTAGTAATACACTTATATGACAATATACCAAAGGTTTTGTTGTATCGCGAGGTTTTTTTTACAAAAGAATAGTTTTAAAGGTAGGTTTTAGGTGTGCGTTCTAATAGAGTTAGTCGTTCGTGTAAATAACCTGCAGTAGTCACGCGCCCTACTTTCCTTGGCCGCGCAACTCTACCGTGAGTCTTGATATAATATATCTAATCCAAAACAGCAAAGCTGTAAAAAAAGAGTGCGGCCCTGAGAAAGGCTATGGTGAAAAAAGATGTGAAATCCAAGGTGGCGGCCAAGAAATGGCTGTGATGGTAGGTTAATGGTAAAAATTTTAATAACGACAATTCAGGTGAATTTTGTGCCAAGACCAAGCGGCACCAAATTCACCTGAATTGTTGTTATTAAAATTTTTACCATTAACCTACCATCACAGCCATTTCTTGGCCGCCACCTTGCATTTCACATCTTTTTTCACCATAGCCTTTCTCAGGGCCGCACTCTTTTTTTACAGCTTGGCTGTTTTGGATTAGATTTCACTTCTTTTTGTATTTGTATACCCCAAAGCCGGCCTATGACTGGCTTTAGGGCTTTTTAACCTGTCATTTTTTCTTTACTACAGGAAGAAGAAAAGATGAAGCAGGATAATTTCTTTGTAGCTGACCTCTCTGCAAGGTGATCCTTCTAGCTGATCTCTCTACCGGATGACTTGCTTGTAGCTGAACTCTCAACAGGGTGATTTGTTTGTAGCTGAACTCTCTACAAGGTAACTTCTTCTAGCTGATCTTTCTACAGGGTGATTTGTTTGTCTCTACAGGGCAATTTGTTTGCAGCTGAACTCTCTACATGGTAGTTTCTTTATAGCTGAACTCTCTACAATGTAACTTCTTCTAGCTGAACTCTCTACAGGGTAACTTGTTTCTAGCTGAACTCTCTACAGGGTGATTTGTTTGTAGCTGAACTCTCTACAAGGTAACTTCTTCTAGATGATATGATCTTTCTACAGGGTGATTTGTTTGTAGCTGAATTCTCTACAGGGCAATTTGTTTGCAGCTGAACTCTCTACATGGTAGTTTCTTTGTAGCTGAACTCTCTACAATGTAACTTCTTCTAGCTGAACTCTCTACAGGGTAACTGCTGAACTCTCTACAGGGTGATTTGTTTGTAGCTGAACTCTCTACATGGTAATTTCTTCTATAGATGATCTTTCTACAGGGTGATTTGTTTGTAGCTGAATTCTCTACAGGGCAATTTGTTTGCAGCTGAACTCTCTACATGGTAGTTTCTTTGTAGCTGAACTTTCTACAATGTAACTTCTTCTAGCTGAACTCTCTACAGGGTAACTGCTGAACTCTCTACAGGGTGATTTGTTTGTAGCTGAATTCTCTACAAGGTAACTTCTTCTAGATGATCTTTCTACAGGGTGATTTGTTTGTAGCTAAACTCTCTACAAGGTAACTTCTTCTAGCTGATCTTTCTACAGGGTGATTTGTTTGTAGCTGAATTCTCTACAGGGCAATTTGTTTGCAGCTGAACTCTGTACATGGTAGTTTCTTTGTAGCTGAACTCTCTACAATGTAACTTCTTCTAGCTGAACTCTCTACAGGGTGACTTGTTTCTAGCTGATCTCTCTACAGGGCGACTTGTTTCTAGCTGAACTCTCTACAGGGTGATTTGTTTGTAGCTGAACTCTTTGCATGATTGTTTCTTTGTAACTGAACTCTCTACAATGTGACTTCTTCTAGCTGATCTCTCTACATGATGACTTGTTTCTAACTGAACTCTCTATAGTGTGATCTGTTCATAGCGGAACTTTCTACTGGGTGATTTGTTTGCAGCTAAACTCTTTGCATGATTGTTTCTTTGTAACTGAACTCTCTACAAGGTAACTTCTTCTAGCTGATCTCTCTACAGGGCAATTTGTTTGTAGCTGAATTCTCTACAGGGTGATTTATTTGAGCTGAACTCTCTACATGATGGCTTCTTTGTAGCTGAACTCTCTATTAGGTACTTTCTTCTAGCTGATCTGACTACAGGGTGACTTGTTTTTAGCTGAATTCCCTACAGAATAACTTGCAATGTAATATAACTGTGTAAATTATACATGCAGCTGAATGCATTATTAGGGTAACTGTTCTATTAGAGTATCTCGATCTCGCATTTGCTGCACATAGTTGCTTTTCGAATCATAACTCAGTGATTTGTAATCCGATTCTTCTGTACTACTGCAAGAACTTTCTATGATGATTATTCCAGCTACATACTGATTTTCAGTTCATTGCTCTAAGCGGTTTGCCTGGTAGACACGAAAACTAATAGTTTTTTTTTTCATAAAAATCGATCGCGTAATTCTGACACAGGTTGGGTTTTGTGTCATATCTCCATGGTCTTTATCCCGATTCCTTTCAAACCACAAAAAGGCACTCCTACGATGGTTGCTCCATCTACATATCAATTTTCAACTGACTCCTCCAAGGGGTTTACCTTGTAGGCGTGACAGACCTTCGACCTTATTTTACGCAAATAATCGGTAATATCTCCGTGAATGTTCATCGGATTCATACCAAAGTTGGTACGGAGATCCGCCTTAATGAGCCCTTTAAGTGTGCCAAATTTCAGCCCAATCCGAGCACGCATTCGTGTTTTATGGCGAATTTTGCCAAGTGTGCGAAATGAAGATGAAGAAGAAAAAAAACGAAGAAATTAAAACGAAATTTTGTTCGCTCGTATCTCGGAAATGGCTGGACCGATTTTCTTCAAATTTGATATGTAGACTCCCCTAACTGGGCGACACGTCTCTAGCAAATTTGGTTCCAATGGGATAAGGGATCACAGAGCTACATAGGTGTGACAATTGCGTTTTCTTTCTTCCTGTTAATATACTCACGGTGTGGCGCGCCGGCTTTTTGGGCCGCACGACACACTATCGTGTGTCTTGATATATATATATATTATGTATATTCACAGTTTGGGAAAATTTTATGACTTGTACAGTTAGAAAATTCTTATATGTTGTAAATATTGTAAAACCACATGATGTAATAAAACAGGTTGAGCAAGTTTGTGAGAAAGTCAGGTGCACTTTTATAATTTCCCACAACCAGTAAGTTGCAGTAAAAGGACAAACATTAATTTTGATATTGGACATAATAAACACTGCACATTTCTGCCTAAAGTATACACATGTTTGTCCATGTACTGTTTACCTGGAGATTAGTGTAAGGGACCATAGTTCCTGCACTGTGTTAACTGATACCATTCCTACTTCTATATAGAGGAATTTTAAGTTGGATTAGGGATCAAAGAAACAAGTTATCTACAATCAGTGAGGCTGATGCGTACTCAGTATTCTCCTGTCTTGGAAGAATACTTGATTTGGTACGAGTAGCTAAACCCACTTCTGCTGCTTTGGTCCGACCCTGGATTAATCATGGACTTTATAGGCATGTATTATTAAACATTACATCACTGTGGCACCTGGGATTAGACTACTCAAAGCTCACAGGTTTAATTGATCTTGTGGTTAGAAGTATAACTTCTTTCAAAAACAGTCACTTTAAATGGCAATGCCAAGGCATAATATCCATCATTATATGAATGTACTGTGAGAGTTTAAAGGAAATATGACAATTGTGGAAGGAGATCCAATTGGCATCTTCGCCAAAATTAGTTACCACTTATACTAGCACTTTGCAACATAAATAAAAGGTTTATAGCAGTTGCATTGTAATAATGATAGGAGAGGTCAAGAAATGAAGTGTAAAATGTATGGCTTCATGATTTCAAATCTTGCAAAGAAAATGAACCCAACTAATCAGGGCGTGTGCAACAGTATTCAGTTGACCAAGTTCCTTGGCGCTGATTTGTCTTGTGCTAGGTGAGTGAATTGGTATGGATACAAAGATTTTTTTATCTCTAGTATGAAGTTGAAACTTCATCGTAGGTCCATGAGCTGAGGTGTTTAAAAATAATACAAATCACGTGAATTATGGTCAGGATTGCAAAACCGTTGCTACATGTAAATAACTCATTGTAGTGGTCACGCTTGTTTAGTGGGGCATGCACTTTTCACTTTCTTGGCCACATGACTGAGTCTTGATAATAACCGCATAATACACACACACACACACACACACACACACACACACACACACACACACACACACACACACACACACACATGTATGTTGTCACAACTTTGCAACAAGATTACCACAGTTAAACACACAATTAATTTATTAAAAATCTCAGATTGCCAAACTTTTGTCTATAAAAGTATTCATGTTAGGTTAAAGCTACTTTAAATGGAAGTACAGTATATTACATAGAAACATACTGTATTACAGTAAATAGGCCTACTGTGTGATGGGCTAAATCCACTACCTGAAGATGATCCTCCACTTGTTCCACTTCCACTTGCTCCACTTCCACTTGCTCCACCTGAAGAACCTCCACTTGATCCAGCTGTATGAGATAATGCATTTGTCATGATCAGTTACGTGCTGTAATAACAGTGGAGAAACTTAAAGAGTTTAGGCATGCGTACATTATGCTGGAGTAATTTTTGGAATAATCGGTGATAAAAAGAATCAGGAATAATTCTGGAATAATAGGGTGATGTTCCGGAATAATTAATTAGAATTCACACATTTTTTGTGTAGTATCATAGAAAAATTGCAAAGGAACATTCACAATCATTGCTAGCGCAAAATCTGGCAAAAAGATCAAGATATTCTAATAGAGCAGTCACTTACCCGAATAGAACAGTCAGACAAGTTTAGTTGTGACTGCTCTATTAGAGTATCTTGATCTTTGGGTGGGTATAGTTTTCTTGCTTGCAAGTGGTTATATATTTTTACAATTCCAGGAATTACTCCAGGAATATTTGGGAATAATAGGTGAATAAAAGGGGCGTGCCCTTTTATAATCAAGAATAGGCACGCCCCTTAGTTCCACTGGAATAATAAGTGGAATTAAGGGGCATACCTATTCTTGATTAGCTAGAATAAAGTACTAAACTACTAAGAATGATAGATAGCTGGCATTATTATACGAGTACTGGCTGAAAGGAGCTGAAAAACCTCTAAAAGATCAATATAGTCTAATAGAATGCTCAAATACTCTAATAGAGCAGTCAGATCGTTTCATTTTAACAATCTGCAGACAGCATCAGGGATTTAACTGCATGATTACCTGCAACTCTGAAACTTGTACATCTTATACCAGTGTATCTTTAAGTCTTTCAACAAACATATTGATATCATTATCCACCAAACTTAACATGTAGTTATAGCTACAGCTTTAATACACTGATAATTGAAAACTCTTTTGTTATAATCCTGATAGCTATTTTACGTCTGTTATATTGGCTATAACCATTATGTGTAAGGTGGAATGCTCCGTTAATTCTGACAAAACTACTTATATCAGCGTTTTGAGACTATAGCTACAGAAACTAAGTGAGCATTATTATGGAATAATAGGCTAGATAAAAGAATAATAGGAGAAATTTTTGGGAAATTCTGGAAAGAATAATAGATAAAATTTTGAGCATATTAGGCTCAGGCCTAAATGGGACACAAAGGAGGACACTGGTAAGTCCATGAAGAATGCACTGTACATACTGCGGTATGCCAAAAGGCACCTGTCGGGCCGAAGCGATGCCAAACAGTGAAAAAATCAAGCCTGTAGCCTTAGCCGTTATCGAGTTACACTTGTCTGAAGGCATCAGTCAGTAAGTCAGTTACTTACTCAGTCAGTCAGTAGAAAATTCTGTTGAAATTTTTTTTTTAAAATTCCGTAGCAACTTGTTGAAAGTGTTTCGGGTTATCTGAAAGCTTGATTGGGCTTAGTTTTACCTCACCAATACTGCCTCATCATCATCAGGCTGGATTTTGGGTGATGTTATTTCATGGGCCACGCCTACTCCTTTGTGGTCCCTACTATACAGTTACTATAACTGTATGATGTTCTTGATAGGGTGTCAGCAATCTCTAGCTATTTTCCAGGGCAGTATACAAGCTTGATTGAATACTTTTGTATAGACATGATCATCTTTTGGGGTGTAGCTGGTGCTTGATGGAATGGCTTCTTGAATATGGCTTCCAAAAGTTTGTGGTCAGTCTCCACTTCAATGGCAGGTATGACCTAAATGTTTTCGTGGAATCTGGTGCACTCAAACAATACAGCAAGCATTTCCTTTTCAATTTGGGCATAGTGTTGCTGGCACCTGGTGAGTGCTCTGGATGCATAGGCAATGGGGTATTGTCCTGTAGGAGGACTGCTTCTAATCCTTCTTCAGGAACCAGGCACATGCCCACAGCCAGCCTTCACAATCAACCTTTTCCAGGCTGTGGGCATGCACCTGCTATTATAATAATTGAAGCATTGAATTAAACATAATTATTAAATAACTTTTACCACATGTTATATTATGTGACCGGATCTGCAAAAGGGTTTGTAGCCTTTCTGAGTGCATGTACTTGGCAGCCCATAATTTGACTTGAAATCAAGTCATAGCACACCCCTGGCCTACCACTATTACTGAGTGTAAGTTTAGGGCAATAAATTAAACACATATATGATTAGTCAACCATGCAAGGCTGTAAGAACCCATATAACAGGTCCAACCACATTTATTAAAGCTACTTACACATTTTCCTTTGGATATCTGTAGCAAACCTTTCATATGGTCCTTCAAGCTCTACCATCTTAGTTAGAAGCATAGGAACATAATGATCTGCATCTACTCCAACAACTTTATCAAGAAAGTATGTTGCTTTGTCAGCGTTTGTTTTTTCTGTGGACATCATATCTTTATGATTCATGGTGAAAAACCCTGCAGCATCCAATTTAGCAACAAATATTGCATCCTCCATTGGCAAAATGTTAAGCTTTTCCTTAAACTTTCTTATGGCATCCGTAGCAGACATTGCTCCTTTTCCTGCCATCTTCGTATTCTAGAACTAACAACAACACAAGTTGACATTAATGATTTGTTTCTAAAACTACAGTACAAATTAATGTTGGGTTTGACAATGTAAGGCAGGTATCTTTAGTCTAACTACATCCTGAATGGGCAGGTCCAGGGGATTCAAAGGGTCCATGGTAACCCTTTTTGGAAGAGCCTAAAAAATTATAATAGATGAGCTGCTGATAAGTTTCCCTTAAACTTGGTTAACCAAATCAGTTTATCAAAGACATACTTATTGCAAGCATCTACAGTGGCAAAACATTTATTTTACCTCTCTTTACTGTATAATCACTTGAAACTGATACTCCACCATTTTCATATTAAAAATGTGCCTCTAAAATAATTATCATTTTATGTGTTACCATACAACAGAAAATAATATTGATGTAAGGAAATTAGATGAATTTCAGTTAACCAGTTTTAACTAACTAAAAATTGACAAAAGCAATAGATCACAGATCTAAACACTGACAAGCACTTATTGACATTTAATGAATGTATTAAACCGATACATCAAATATTTCTTTCAGCAAAATTTCCTGTCGTATCGTAAAGCTATTTCGGCTACTTTGAAATGTTTCAATTGCATTTCCGAATGCCTAATGGTAAGTGGAACTTTGCTGGAGACTGATTATTTGTTATGAAATATTACAGGTAGTTTGATTGATTACCAAGGAGAGGAATCCCCTTGTTTAAAGTCTGCATCCGGTTAGGGTCTCATATCACACTACAACCATAGACAATAGTTGAGTACTTTGTCTTCTAATTTGTCATAAATCAAATATTACAGTAGTACTGTTTAAGTAGGGATCACCCATAAGTATTGTTTGCCGCCAATAATGCTGCCTTTAAAAATCATCCTAGAGAAATAGTATGAGACAAAAATCACCTTTGCAAAATAGTATTAGTCCATCTAACATGAAATATAGCATAAAAACAAGAAAATACTTACCAATGACTGGATAAAGATTCCTTTAAAAATTGCCAAAATTTGAAATTTAGTCTGTCTGCTTTATTATTATCATATTATTATATTAACTGTTGTGCAGCAATCAATACAGATTATAATGCACAGGTGTGTTACATTGTACGTGCTTGTCTAAATTAATACAAAGTGATCACAGGTTAGGGAGTTAACTAGTTACAAAGAGGGTAAAGTGTTCCAAATTTTAATTACAGAAGGGAAGAATGAAAACTTAAAGGAGTCAATTCTTTTGGGTAGTTGAGTGAAGTATCCTTCTCTTATGGAATGGTAATTAGGTACACAGTAGCAGGTGGGTAAGTCAATAAGATGATTTAATATATACATCATAATACTATTGCTATGAAATATTCTGTCCTTAAATGTAAAGAAGTTCAGTTTATTTAACATAGAAATAACACTGCTGTCAGAGAATAATTATTGAAACAAAATTTTGCTACAGATGTCTGAATACTTTCTAATCTGTATATGTTTATAAGGATGTATGGGTCCCAGACAGGTGAAGCAAACTCAATGATAGGGCACGCCATAGATTTATATAAGTCACATTTGATGTGAGGAGGACACTGATAAAGTTTTAGCGCAGAAAGGCATTGACTTGTCTAGCTTTGTTAGTAATGGTAAAGATATGTTCATTCCATGTCAGCCTTTCATCAATAGTTACTACTAAGTACTTACTGTGAGTTACCTGTTTAATGATGGAGTTTGGAAAAGTAATACTGGTGGTAAATAGGGTTCATTTTTTTTAGTGATCCATAAGAATTCACACTTAATGGGATTGAACTCCATAAGCCATAATAATAATATTATGACAGACCATTGATATAATAAGTTTAAGTCTTCTTGCAGACAGATACAGTCTGCTTCAGAGTGGATAACTGAATATAATAAGACATCGTCAGCATATAACTTTATCCTGTTATGAACACAATCAGGAGATCAGTAACATTATAGAATATGAATATTATTATTTTTACAATAAAGACAAAACATAGCAATAGGAAATAAATTAGAAAAACAAATAAATAAATTGTTCAGTTACAATGCTTCAGACATAGATGCTCCATCAACCACCCCCAGTGACCGTCGTCTTGCCCGAGAGCCCCGAACACAAAGCAAAGTAGCACGAAGGAGTCTTGCTTTTACCCAGCCCATGACAACACTGTATGACTTTTCCCACCTCGCAGCCAAATGATCAACTAGACACTTCAAAAAGAAATTTGCTTCACTGCCAAGTAGGCCATCAACACTAAAGCAAAGTGGGGTAAAACTAGCATGGCGTGCTTGACAAGCTAGAGAATACTTCCTTTTTTCTCAGCTTCAGCAGACCAAAGAACAGTTTGAGGCTAACGACTGCAATATGAAGGAGCATCAGTATCAACTACACGCACAGGGGTTCCCAAACACCACATACTCTTAAATCAGCAATCAAAGGTTCAGAGGTGGAGTTAGATTCACAAACAATAGGTTCTTTCTGAACTTGTTTCCATACAAAAGAGGACAAATCCCCAATAGCGTCCCGAACTTCATTGTGGCGTTGGAAAACTAGACCTCCAACACGGTAATCCAAAGTAATAGCCCTCAGCGGGCAACCAGTTGCCCAAGCCAATACGAGTTTAACCACTGTATTCCTTTTATACTAGCTGTAAGCATGCCTAAGAGAATTCGATTATGAGAGGTAGAGTTCAACAATGTAGCTATATTTGTTATGACAAATGGACAAATCTAGAGATATCACAGAAAATTCTGTTTGTTTTAGTAATATTCCTGTTTTGAGCTATTAGCATAATTTACAAAGACCTAGATGGGTACGCTTACTTGTGGAATGGTTATTTTGTGTTATCTGTAATGTGGGTATGGTCCGTAATCGAAACTGTGCCAACAACTGTTTGCCATCATTATCCACTCAAGCCTTGTCTTTGAGCTATAGACCTATTCTATACACCTGTTCTTCGCACACTGCTGTGGTGCTATGGGCACAAAACAACTCATGACTTTTCTTGCTGACACTTAGCCACATATTTCACTATAGTACTGCTCTCAGTTACAACTCTAACTTTACTTTGGAAGCACTGATAAGGCGTGAGCTTTGATTTCTCCAGCTCTCAGAGAAATACATGTTCGGTCTTACGCGCTTACTGTATTTTAACATTGTGTGACGATTTCAGTACAACATATCCAGTCCCACAATCACTCCACTTGTATATCTGTATAAAATTAATAATCCCATTATAAGTCAGTTAGGAACCACACCCTTGGTTCTTCATGGTTTTAAATTAGAAACCTCAGTCTCTTAATCCACGAAGAACCTCAGTCTGGGTTCCTAACCTATTCATAATAGTTGTACAAGATGATGCAAGTAGCTCAGTTATATACATCATGCGTAAATCTGTAACTGACCACAAAATGTGGTTGAGTATGATGCATGAGAATATGCAGTATTTTCCTTGAATTCCCAGCAAATACAATGAGAAAGCAATATGTCAAGCAGCCACAGAAAGGTACTAGCTACAAATGACATGAGTATATACGTTGGTAACTAAAAATGATGGTTTATGTGTCTCCATCAGATTGATATAGTAACTCTCCCAAAGATAATCAGGTGTTTATGAAAACCGCCACTATAAGGAGTTGACCACATGTGACCACATTTTGGAAAATCACCCTTATGGTTGCGCATGAAACAATTAGAAATTTGAAACTAGCAATGTGCTGTTAATAGCAGAAAACACTTTTCAGGTAATTTATTCAAGGTTTAATTTATAATTTATTTATGGTTTATTCTACCCTTAAATAAGCAGGAATTTAACTTATGATGCTGTGATTTATCATTTTAATGTGGCGATGCTCCCATAAGTGTGATTTTCCAAATATTTGGTTAGGATAAATGATTTAACTGTAATTTTGATATACGATTGGTTTCCTTCATATTTCATTAATAACAACTACAATCAATCATTTCTCAAGAAACATATAGGGAAAAAACTTATGTTGTAGGCTATGTTCTCTGAAAATAAAAATATACTAACGCTCATAACTAGGTTTCAATATAATAATATTATTTTTCTATTTGTGATATTCACACCATAAGAAATTTTTGCATAGCCGCTGACAAAGATGCGACACATTAGGGGGATTATATAGGTTTGTTTATCAATGGCAACAATGGTATTCACAATTTAACTTTGAAAATATATATATATTTTTCAAAAGTTACCTCCAGCAACATTCAACTTCCCGAAAACCAGATGAATGGCCACAGTGGTTGAGAAGATTTGAACAGTTTCAACTTACATCTGGTTTGTCAGAAGAAAAGAGTCAAGCTAAGCAAATCAGCACTCTACTCTACTGTTTGGGCGAAGAAGCAGAGAGCGTATTAGCTTCTACCAGCATCACATCAGAAGAGAGACAAAAGTATGAAACTGTTGTAGCTAAACTTAATGGTTACTTCAAGGTTTGCAAAAATGTCATATTTGAGAGAGCTAGATTTAACCGCAGAAACCAATTACCAGAAGAATCCGCAGAAGAGTACATCACCACACTCTACAGCTTGGTAGAAAACTGTGAATATGGAGATTTGACTTCCCAAATGATCAGAGATCGCCTAGTTGTAGGAATCCATGACACTGTACTCTCTGAGCATCTGCAGATGGATGCTACCTTGACCCTAGACAAAGCTATGCAGATGGTACACCAAAGAGAAGCCGTACAACAGCAGCAGCAAGTATTCCTGAATCAAACCACCAAACCACAATTATCAGTTGACCATGTGAAAGGCAGGAAATTTAAATCCCTTCATACTAAAGGTATTACATTGAACAGAGACAAACAAACTCAAAAACACAAATGTATCCGCTGTGGCAACAAACCTCATCTTCACAGTATTTTCCCAGCTAGAGACTCAGTTTGCCACAAGTGCAAGAAGAAGGGCCACTACAGTCTGTCAAAACATGTTCATGAAATGACTTCAGACAGTCAATAGCCAGATGAAGACCTAGATGTGATCTATCTTGATGCCATCGAGTCTGGGAAAGGCTCCACCTGGAATGTTACAATTGATATCAATGGTCAACATGTGATGCTTAAATTAGACACTGGAGCAGAAGTACAGCTGTTACCCAAGAGACACTTGGCAATGTTGTGCTTAAACCAGCCACCAAGTCTCTGTGTGGGCCAGATAGGAAGCCACTAAAAGTCCTGGGTAAGTTGACAGTGCGTGATGAATTGAAGCGTATGGAATCAATGGGTGTTATTCCCCTATGAGTGAACCTTCACCATGGTGTTCCGGCATGGTTGTTGTCCCAAAGCCTTCTGGACACGTCAGAATCTGTGTAGATCTCAAACATCTAAATCAGAATGTTCAACGAGAGTTTCACCCCTTACCCTGTGTCAAGGAGACTTTAGCACAGCTGACTGGAGCATGAGTATTTACAAAGCTAGATGCTAACATTGGGTTCTGGCAGATCCCACTTGCCAGAAACTCGCGTCTTCTAACTACGTTTATAACTCTCTTTGGAAGGTATCGCTTCCACAAACTACCCTTTAGTATAACTAGCGCTCCTGAACTTTTTCGGTGACGCATGAGCTCTGTATTGACTGGATTGTCAGGTGTAGTTTGTTTAATGGATGGTGTCCTTGTGTTTGGTAAGAATCAGGCTGAACATGACGAACATTTGGAAGCAGTCTTGAAACGACTAGTCTCAGCTGGTGTTACACTCAATACCAATAAATGCGAATTTTCTAAATCTGAACTCAAGTTCCTTGGACACATTGTAAATCAACATGGAGTACAAGCTGACCTAGACAAGGCAAAAGCAATCTTAAAGATGCAGCCACCAAAGAATATTTCAGAGATGCGACGATTTGTTGGCACAACGAATCAACTATCGAAGATTGTCCCATGTAGTGCAGAGTTGATGAAACCACTGACAGAATTGCTCAGTTCTAAACGGGTTTTCCAGTGGGTACCAAGCCAGAGTAAAGCCTTTGCAGACATTAAAGAGAAATTGACAAACGCTCCACTTCTAGCATTGTATGTATGACCCTCAAGCAGAAACAAAAGTTTCAGCAGATGCTTCATCATTTGGGCTGGGAGTGGTGATCCTGCAGAAGGCTCAGAACGACTCTACTTGGTGACCTGTTGCGTTTGCTTCACGCACAATGACGAACATTGAAGTGCGCTATGCACAGATAGAAAAGGAACCGCTTGCACTGACATGGGCATGCAAGAAGTTTTCCATGTACCTCATTGGAAAATTGTTCATTCTAGAAACTGATCATAAATTTGGACACATTTGATCTCCTTGCTTGGACACAATAATTTGGACAATTTACCACCTCATATTTTATGTTTCAGATTACGTCTGATGAGATACAATTTTCATATCATTCATGTTGCAGGAAAGGCTCTTACCACAGCACTCTCTCAAGAGCTCTTTTACAGTTACAGTCCACCGACTCCTGTGAATTACAAGAAGTAGTGGAAGCATTTATGTCTGCTGTTATTGAAGCTATTCCAGCAAGTACTGACCATTTAGAACAGATACGCCAAGCACAACAGGAAGACCCCACCTTGTCACAAGTACTGAAATATTGCCAAGAAGGTTGGCCAGCCAAACATCACATCAAGGGTCTAGTGAAACAGTACTGGTGTGTACGCAGTGAGCTATGCATACATAATGAACTGTTGTTGAGTGCTGATAGAATTGTCATTCCCACATGTCTTCAGCAGGATGTACTATCACGTATTCACCAGGGACATCAAGGAATTGTCAAATGTAGACTTCGAGCTCACACATCCGTTTGGTGACCAGGCCTATCTCAGCAAATTAAGACAATGATTCAAAACTGCAAAGACTGTTGTCAGAATTTTCAAACACGTTGTGAGCCAATGATTCCATCTACACTGCCAATCTGACCATGGGAGAAGATAGCAACCGATTTGTTTGAGTTGAAGGGCATTACTTATTTACTACTAGTGGATTACTACTCCAGATTTATAGAGGTCATGAAGTTGTCAGCTACTACTACAAAGAGTGTCATTTCAGCAATGATGCCTATCTTTGCTAGATATGGCATACCAGATGTCATAATATCCAACAATGGTCCACAGTACTCATCCCAGGAGTTTGGTGAATTTACAAAGAATTTTAATTTCAAGCATGTCACAAGTAGCCCGCATCACCCCCAGGGAAATGGTGAGGCAGAAAGAGCTGTCAAAACAGTCAAGAAACTCCTGAAAGGAAACACTGACCCTAATCTTGCTTTATTGGCTTACAGATCGATCCCATTATCTTGGTGTCAATCGTCTCCAGCCCAGTTGCTCATGGGGAGACAGATTCGTTCAACAGTACCAATGTCTGCTAAATTGCTCAACCCTAAGTGGCCAGATTTACAGAAATTCCGTAACTCAGGTGAACAGTTTAAGCAGGCTCAGAAGTGTAACTTTGACAAGAGACACAGAGCAACGAACCTGCCAGAGTTTGAGAGTGATGATACAGTGTTTATTGCGACTAGACCAGGTACAAACCCTTCACCTGGAACAATTGTACAGAGTACTAGAGACTGGTCATATGCCCCCTCTGGAGTTGTTAGAAGGAACAGATGTCATCTACATTCTAGACCAGAAGAATTCCCTATGGCTCCAATGACTGTCGACAGATCAGAATCAAGTGTGGTCCCAGCACAAAGTCCTGTTGCTACTAGAACTAGAACTGGGACAGCCATACATCCTCCAGACAGACTGAACCTCTAGAGAAAGGGGGATGTAGTGTAACAGACTGAACGTTATAATAGATGCATACATGATTATTGTATTTAGGCTCTGTATGCTCATATTTACTCACTTGAGGTCTCGTGATGTCATACATGTTTGATTGTATTATGATTCTGATGACTGTCTAATAAACCTGAACTATACATGACTGAAACTGAAACTAGATATGCCCAAATAGAGAAAGAAGCTTGGCCATAACATGGGCTTGTGAAAGATTTTCTGATTACACCTTAGGAATTAAAATTCATATTGAAACTGACCACAAATTATTTGTTCCTCTCCTTGGTTCAAAGTTTCTAGACAGTTTTCCACCAAGAATTCTCCATTTACGTCTCCGCTTAATGCAATTTGATTATACAATTTCACATGTGCCAGGCAAGTTACTTTACACTGCCGACACTCTCTCTTGCTCACCACAACCATTTTCAGAATCTGATCAACAACTTGCAGAGCTTACTGATAGTCAAATGACCAGTACCACTTTTCAATTCCCAACTACAAAAGACAGTTAAACAAGTATCAAAGAGCTTAAAGAGAAGACCCAATTAGCTCAAAACTCATCACATTCTGTCAAACAACTTGGCCAGAAAAACATGTTATTACTGGACAGCTTAGCAAGTACTGGAATGTTAGTAATGAACTGACTGTTTGTGATTCTTTACTCCTTTACAGAGCTCGTATTGTTGTACCTACAAAGCTTCAACTTGACACCCTATGTAAAATCCATTGTGGTCACCAAGGTATGGAGAGATGCCGTCTTCGAGTAACAACCTCAGTGTGGTGGCCGAGAGTATAGTCACAAATGGAACAATTCATCAAACAATGCCCCACTTGTGTGAAATTTACACCTCCTGCCAGAAACCAATGCACAGCTCAGAACTACCTAAATATCCTTGGCAGAAAGTGGCTACAGACCACTTTGAACTGAATAAACAATCATATTTGTTAGTAGTAGATTACTACTCACGTTATCCAGAAGTCATCAAACTAAATTCCACCACTTCTGCAAGCATTGTAAGTGCCATGAAGACAATATTCTCCCGACATGGAATACCTCAGACAGTTATAAGTGATAATGGACTTCAATATGACTCTTCAGAGATGAAAATATTTTCCTCAACTTATGGATTCAAACATGTCCTTATTACCTGCAAGGGAATGGTCTTGCTGAATGCATGGTTAAGACTGTGAAAAGTCTTCTAAGGCAGACTTCTGATCTGGCTTTTACCCTCCTTAGTTACCGAGCTACACCACTTCCATGGTGCCTCTTGAGTCCTGCTGAACTCCTGATGGGGCGACGATTGAGAACAGATGTACCACAAGTTGCAAACCAACTAGTTCCTAACTGGCCACATCTTCAAGGCTTTGCAGAGGACAAGCAGTATATGGAACAGCAGAAAGAGCAATATGATTGCTGCCATAGAGTAAGATCTGCAGCACAGCTTCCAGCAGACACAGATGTATGGGTAAACTAACAAAGTAAACAAGTGCCAGGTACAATCACTTCAAACTCTACCACACCAAGATCATTATATTGTCAACACACCATCTGGCAGTTAGAAGGAACCGATCTCATATACAGAACAACTTACTGACAAAACAACTACAATTAATACACACCAAACAAGTGATCCTGACGGACGAATCACTAGATCTCAAACTGGCACACAGATTAGACCACCTGAAAGACTTAACTATTCTTAAGACTTAAGAAAGGGAGATGTGGTGTGATCCAATACTGAACAACATGCACACACATACTTTGTATGTAACCTTCTAAGTGTAATGTATTAGCTAGCTATAATTGACTTATACTATAATGATGTATGACATCATGTGTAGTTGTATGGTTGCCTCTATATATTGTGTGTTGTACTTACTATTTATCATTCTGCTATATATTCATTCTGTTGACTAACTGTCTATTGGTAATAACTGCGAGTAACACAGCGACTAGCTTCACACTACAACCTTTTGTTTTAATTCATCTTGCAACAACCACTTTTGCTACTGACTTTATTATATTTGTAATATAATTTATCGCTTATGCAAATATCACATTTGCATGAAATTTTGTCATAGCTAATCTCTAAGTAACTTTCTCAACAAGAACATGATGTGGAACAGCTAAAAGGAATAATAGTTAAGAACTTTTATAGTCACAATTTTGTTGTTCTCAGTATGAAGATTTGTCTACAGCAAACTTAATAAGATTCATATATATTACTGATGTTCATTATTGACAGGCAGTATGCCTGCCATATCAAATGCATAATATCTCTGTAACTACTAGCAGTTTCCTTCGTTTTTCCTTAACAATACAAACAATAAGGAAAACTGTAGTCAATTACATTGTTCACTATGTTCTCAGATAATGCAAAAGTGGCAGTGGATGTCTCTAGTAATACAAATATTTCCCATTTATTTTTTTATTATTCTCAATAATTATTATAGTGATAATAACACAATACTAACCTTTTTGTATGACTGAAAACTAAGATGGGAGTAATGAGTGGGATTAGACACAAGTTTGTTTAGAGCAGAGACCAATGGTATTCACAACCCAAATTCCTCAGAAATGTTTATGTCAAGGAAATGTAACTCTGACTTTTTAAAATTCCCATTGTAAAAATAAATTAATGTTGCTAGACAGTCTCAAAAGCCGTTCTTCCCTACCAGAGTACATACAGCAATAAACACAATACAAAACACAACTACTACCTACAAGCCACCCTGATACAACCATATCAATCATCGTCATTTCTTCAACTATACCACCTTCATACCCATATTCCTAAGTGGCAAGAGGACTAACACTCAACCTTGGCTTTTTGCTAGTACATGGTGAACATTTTAAGCCAAATTGCAAGGTTGTAGATTAATTCTAGCAGAAGTTGTGGCTGTAAATGAAAATGTCCGGCCTGTAGCTAGTTTATTTTCAGAATAGTTGCTGTACAAATCAATCAGTTATGTCACTCTTCCTACTGTCTAGTGCTATAATTCCAAAACTACTGACTACAGAAGGCCAAAACTTTGGTGATCCAATCCTTGGATACTGCAGATAATGCTGAGAACAAAATTTGGAAGTTGTGAGAACAAGTCAGGTTTTTGCTGAGACAGTCAAATATTGTTAAGATGCATATTAAGAGCATATAGGCAACTCACTGCAACAGTATGAACGTGGTGCTCCAATTAAACTCTACCTCAGAACAATACAATAGTGCTGTTCCTACTTGCTTAGTTACTGTGCCATGTATATAGCTATAGTCTTCTTGACTCATTCCTACTCCAGTGATCCACTTCTGCTAACTTAGGGTGTCGTGGCTGGAATACAAGTACTAATATTGTTCAGAATGTATAAAAATAACTTAGCAGTAGACTACTCTGAATCAAACTATCATTAAGCTGATAAAATCAGAGAGAATTCCTCTTTTATTTATACGAGTAAAAAATGGGTAGTTATACCTGTACCATGCACTAGTGTTAGTTGTGAGTATTAAATGTGCCAAAAATATCAGGTGAATTTGTACTCTGTCTGTACATGTGTACACAGGATATGGTAAATCAAAGTATAGCCTGCTCAGTAAAAACATATCTAATAATAACAGTGGACTAAAACTGATCACTCATATTGACAAGGTCACAACAATGTCAGATATATCCACATGGTTGTATGTACTGCGGTATGCCAAAAGGCACCTCTCAGACTAAAGTGATGTCGAACAGAGAAAAAATCAAGCCCGTAGCTTTAGCCATTATTGAGTTACACTTGTCTGAAAGAATCAGTCAGTCAGTCAGTAGAAAACTCCGTAAATTTTTTTTCTTTTTTAAAATTCTGTAGCAACTTGTTGAAAAAATTTTCAGATTGATCTGAAAGCTTTTTTTTAGGCTTAGTATTACCTAACCAATACTGCCTCATCGTTGCGAGGGAAAATTGAGGATGATTTATTTTAGGTGATGTTTTTTCATTGGCCACGCCTACTCCTTTGTGGTCCCTACTATACAGTACTATTGTACTTTATGATTATCTTGTGAAAAGTGAAGTATGTATTACACTTTGTTGTCAGCTATGTTCAACCCATTACACAGTATTTTGAATCAAGATCTGTTCGAAAAACACCTCTGCAATTCACGCATACCAAAAGAAAGGAATGGTGCTGTGCACACCACTTATATCAATTATTGCCTGAAAAGTGAAGTATCCATTATGCTTTGTTGTCGGCTATGTTCAACCCATTACACAACAGTACGAATCAAGAACTGTTTGAAAAGCACCTCTGCAATCAAAATAGCCACTATTAAAATACAGACTTTTTCTGTTACGAAGGGAAGTCATCATGTGCTACTGCCAAATCAACACTTTTCTTTGACAACAAAGATGAATGGGACACAAAGGAGGACACTGGTAAGTCCATGAAGAATACATTGTATGTACTTTGGTATGCCAAAAGGCACCTCTTGGGCCGAAGCAGTGAACAACCTTAGCTTTTATCGAGTTACGCTTGTCTAAAGGCATCAGTCAGTCAATCAGTCAGTCAGCAGAAAATTCTGCTAAATAATTTTTTTTTAAATTCCATAGCAACTTCTTGAAAGCATTTCGGGTCAATCTGAAAGCTATTTGGGCTTAGTTTTACCTAACCAATACTGCCTCATCGTCATCAAGGAAAATTGAAGCTGGTTTTTGGATGATGTTATTTCATGGGCCATGCCCACTCCTTTGTGGTCCCTACTATATAGTACTATTGTACTGTATGATAATATATAGTACAGTGCTAAAAGCAAAGAACAGTAGGAGACAATCAATCCATCACCACAGATCTAGAAATTACAAGTGAACATGTGCCCCTAATGTCAATCACTGACATGCAAAGTGACCATTTGCTTCAGCTTCAGTTATGTTCCACTTGTTATACAGCATTACAAATGAAGAACTGCACAAGAACTGCCTCTGCAATCAATCACAGAATTAAAACACTGAAGCCATGACTGGTTACAGCCAATGTGGTAGTGGACTAAGAAGAGGTACACAAAGGAGGGCAAAGGTAAGTCCATGATGCATGCATTGTATGTGACCAGATTTGCAAAAAGCTTTTCACATAGTTTAGATGTGAGGAAACAAAATGTAATAACAGTTGACTTCTTACACTGATTAAACTGCTTTTTGTATCAAACTATAGCCAGATACTGTAGCTTCACTCATGGCAAATTTCAGACAGCTATATACAATGATAAAAAGTTATGGAATTTAAAAGTTCAAAAAATGGGTCAAAATTTGTGTGTGAAAAGGTACCTCTTGCAAATCTGGTCATGTATATAACTGCTGCGAATGGTAGAAAGGCACACCTTGTGCAGAAGTGATGTTGAACAGTGAGGAAATTGAGCCTGTAGCCCTAACTATAGTACAGTTATCCTTGGCGAAAGGTATTAGTCATCTGTTCAATTTTCAAAATACATAGAAACATTTTGGAAGGGTTTGAGGGTCACTCTTGAGACATTTATGCACTTGGTTATGCCTAACCAATACTTTCAAGCTGTCACAAAGGAAAGTAAGGCAGGTGTTTGGGTGATATTTTTGGGTAAGAAAGCCCAAGCCTCCATAATAGGGCTACTGTACTGTGTGATTGGGCTGTCCTAGAATTGTAAATTATTAGCTCCATAGGTGATAGAGGTACATAATGGATTATGAGCTAATAAAAAAAAAAGCTGTGAAATCTGGGTTCAAAGGGCTTCTGCAATTGTGAAAGTAAATTTAATTAACATGTGGGTCATCACATAATGAATTTAATTACTGAAGAACCCTCTAGACTACATATATATACTCACTATATTCACGGAAAGACATGGAAAGCCTTTTAAGAAGCCACACAACTCAAAAGAACTTGTTGCATAGTTAGATAACCACATAAGCCAGCCAACTACATTTTGTAACAAGCCATAATGAAATTGTCAAGTTGTAGAATGTCTTCTAGAACACATCAAAACAGCCTTCTCCATGGTGTAGCTACAGCATCTTTAAAAAGCACATGTGATATACACAAGAGTTATAACCAAGAGTCCAATAATACTAAACATAATTATGTGACTTGGCCTGCAAAAAGAAGGTATGTGGGAATGTAAAAATTGTCTTTTTCAAATTTTGATGTATCATAACTTTGAATTCCATGCCTCTGTGGCCATGAAAATCTCAGCATTTATTAAACATTTAGTTGGCTTTACAATACAAGTTATAGTATTAAAACATTCTATCCCAATACTGAGATTTTACATGTTATGTGATGGGGTGTAATTTGTGCCCACATGCCCTATTTTCGCAGGCCCAGAAAAGTTAAAAATAAAGAATAAGGATTGCTCATGAAACAATAAGGGAGGTTTGTGGTTGCATCGGGTAAACCCATCAATATCTATTTGAACTCTAAGTTGCTACTTGCTTTGCATGACACTAAATGAGTCAAAATACGGATTTATGGGATTACTCGATATTCCCACAAACCTTGTTGCAACCTCTTCTTGTTTTATGGGTTTTTAAAGTGATCTCTATTCCATATTTAATTTTAAGTTTTTAATATGTTTAGTTTAGCTATATATGTACTTTTTAAAAATCCATTAGTTTTATGGATTGTAACTTGTTAGAAAATATAGTAGCTATAGACTTCTACATTCACACAAGATGATACATAGATAGGCTTGAGACAATTATGCTTTGAAAATTTCCTATTATGCTTTTGAGCAGTGCTCAAAAATCCAGCCTATTATACTCAAAATTATGCTCTCAAAATCAAGATTATGCTCGAGAGCTAACTGTTTTATTAGAGATAGGTTAGGATAGGATTAAACTTGGGGTTAGGTGTGAAATTAAGTACATACTAGTGTTAGGTTAGGGTATGGTTAGGTCTATTTAAAAAAATATCACATAATCGTGTTTTATCAATGATCCTTGAGCAGCATATGATCATGGTATAATCTGCCAGTATCACAATACACATCCACTACCAAACCACACACTATAAGAAGAATGCAGTTCTGAGGATAACACCACATGACAGGTACATGAAGTAGCATACTTCACTTGGGAACTATCTTACTTTGTTATCGTGAATGATGCATGCAGCAATATTATTATAATAGTGATATAGGATGTGACTGAATACAGCACTGCATTGTGCTTGTGTGTGAAAAAAAATCACTTATTCTCCTCCAGTGACACAGATTCAGTCTGTCAAGCATTGACATCCAATCAGAGCTCAACAGTAGCTTCTTCCCTTTACAAAGTGAAGGATTCTGAGAAAGCGTGCATGCCATTCAAGTACATAAAAGGGGCAGCACATAAAAACCACAGCTTTTCAACAAAGCCTGGTCAGCATGAGGCCATGCAGTGTTATTTACACAATGTGGTTAGACAATATGGCACCAACAAATAGTTTCAATGTTATTGCTAATCAAATTCTAACACTTATCTAAACCCTGTGAGAATGCATTTGTATGGTATCTTACAGCAAACTGTGGTTTATGAAAACAGCTACTACATATGAACTCTGGATATAGATAACTCCTATACATTGTCAGTAAGGCTTCAACCACAATTTTGTCTGGTTGCTGGACATCAAAGGATTCCTCTTAAATGATATGAACGTATGGGAAAATTGCTAGCTTGTGGAATTAAAAGTCCATCTTATCCTACCATCTCAGGCATTTGAAGAGCTTCATAAAATCTTTTACTTTAGTAATTATGAAAAGGAAGTTACTAATGTCTAACACAGTCATAGCTGGAGTTAAATATCATTAACTTTTGATATTATCACAATGGTTTAGAATGCATATTATCAGAATGGTTTAGAATGCTCCACTTGAGCAAAAAAAAGATGTAGCGTGACCAACTTTATACCACTATCTAGTTACATATTACAGCCTCAGGCACATAATCTTAGTGCTTACTGAATATCTGAGTAGTAGCATCACTGCAAGCATGATAAACAATAAGAATAACAATACTTTATAACTATATAGTTTAGTCTAGCTAGCCACGTACATGTAGCTAGCTAATTGGATATTGTTTGTATGTAGCTATTGTAGCAGCACAAAGCAAAACCAGTTGACTATAGCTACTTGTTCACTATAGCTGCAAGCTTATGAGTTAAACTGTAAACCCCAACTTTGGTTCATAGTAGCCATATCTTTGTTTCTAACTACCATGAGACATACTTTTCTTTTACTACTGTTACAGCTAAATATAGCTAGCTCATTTATAAACAGATCACCTACTAGGGTGAGCAATGCTAGCTACTGTGCTAGTAGCCTAGCCGTAGCATGTGTACCTTGGTTAGCTGCTGATCCCAATGCTTGGCAAAAGAAGGACAGGAATATAACCACGTATACACGCCTTACAGTTGCATAAAGGTTTGAGTTACTTAACGCCCATAGGATAGGATTTATAGGTATATAGCTAACGTGTACAGTAACATAATTATACACAACATGTAGCTAGTCACAGTATATATCGTAATGTCTATGGTGAACACAACTTACCAAATCCAAGGTATCCAATGACAACGCTGAAAAAAATTGGTACAGTTGAGCAACTGGCAAAGCGATCTGTCTGCTGAATTATTCACAGAAGGCCCACTGGCAGCTAGCTACGTTATTAATAGCTTATAGCTATAAAGATCAACAGCGAAACTTTTAGCGCAAAAACGGACTCCGGATAATATGTATAGCTATAGTTAGCTACCTGTTGTGACCACTGAAATGTAGCTACGAGGAAGTATTAAATAAAAATGGATATCGAATTACGAAATATTTCACCTGAAACAGCGCAGGCCCAGCCGGATCCTGATAAGATCAGGAAAGCCACCATCCTACTATAGCAGTGGCGGACACAGGGTTGCTCTTGAGCTCCCCTCCAAAAATTTTTAGTATACCAGTTCGAGATACTATAAATTAAGTATAATAGAGCAGTCACTCTAATAAGGCAGTCACACTATAACGGCAGTGCTAAGTAAGGATTTTCAGTAATGCACTTTATCAGCAAAGTTGGAGGGGTGTGCAGCCAGGCTGTGGCCTTTTCTTTTAGGTCTCATCTTGGGTAGTGCTAAAAGCCGGAACGGAATGGAACGGAACGGGGCGCGCGCCAAGTTAATAAATGGTTTTTGCAGATTGTACACCGTTTCTTACCATTACGTAGTGACTAGAATTGTGCCGAAGTTAATTTTTTCTACTTGTAGGCATGCTAGAAATCGCTCGCTCGAAGTTTCTATTTAATGCCTACTGCACGAAAGCGTTTTGCAATTACCTACGCTGAAAAACTATCATTTAACCTGCTAAACTATTATTTTGTAAGCTCTATAAGCATATGATTCACAGCCACTAACATGCACTGTGGTTAACTCTCGTAAATTATTGTCCATACTGGCAGACTTCAGAAAACCATCGTCGCTGTTACTGTAATAGCATCACTGACACACATAGTTGTTGTATTTTCTAATAGTTGCTCCCCGAATCACGTGAGATTGTATGTGTGACCGCATGTGTCTCTGTTGTTAAGAAGTCCTTGTGTCATCGTTAGTTGTGAAGTTTACATTGGTGCCGAAACCCGGGACAAGATGGCTGTGAGTAGTATTTGTCTCCCTGAGCCTCTGCAGTACGATGATGCGAGATCGTGGTTTAGAAGATTTGAACTCTGCGCTGCTGCCAACGAGTGGGATGCTGCGAAACAACTACTACGTCTCCCGACACTTCTCCGAGGTCGATCGTGGGCAGTTTACGAGTCGCTCAGCAATGCTGATAAGGAAACTTACGCCAAGTTAAAGAAGGCCATCCTCGACCGACTGGACCCCTACACTGACGAACACCGGCTGGCTGCCCGAGACCATTTATCCCATAGACGTCTTCGCGAAGGAGTGGAGAGTATTGATGAGCTGGCCAGAGACCTAGAAAAGTTGCTGGACCAGGCCTCACCTGGACTTCCGTCCAACACTGGCGAGGCGGAGTTGCGTTTTCATCTAATTAATTCATTGCCTGACAACGTGGCATTCCAATTAAAGCTTCAGCCTCAAGTCACTTATTCTGCCACCATCGCTAAGGCACGAGAGCTCCAACTCATATACAGCCGGAACAACAACACCAACCCCGTCAGCTCCATAAGAAGTGAAGAAGGGGACCGCTTGGACAAAGTGGAGCAGTCACTACTACAAATGACTGAACAGTTAGCTGCACTCAGCAGCCACTTGACCAAACCCACTCAACCTCCCAGACAACCACCCAGACGGTGTTTCATTTGTGGTAGACCTGGACACTTGGCTCGGAACTGCTACTCAAGAAGAACGATCCAGTGTTTTAACTGTGGAATGACAGGACATGTGGCTAGGGACTGTCAGAATCAGGGAAATGGACTGGGGGGTGCCCAGATCCCTCGAGCAGGGGGCATCCCCGGAGGCCGGTGAGTGCTCACACAACTATGCATGCACCACACACAAACGCACCTATGCATTATGTCCCTACAATCACACACAATGCATACACTAATAGGGCAGCACACACGCATGGCTTGCTCAATGATCGAAGAACAGCAATATTGCTGGACTCGGGGGCCTCTTGCTCAGTTATCTCAAAGCCTCATGTTTATCGTACAGTGATTGAACCCATACACACAGTCAGACTGGTCAATGCAGATGGGGGAGATATTACACCTCGTGGAGTAGCCATTATGACAATCAGCCTGGGAAAGTTTTCTGCCAAACACAAATTTGTAGTCGTAGACCATCTATCCACCCCAGTAATCCTTGGCTGTGACTTTTTGATGAGACATGGCTATGTGCTTGACTTTCAACAATGCACATACCATCGCAGTCAAAATCTTGAAGAGGTCTTGCAGTTGCAACCTGCTTGGGGACACCCCCCACACACAATGCCCCAACCCCTACACACGATCACTGTTGATGATGAATGCCCTCAAGCAATCCCCATACCATGCAAACAGACCAGCATACCAACAGTGGACATGCCCACTGACATACACCCTGCCCTAAACGCCACACTTGAGGAATTCAAATCCCTATTTTCACCTGAATTGGGTTGCACAAACACCACAGAGCACGTTATCGACACAGGCAATGCACTTCCCATCAAAGTTCCACCCCGCCCAATCCTTTTTCACTACTCTGAGCGAGTTCACCAACAGCTCCAGGAGATGGCCCAAGAGGGCATTATACAACCCAGTACTAGCCCATGGTGTGCTCCTGCTGTATACGTTCCAAAGCCCTCTGGAGAAATCCGAATATGTATCGACTATGTTCATCTAAATAGTGTCACAAAGAAATACTCGTATCCGGTTCCCCGTGCTTAAGGCCCCCAACAGAAACTAGCAGGAAAAAAGGTTTTTTCTAAATTAGACCTTCGTAGCACCTATTGGCAGTTTCCCATGCAGCCACAGTCAGTCGAGAAGACAGCATTTTGTCCTGGGCCAGGTTATGGACTATGGGAATTTACTAGGATGCCCTATGGCTTGACGGGCGCCACTCAGACCTGCCAGAGAGGCCTAGACAACATCTTGCAGGACTGTAAGGATTGCGTCGACAATTATGTGGATGATTGTATCGTATTTTCCGATAACATGGCCACACACATTCAAGACCTCAAAAGAGTTCTCCACAAACTGTCGGCTGCTGGCTTCACTCTTCATGGCTCTAAGTGTTTTTTTGGAAAGAACAATACCACCCATCTGGGATTTGACTATTCGGCAGACGGAGTAGCCCCCTCCCCAGAGAAGACCAAAGCCATCTCCACCTGGCCTGTGCCAAAGACCACCAAGGACCTCCGTTCCTTCCTTGGTCTAGTGAACTTTTACCGCCGCTTTGTGCACAATTTTGCGGATATTGCTAGCCCCTTAACCGAACTCACAGGCAAACATGCACAATATAAATGGGAGAGCACACACCAACATGCCTTTGACAAATTGAAACATGCATTAACCAACCCTCCTATATTAGATTACCCCAAACAGCATGACACCTTTGTGCTTACAACCGATGCATCAGACATGGGTTTGGGTGCAGATCTCTCCACAACCAGAGGCACAGTTGTTGAATACGCTAGCCGCACTTTAACGAAGACTGAGAGAAACTACTCCACCACCGAGAAGGAGTGTTTAGCAATCGTCTGGGCAACTCAGAAGTTAAGGCATTATCTTGTCGGTGCTCATTTTGTTATAGAAACAGACCACAAGCCTTTGGAGTGGTTAGAGTCAAAGCGATCCAGCCATGCACGCTCACAGAAGTTAGAGAGATGGGCCCTACAGCTCCGTGGATTTGACTTTTCCATTGTGTACCGTCAGGGATCACAGAATCAACATGCAGATGCCCTCTCTCGGAGACCTATTGCAATGGTAGCTATCGGTAGGGACCTGGACCACACAATGATCACAGCAGCCCAGAAGTCAGACCCAGTTCTTCAAACACTCATCCAGCAGATGTCGTGCAAAGAGAAACCATCACGTACTGGGAACTGGAGGAAATTTCCTTTAAAGCGATACCATCAACTCTGGTCTCAGCTCACTCTACACCAGTCCATACTCTACCACAAAGTGAAGACTCCAACAATGCATGAAGAGAAACTGCTTCTAGTTGCACCAGCATCCATGCGGAAACAACTTCTGAAGAATGCCCATGACAATGCTGGCCACCAAGGTGCTGATAGGACCATGGCATGGCTGTCAGAAGCTGTCTACTGGGTGGGAATGGGTAAAGATGTCAACACCCACTGTAGTCACTGTGTCACATGCCAACGCACTAAGGCAGCGGCCTCTCAACCAGCCCCACTTCAGCCAGTAGTAGCTAGCAGACCATGGGAACTAGTGGCTGTCGATATCCTCAAAGTACCAATGTCCCGTCAGGGAAATCAGTATATGCTTGTGGTGCAAGACTATTTTTCCAAGTGGCCATTTGCCGTGCCCCTGTCTGATCAAACAGCCAACAAGATAGTTCAGGCTCTTAAGGATCAGGTGTTTACACTGGTTGGGCCTCCCCAGAGGCTACATTCTGACCAAGGCAAAAACTTTGAGAGCCAGATACTCAGTGAACTGTGCAAGGCCTTTGGCGTGACCAAGTCCCGAACAACACCTTATCACCCAATGGGTGATGGGCTTGTTGAACGGATGAACCGATCCATACTGAACATGCTTCGTGGCCTGGTAGATAAGGAGGGGGACTGGGAGGAACATCTACAGCTACTCTTGTACCTATATAGAACAACAAAACATGCAACAACCGGCATCTCTCTCCATATGAGATTCTGTTTGGGTCTAACCCGACACCACTGAACCTCCCAACAGCAGACACAGTCTCACACCGAGACCCACACAACTACAGCTCCCAACAACAGGGAAGGCTCCTAGAACTGAAGGAATTAGTGGAGTGTAATACTGTGGAAGCAGCAACCAGACAGCAGCAAAACTATGGTTTTAATGAACAAGTGAGTTTACAAGTTGGCCAGGAAGTTCTTCTAGACAATCCTACTAAAGGAAAACTAGATCCACGTTGGACTTGACCATGGACAGTAAGAGAGTTAAAAGGACCACTGAATGTAAGAATAGAGATGAATGGTAAGGAGCGGGTCGTTCATGTCAACAGGCTAAGACCACTATTGAGACCTGATGTAAGAAGCAAGAATTCTGAAGGACAATGGGGTCCACCCCTTTTCCAGTATTACTGTGATGATTGTCCAGCATCAGCCCCTCGACAGGAATCCCCAGCAGCTCCTCAGTCTGGACAGCCTGTTACCACCAGAAGTGGACGAGTTGTTAGACCAGTTGATTATTATGGCTATTGACCAAACACACACATTTTTCATACACGTGCACAACACTGTTTGATTGTAATTATTTGTTTTAAGAGGGTAGGTATGTAATAGCATCACTGACACACATAGTTGTTGTATTCTAATAGTTGCTCCCCGAATCACGTGAGATTGTATGTGTGACCGCGTGTGTCTCTGTTGTTAAGAAGTCCTTGTGTCATCGTTAGTTGTGAAGTTTACATTACTAAAGAGTTGGACACGACTATAACATGAAAATACTACAGTAGTTTACCTTTTACAATGATAAGGAAGCAATTCTACATCAGGATTAAACAGAATTTGATGGATTGGTAAGAGCACAACATGCCACGTGGCGAGAATTAAATAGAAACTTCGAGAGCGCGATTTCTAGCTTGCATATAAGTAGAAGGAAATGAACTCTAGCACAATTGTAGTCACTGTGTGGCAGTTGGAAACGATGCAAAATCCGTCGCAAACGATTTTCTACTTGGCGCGCGCCCTAATTGGTTCCGTTCCATTCTATTCCGGATTTTAGCACTACCCCTCACCTTACCATACCAGACGATGCATTGCCATTTGTGACCCAGTCTGACAAAACCGGGCTTATCGGGTGGGGACTATTCTACGGAACGGAACGGAATGATGGACTAAACCACGGTACGGAACGCTTTCTCAAATTGAAGCTTGCAACTTACCATTGCTGAAACTTCCCTTATAAGTTAGCAGTGGCATCTCCAGTGGGTGATTAAACATGTTTTTACATCATCTAATCAACAAAGAAACTTCTACTTCAACAGACTTCCTCGAACCTTCAACAGCTTACCAGTAATTGACCTAACTCAACCCTTTGTTACCATTAAATTTCAACTAACTAAAATCCTATGGTAGCATTTTATAAGAAACTTCGATCCAGATAACCAGCATAGTTTCCATTTTACATGTCCTTGTAGCATCTGCTCCAAACATCCCAAGCCACCTAACTTTGATACATTTAGCAGCTAATTGTAATTATATAAGTAATGATAAGTACTTAATTTAAGTTATGGGATCTGGTACTTACCAGATTACCTTTAGTGCAATTGTATACAAACTCACTTTTATTGTTGTACAACCATGTACACCTGTAACACTGCACTATAAAGCTAATAATTGAATTCAATTGAATTGAATAAGATAAAAAGAATTAACGGATCGATTGTGGATTTTTGTTGGTTGTCATTAGTAACGAAGTATTATCGTGGGATGAGCTGTATCAGTGATGTTCATCCATACGGAAGGGAACTTTATGTGAGCTGTTTTTCTTATTTAGACTTTAGAAAACAGTCTGGGCCGGTCTTTCAAGTCATAAGTCAGTGTATAAATAAAGCAAGCAGGAAGATACTGGTAACAGGAAAGAGCTAGCTGAATTAAAACTTGAAGAATTTTGTGCAGTGTGTGAGGAGCAAACATTTTGGCAGACCGCAAGGAGGGTATATTCTGCAAACATCACTGAAGTCTATGCATGGAGTTATTTATATATTAACAGCTGGTGCAGTGGACTAATGCCGTATTCAATAGTGAGCTAATTTTATCTGTTGCACAATTCAAGGGTGTGTCTAACTGCTAGCCTTGAATCAGGCTAAATGCCAAAACTCCAAGATCAGCCAAATCTCTATTATAAGCTGCATGTGAAACCATACCCGTAGCCACCAGGAAAACGTGATTTGGACCAGGATGTGTGTGTAATTTCAATGTATCTAGTCAGACCTGAAATGGAACACACATTAATTACATACCACCTAAGAATCCTAGGATTTCTTAAGTGTAACATTTCACATGCTTCACTTCATACAAAACAGGTTAAAATTTGTTCATCTATTTTCAAGTGATTCCCAGTCCAGCTGGTCCATGAAATTACAATGGGATCACATGTATTTGTTACAGTGCGGGCTGTCCCGTGTTGGATCTACTCTAGAGTTGAAATTTCAAGGTAGACTCACTGCCAATGTACTGACACTAGTACTGTTGTAGCATGTTTAAGTGGAGGACAAATGAAATAGTAATGCTAGATTATTTATGTATACAAATTTTTCATAATGAAATTGATATCCCATTTTGATTTGTACTTCCACTTTGCAACATATTCAAGAACAAGAAGCTACCACACTTAATCTCCAACCACTGTCATTAATTAACCAAGATCTCACTAGTCTGTAGTGTAATTCACCTTACTGTAGTGATTTTATTGATTCATTTGTATGTTTTCTTCATTTTCCTTTGAAGTTGTACCAAGAGTTCATAATAAGGTGGAGAGTGTCTAACTTGAATGCATTCACCAAACACCCTGCTTAAAGTAACACCCCGGCCTTATTTCAGAACAAAGGTTTTACCTTCTTCAGCAACACTAATCAACAGTTTTCTATCCCCCAGTAAAGGTGTTGATTTGATGAAAGGTGAACTTTGCGCAGGGTGTTTGTACAGGCCATACTGAGAGTTAGACACTCTCCCCCATACAAATCAGTATTACAAACTCTTGGTTGTACAGTATAGGTAAACAAAGATAAGTTTCTCTCCCATCTTATTCTAGGATTTCTATTGACAAGGAAAATTCAATTATTTGTATACAGGCTCAAAATTGAGAAAATATAAAGAAAGTGAATTAATATTATACAGTCAGTTTGCTTTTGGATATTTAATGTCTCCAACCACAACAAAAATTCGATGAATCCATGCATCTCTTCATTGGTCGTCTGAACATTCTGAAAGTGATACCTCACTCAATCAACCATATATTCTGTTTATTAGACTGAATAAAGTCATGATTACCTAAATAATCACTTAATTAATGTTTTATAATTATCCTATTCCATTTTCCTGGAGGTTCCACTGATAAAATGCAATTTCAGCAATGATAGCAGCTAGCCAAGCTGCAAGTGGATTCAGAAAGCATTCCATTCTGTAAAATAGATCCCATCCAGAATTCATCTCAGTACTCAGGCTGAGATATCTGACAATAGTCCACTATTCTGTTAATGAATCATTGATGTTCACACAATATAGCCTCCTTGAGGTATCTGAATGTTTGCTCTTCACACACTGCACAAAATTCCTTTACATTCTGCTTAGACTGTGAGTTGATTCAGCTTGTCACCATACTTGTTTCCTTTGTAGTGTAGCTATACACATACTGATCTATGCCGATTAGAAAGGCTGGGCCTCAGACTGTACATTCTAAAGTCAAGTAAGTAAAAATAACTCACATACTAGTAAAAACAAGTCATGCATTAAGTTCCCTACTTGATATATCCGAAGGTGAACACACTGAGTCAGCTATTCCCACAATTAGTACTTCGTTACTAATGACAACCAACAAGAACCCACAATCGATCCTTAAATTCGTTTTATCTTTCTTGGGGTACGTTTGATTACCTGCTGGAAGTGCCACTGATAACTTGTACAGCAATGGTAAGCTGCAAGCTTCAATCTGAGAAAGCATTCCGTTCCAGCAGTTTAGTCCATCATTCCGTTCCGTAGAATAGACCCCACCGGCTTATCGCCTATTTAAAAGTATCGAAAAATGCCGGTTTTAAGTATTTTGTGTGTTGTAGTTCGCCAATGGTTGAATCTATGTGTACCAAATTTTCACACGTTATACACCAATTCATTACCTTCCAGAGCATCCACTGTGCAAGTTGCCAACAACTAAGTTTCCCGCCATTTTAGATAGTTTTTAAACCTAGGGCTAGGTTGACTGTATCAGGCGAGATGCAAATTGGGTGGGAGGCGGGGGCCCTAGAAGGCGGGAAAGATGGTGTTCAAAATTTGAATAGGAAGGCCAAGGGATGAATTAGGCCAAGTTTTGAGCCAATGAGGTCTCAAAACTGGCTAAAATGAAAGGAAACTCACAGCAGAGGTACTTATTCAACACCACAGAGCTGTACAGCCACACACAGTCATTCCCAGGCTGACCAGAGCTCCATTAAGGCCCCAGACCACACGTACGGATCGCCACTTGGCTTGGGAAAAGCAGCCATCAAAACCAGACCACTCTAGTCTAGCTGATTTTAAATGTGGAATTAGATAGTTTATTCATGTATAGCTATGTGTCCTGAGTGAAAAATCGAATCTGCTGACGTGGGCGATAAAACCGGTTTTCTCAGACTGGGTCACATTTTACTTTGACCCCGCCTCCTTTCCAAAAGTCTGGATCCACCCCTGCATTCACTTAGTCTGGCGTAGCCGACCCGCGCGCGTAACGCGAGGGTCTGGTGACAGCCGCATTCAGTACCTGTGCCAGCCTTACGAAAAACTAGTGCGTCCAATCAGATCGCTTAGCAGTGTTGCCATGCTGTGAATAAAGTTCACAGATTTATGAACTTTTTGTCTTGTTTGTGAACCTGAAATAATCTATGAACTTTTATATGAACCTGGAGTAATCTGTGAACTTTTTATGAACTTTTGGCAATTTTAGGTGATAACTTTTTTTTTTTTTTTTTTTTTTTTGTTCTTCAGTGCCCTACTAACCCAGAGATCCACCTATTTATAATGTGTAGGCTAGTTTTCGGAAAGTGACTATGGATTTATGAACTTTTTATGAACAAATTTATTTTTCACATGAACATTTGGAGCAAATCATCTGGCAACACTGTCGCTTAGTGACCAATTAACAACATTCTATGACGTTATTCCGATTTGGCCACTGATTATGGCGAGCTTCTTATGTATTTTCTACAACCAGCACAAATGTAAGGGTTTGTAGAGGAAATAGACGTCATTCAAGTACAAGTACAGTAGCTGTCGCGCTCTGTTACCGAAAATTGTCCAAGTGTTTCGCGCGTATTTTCAAATTTAATTGCATTCCATCTGCACAGGTACTGAATGCGGCTGTCACCAGACCCTCGCTCTACGCGCGCGGGTCGGCTACGCCAGACTAGCATGCACTATCAGGGGCGGATCTAGGGGGGTTTCTGAGGTTTCCAGAAACTGGTCAAGTGTATTCAAGTATATTTTACAGTGATTTACAATGGTACAAAAGTTCAGATCGAAATACTCTAATAGAGCAGTCAACCACTCTAATAGAACAGCCACATTTTGTATTTCTCTTAAGAACTGTAAGTACACCTGTAGCTAGCTAGCTACTTTATTTACCTATGTGAATACAGCAAAAAATGGTCCAAAATCATATAACATATTGTTAAAATTTGAAAATTTTCCTAGGGGCATGCCCCAAAGATTCCCAGAACAACATCCATGTCTGTTATATGCATCAAATGTCAAATTTTCTGTCCCTTAATTCTTTAGTCTGCACCTGATACTGTACCAGAAGCAAGCACAATTAAGCAGCTTACATTATACCTAACACAATTCTATTTTTAAACTGTTGATATTGTTACCAGATTCAATTTCAAATCACACAATTTTCTGGAAAATCTTGCCCCCATACCCCCTAGATTTAAATTTGCGTATAACAAAATTTAGAAACCAGTCATCAAAATTCCTGGGGCTGCCCTTGACTATAGTGCAGCACATATCAAATTCATTGTGCGGAGATTATTGATGGTGAAAAATAATATTATTATTGTCGTAATTTTGCACAAGTATATGATGCTACCTAGACAGACCAAGACCTTTATAATTATAATCGAAGTGGTGGCCGCACCAGACTTAAGCTTGGTGGCCATAGCAACAGTTTGCAAAAATAGCTGTCATCGTGCAAGTGGTCTCAAAGCATTCAGGAATGTCAATGAAAAGTCCATGTCAGCAATTTCTGTACAAAATGACTATAACTTACTAGAGCAACACTGTTATTATTATTATTGAAAATGCCAGTAGCTACTGCAAATATTGGTTATTATTATTTTTACTGTGCAGGCCTCACAAGGAGCATGTATACACAAAGTGATTACATTATTTACATTAAAAGATCAGTCCTGTTATCTTTTGCTTAAATTGGCTGAGATCAGAAATATTTACATCAACATTAATTTTGATAGAGACTTCCATAGCTTGATACTACTTGGAAAAAAAGAATTTGAGGAAGCATTAATTCTTGCTGGTAACTGTAAGAATCTCTTTGGGTGTCCACGTATAGAGTGGTTACAAGGGAAAGGTGAGAGTAAGGAGTCCCCGACAATATCTAATTATTTTATATAGCATCAACAATCTTTTCGTCTGACAGCAAAACGGCTCCAACCAAGATTAGTAAGCACATTCATATAGCTACAGTAGTTAAAATTGATTATCATACTATTATTAGGCATGAGGCTATTATGCTCCAAAAATTGAGCATTATGCTTTTGAGCAGTGCTCAAAAAATCACCTATTATGCTTTTGAGAATTGCCCATTATTCCCAAAATTATGCCACCACAATTGGCTAATAATGCCAGTTTATTGCTGTATCAGACTATTTTCATTGATGTTTAAGCTTCAAATAGTCTTGAATTCTTTAGATGGTTGCTGAATTAGAGTATTTGACTTTAATATGACTGCTTTATTAGAGTAAATAATATTCAGTGACTGTTCTATTAGAGACTCTGACTGCTCTATTAGAGTATCTCGATCTTTTTTAACGGAATTGTGCATTCTGCAGATTTTCTTACTGTTAAAGCTTTATAATCACCTCAAAATGCTAGCATAATTCCTGATTTCCACACATACCTATTATGCCCGAAATTATGCTGGCATAATCGCCGCATCCCTAACTATTATCAACTATAAACCATCTGTGTGATACAAAACTTACTTTTGTTCAGTAATTTATTGGACATTTTGCAGAGAGCAGTGCATATAGAGCAGCACTATATACGAACTGCAGCAGATCAAATCATAGTAGGTCTTGGATACTTTTGAAATGTGGACCATTGTGTTCATATAGCTCACCAATGATCTATTTGGAGAGTGGTCTGGAGTAAGTGCTTGACCGCACACATGATCACCTTAGAAGGCAGCTTAGAGCAGCATGTCTTGGTGGAATTCTCTGCCATAGAGAATATCAATACCTTTTCCTGACCAGTGTATGTGCTTGTTTGATCATGGACAAGTACAACAACATCAATGACATCCATACTTTGTTCTGAAATCTTAGCACATTTATGTACAACTCCAGCAGTGCATTTACTGCATTAGTATACAGTGGGAATGAATTATAAAGCCCATGCAGTTTCTTACTTTTAGTTTTAGTCATAGTTAGTTTCATTTTAGTTAGCTACTGTATATATAGTAATCTTTCTTAGGTCCTTTTTGGTTATAGATTTAGTTATGGTTATATAATTCTGTTAGTTAAAAATGTGAAAATCTAAATCTAGACTTGGGAAACCTCAAACCTGCAGCCATCTGATTTACAATCAAATGCTTACAGGAGTTTGCCACATGGTCAGGATGTTTTCTCCTCATCAATTTTGTGTATCTGCATCCATTGGAATTCTAGAGAGACTTACTATCTCAAAGTACAGATGTGGAACCAAAGTGCATAGCTGCATTATGGAAGGAAAATATTAATGTGGGTGGGGATTAGAAAGTAATAATTGACTGTACATAACCTGCCAAAACACCTTAGAGTTAGCACCATTCAGTGGAGATGATTAAAGTCACTACTACAATATTGATATCACAAAGAGAAATTGTAAATACAGCTACAAATTGCATATCAAAGTTTTAAAAAGCCTACCTAATGTAATAACTAAACTACTAAGTATGTACAAAATTTAGGTGAGTGCCTCAGAGTATAGTTACGTCAAACCAGTTTTTTATAATTGTTCCTACATTCTTCTAGTAGCTGACGCCATGATTTACAAGCTGGCAATTCGTCATTTTGCAGGACGACATGTGGGCTTTTGAGATTCTTCATCCTGATTTCTTCAGCACTAATTAAATTGGCATATCCCCATATAGCTATATTGTACCAATGGATGGCTGTTTCCTCTCCACCAATTTCTTCATAGTATTTTGCTAAGTAGTATGCATACAACGATGTGTTTGGATGCAGCTCAGAGCGTACAAAACTGTCACGAATATTCCATGCTTCCTCAAGCATATCAATTGCTTTATTTACATCTCCTTTCTCATAAAAGACACGTGACCAATTAGCCAATACAGCTGCATATACTGGGTACTTTCCAAATGGACGTATGATCTTATCAGCATCTTGAAACATTTTTGTTGCATTTGTTTCGTCATTCATTAATTGATATACACGTCCTAGGTGGGGTGGGGACTATTCTACGGAACGGAACGGAACGGAACGGAACGGAATGATGGACTAAACTGCGGAACGGAATACTTTCTCAGATTGAAGCTTGCAGCTTACCATTGCTGTACAAATTATCAGTGGCACTTCCAGCAGGTAATCAAACGTACCCCAAGAAAGATAAAACGAATTTAAGGATCGATTGTGGGTTCTTGTTGGTTGTCATTAGTAACGAAGTACTAATTGTGGGAATAGCTGACTCAGTGATTTCATCTTCGGATATATCAAGTAGGGAACTTAATGCATGACTTTTTATTACTAGTATGTGAGTTATTTTTACTTACTTGACTTTAGAATGTACAGTCTGAGGCCCAGCCTTTCTAATCGGCATAAATCAGTATGTGTATAGCTACACTACAAAGGAAACAAGTATGGTGACAAGCTCAGTCTAAATAGAATCTAAAGGAATTTTGTGCAGTGTGTGAGGAGCAAACATTCAGATACCTCAAGGAGGCTATATTGTGTGAACATCAATGATTCATTAAGAGAGTAGTGGACTATTGTCAGATATCTCAGCCTGAGTACTGAGTTGAATTCTGGATGGGGTCTATTTTACAGAATGGAGTGCTTTCTGAATCAACTTGCAGCTTGGCTAGCTGCTATCATTGCTGAAATTGCATTTTATCAGTGGAACCTCCAGGAAAATGGAATAGGATAATTATAAAACATTAATTAAGTGATTGTTTAGGTAATCATGACTTTATTCAGTCTAATAAACAGAATATATGGTTGATTGAGTGAGGTATCACTTTCAGAATGTTCAGACGATCAGTGATGAGATGCACGGATTCATCGAATTTTTGTTGTGGTTGGAGACATTAAATATCCAAAAGCAAACTGACTGTATAATATTAATTCACTTTCTTTATATTTTCTCAATTTTGAGCCTGTATACAAATAATTGAATTTACCTTGTCAATAGAAATCCTAGAATAAGATGGGAGAGAAACTTATCTTTGTTTACCTATACTGTACAACCAAGAGTTCGTAATACTGACTTGTATGGGGGAGAGTGTCTAACTCTCAGTATGGCCTGTACAAACACCCTGTGTAAAGTTCACCTTTCATCAAATCAACACCTTTACTGGGGGATAGAAAACTGTTGATTAGAGTTGCTGAAGAAGGTAAAGCCTTTGTTCTGAAATAAGGCCGAGGTGTCAGAGTGTTTGGTGAATGCATTCAAGTTAGACACTCCCCACCTTATTATGAACTCTTGGTACAACTTCAAAGGAAATGAAGAAAGCATACAGATGAATCAATAAAATCACTACAGTAAGGTGAATTACAGACTAGGAGATCTTGGTTAATTAATGACAGTGGTTGGAGATTAAGTGTGGTAGCTTCTTGCTCTTGAATATGTTGCAAAGTGGAAGTACAAATCAAAATGGGATATCAATTTCATTATGAAAAATTTCTATACATAAATAATCTAGCATTACTATTTCATTTGTCCTCCACTTAAACATGCTACAACAGTACTAGTGTCAGTAAATTGGCAGTGAGTCTACCTTGAAATCTCAACTCTAGAGTAGATCGAACACAGGACAGCCCACACTGTAACAAATACATGTGATCCCATTGTAATTTCATGGACCAGCTGGACTGGGAATCACTTGAAAATAGACGAACAAATTTAACCTGTTTTGTTTGAAGTGAAGCATGTGAAATGTTACACTTAAGAAATCCTAGGATTCTTAGGTGGTATGTAATTAATGTAAGTGTTCCATTTCAGGTCTGACTAGATACATTGAAATTACACACACATCCTGGTCCAAATCACGTTTGCCTGGTGGCTACGGGCATGGTTTCACATGTGGCTTATAATAGAGATTTGGCTGATCTTGGAGTTTTGACATTTAGCCTGATTCAAGGCTAGCAGTCAGACACATCCTTGAATTGTGCAACAGATAAAATCAGCTCACTATTGAATACGGCATTAGTCCACTGCACCAGCTGTTAATATATAAATAACTCCATGCATACACTTCAGTGATGTTTGCAGAATATACCCTCCTTGCGGTCTGCCAAAATATTTGCTCCTCACACACTGCACAAAATTCTTCAAGTTTTGGCTCTTTCCTGTTACCAGTATCTTCCTGCTTGCTTTATTTATACACTGATTTATGACTTGAAAGACCGGCCCAGACTGTTTTCTAAAGTCTAAATAAGAAAAACAGCTCACATAAAGTTCCCTTCCGTATGGATGAACATCACTGATACAGCTCATCCCACAATAATACTTCGTTACTAATGACAAACAACAAAAACCCACAATCGATCCGTTAATTCTTTTTATCTTATGTTTAACCACCCACTGGAGATGCCACTGCTAACTTATAAGGGAAGTTTCAGCAATGGTAAGTTGCAAGCTTCAGTTTGAGAAAGCGTTCCGTTCCGTGGTTTAGTCCATCGTTCCGTTCCGTTCCGTTCCGTTCCGTTCCGTTCCGTAGAATAGTCCCCACCCCTAGGTGGCACCTAACTCCTACTTCTTGTAAAAATGATGGAGATTTATGTTGCTTCAACAAATGAAGTGCTTTCTGAAAAGCAGCCTTTGCTTCTTGCCCATGTTGCATCATGTTGGGATTTTTCTGAAATGCATCCATGTGGACTACTCCTTTTGTGGTGCACATTGAGACATATCGAGGGTGCCTCTCTAGATGTTTTCTGAATTTTGATCTTCTCATTGGGTGCTCATACAGATGTAAGGCTTCATTGATTTTTGAAAGGCTTTCATCTCCACTTCCTGCATCTCGGTGAACTTTGGCAATACATGCTTTAACAAATACAGTCTAAAAACAGGTAAAACAACAACATTATAGATTTACACAAAGAAATGATAGCCTTTTGAATAGTAAACAGATGTATAGCGCATGGCTATAGTATTCAATTACACAACACCAATTATTAGTTTATTCGTATATAACTTGCATATGTCACTGGATCTGCAAAAACCCAGCATATACAGTGGTGCATTTTAAAATTCTTGTTGTTGAATGTTTAGCTACAATCTACATAGCTAAATGTATGCTCTCGTGAAGTACAGTGGAAGCTCTCTAAGATGGATGCTATTGGGGAAATGAAATACGTGACCGGATCTTGGAAAACCTACCTTTTGGGCACAAGCAAACTTTTTGGGAAAACTCAATTGATAATTTCAACAATTTTTTCAATATTAATTTTTTTTGCACATTTCAATAAAGCAACTATTAAATCTTCTTGCTGTGAAGTTTCACACCAACAGCTTCCTTTTCTTAGGAGATATGGATGATTATATCAGACCATGTAGTAATTTCACATGCGTGGGACAACAATTAACTTACAAATTGGGTGATTTGTTCAGGTGCTGGAATGGCTAAAACTTAGTCTTAGACAATAATACATAAGATTTAATTGCAGAAATGTACCAAGAACACTTCATTAAACTATCAGAAATGTCTTTTAAAGTATTCTAGATGGTAAAAACGGAATTATTGGTAAACAAAGTGATTTGTCACCATTTCTCACCCTTAATCACTCACAGAACTCAATACATTACCATAAGATAGATGAGTACCCAGTACCTTATTTAAGCTATAAAACAGAAAATTGGCCAATGTGCCAAAAAGGTAGGTTTTCCAAGATCAGGTCACATATGTCCTTTACATGGAGGTGTCCTTATTTAAGAGGCTTTCTAAATTTTTTAAATAATCAGTTTCAATGCATGATGCTATATAGATTTAGTGGTGGAGCAAGATGGGTTACGGTACCATGTGAATCAGATACAGTATGATAAGTTTAATAGCAACAGAAATGATGTTATTGAGCATGGGTTACCAGTGGTGTGTGGCCTCTACTACACTATCCAGACAATTAGGCAGCACAAAAATTTTATACGTATTACATAACGTATTACATATGCTTCAGTGCTATATATTATACTTATAATTATGAACAAATCAATTCATGCCTCAGTTGCCATGCTTTGTGGATATAACAATATTATGTGATACCTAAATAGATCATAGTGTAAACCATGTAGGCACACAAAATGTGACTATTTTATCAAACTTTCATGACTCATAACTTTTTAACACTTAATTATTCAACATTTAATAGGCTATACTGATACATGTTACAGAATACAAAATAGTCTGTTCTAGTACTGAGATATGTCTGTTGTGTGACAGGGTGTAGTATGTGGCCACGTTCCCTGTTTTTGCAGATATAGTCACAATTTAACAATGAAGTAGGGTTTCAGCGATAAAAAGCAATGAAACAATAGTTGATAGTACCTATGAGGAAAATCCCTACTTGGCATTGTAGCAATGTGACAATATCCTGGCATTTTTACCATCTTCTCAATGCCAAAGTGGGTAATTTGAACAATTTGCTACAATGTCAAGTAAGGATTTGCCTTATAACTACCATCATCATTATGTGACTGAGGCTGACAAAACTAGTCTTATAGCCCAAAAATATGATTGTGTATCACCATTTTTGTATAAGCTAGCTACAAATCTGTAATATTCCAGAACTTTTTACATAAGTGGTAAAAATTTAACTTAGTTATCGTATTCAGTGAGAAAGTTATTAAACTTGAGAACAGTAATCAAAATTTAACAGCAGGGCTTTATGACTGCATGGTTTTTTCAGAGCAGATCACATTATTATCTTGTTTCAATACTTTTTGGCACTGAACTCTACTTCATTTTTAAATTAATAATATTATTTCTAATGCACTAGTTTAAAAAATCTATAATATTATTAGTTTTTGTTACAGCATAAACATGTATTATCAAGACACACGGTAGTGTGTCGTACGGCCAAAGAAGCCGGCGCGCCACACCCGTGAGTATATTGACAGGAAGAACGAAAACGTCATTTTCACACCTTTGTATCTCGGTAATCACTTATCTGATTGGAACCAAATTTGCTACACAGTTGCCCGCCAGCCAAGGGAGTCTACATTCCAAATTTGAAGGAAATCGCTCTAGCCATTTCCGAGATACGAGCTGCCAAAGTTTCGTTTTATTTTCTTCGTTTTTTTTTTCTTCTTCTTCTTCGTCTTTTCGCACACTTGCAAAAATTGCTATAACAAGCAAACGCGTACTCCGATTGCCTTGAAATTTGGCACACAGAAAGGGAGTCCAAAGGCGAATCCTAGCATCAAATTTGGTACAAATCCGATGAATGGTTCAGGAGTTATGACCGATTATTCGCGTAAAACAAGATCAATTTGTTGTCACGCCTACAGGGTAAACCGCTTCATGGAATGAGTTGAAAATTGCTATGTAGATGGAGTAACCATCGTAGGAGTGCCTTTTGGTGGTTTGAAAGGAATCGAGATAAAGACCACGGAGATATGACACAAAACCCAACCTGTGTCACAATTACGCGATCGATTTTTATGAATAAAAAAGTATTAGTTTTCACGCCTACTAGGCAAACCGCTCAGAGCAATGAGCTGAAAATCGGTGTATAGCTGGAATAATCTTCATAGAAAGTCCTTGCAGTAGTACAGAAGAATCGGATTACAAACCACTGAGTTATGATTCGAAAGCCAACTCCGTGTAGCAAATGCGAGATCGAGATACTCTAATAGAACAGTCACCCTAATAGAGCATTCGGCTAATTTATTTACTCCATTATAGAATTTTATTACATTACAAGTTATTCTGTAAGGAGTTCAGCTGCAAACAGTTAATCTTATAGACAGTTCAGCAAGAAGACAGTCACCATGTGGAGAGTTAAGCAAATATACCACTATAGAGATTCAGAACATTACAAGTCACACTGAAGAAAGTTCAGCTATAAACAAGTCATGCACTGTGTAGAGAATTCAGCTACAATTAAGTCACTCTCTAGAGAATTCAGTTACACAGAATTCAGCTGCACACAAGTCACTGTGGAGAGAGTTCAGCTACAAACAAATTACCCTTTAGAGTGATCAGCTACAAACAAAACACTTTGCAGGGTGTTCAACTGCAACCAAATCAATTACCTTTAGAGCAATCAGCAATGAACAAATCAACACAAATCTACCTGTAGAGAGATCAGCTAGAAACAAACCACCCTGAAGAGAGTTCAGCTACAAAAAATCACCCTGTAGAGACATCAGCTAGAAACTAGACACAATGTAAGGAGTTCAGCTACAAGCAATCACCCTGTAGAGAGTTCAGCTAAAACAAATCAACCTGCAGAGAGATCAGCTACAAACAAATCACCTTATAGAGAGTTCAGCTACAAACAGATTACCTGTAGAGAGATCGGCTACAAACAAATCAACCTGCAGAGAGATCAGCTATATACACACAAATCAACTTGTAGAGAGATCAGCTACAAACAAATCACCCTGTAGAGAGATCAGCTAGAAACTACACACAATGTAAGGAGTTCAGCTACAAACAAATCACCCTGTAGAGAGATCAGCTACAAACTAGACACAAAGTAAGGAGTTCAGCTACAAGCAAATTACCCTGTAGAGAGTTCATCTACAAACAAATCGACCTGTAGAGCAATCAGCTAGAAACAAATCACCCTGAAGAGAGGTCAGCTACAAAAAATCACCCTGTAGAGAGATCAGCTAGAAACAAATCATCCTGAAGAGAGGTCAGCTACAAAAAAATCACCCTGTAGAGAGATCAACTACAAACAAATTGCCCTGTAGAGAGATCGGCTACAAACAAATCAACCTGCAGAGAGATCAGCTACACACAAATCAACTTGTAGAGAGTTCAGCTACAAACAAATTACCCTGTAGAGAGATCGGCTACAAACAAATCAGCCTGTAGAGAGTTCAGCTAAAACAAATCAACCTGCAGAGAGATCAACTACAAACAAATCACCTTATAGAGAGTTCAGCTACAAACAAATTACCCTGTAGAGAGATCGGCTACAAACAAATCAACCTGCAGAGAGATCAGCTACACACAAATCAACTTGTAGAGAGATCAATTACAAACAAATCACCCTGTAGAGAGATCAGCTAGAAACTACACACAATGTAAGGAGTTCAGCTACAAATAAATCACCTTATAGAGAGTTCAGCTACAAACAAATCACTCTGTAGAGAGATCAGCTAGAAACTGGACAGAATGTAAGGAGTTCAGCTACAAGCAAATCACCCTTTAGTGAGTTCAGCTACAAACAAATCAACCTGCAGTGAGATCACCTACAAAAAAGCACCTTGTACAGAGTTCAGCTACAAAAAAATCAACCAGTAGAAAGATCAGCTACACACAAATCAACTTGTAGAGAGATCAGCTACAAACAAATCCCCCTGTAGAGAGATCAGCTAGAAACTAGTCACAATGTAAGGAGTTCAGCTACAAGTAAATCACCCTGTAGAGAGTTCAGCTAAAACAAATCAACCTGCAGAGAGATCAGCTACAAATAAATCACTTTATAGACAGTTTAGCTACAAAAAAGCACCTTGTACAGAGTTCAGCTACAAAAAAATCAACCAGTAGAAAGATCAGCTACACACAAATCAACTTGTAGAGAGATCAGCTACAAACAAATCACCCTGTAGAGAGATCAGCTAGAAACTAGACACAATGTAAGGAGTTCAGCTACAAGTAAATCACCCTGTAGAGAGTTCAACTAAAACAAATCAACCTGCAGAACAAATAAATCACTTTACAGACAGTTCAACTACAAAAAAATTACCTTGTAGAGAGATCGGCTGCAAATTAATCAACCTGCAGAGAGATCAGCTACACACAAATCAACTTGTAGAGAGATCAGCTACAAACAAATCACCCTGTAGAGTGATCAGCTAGAAACTAGATACAATGCAAGCAGTTCAGCTACAAGCAAAATCACCCTTTAGTGAGTTCAGCTACAAACAAATCAACCTGCAGTGAGATCACCCACAAAAACGCACTTGTACAGAGTTCAGTTACAAACAAATCACCCTGTAGAGAGATCAGGTAGAAGAATTCACCTTGTAGAGAGTTCATTTACAAAGAAACCATCATATAGAGAGTTCAGCTACAAAGAAATTACCCCATAGAGAGTTCAGCTAGAAGAAGTCACCTTGTAAAGAGTTTAGCTACAAAGAAACCATCATGTACAGAGTTCAGCTACAAAGAAACTACCTGTACAGAATTCAACTATAAACAAATCACCCTGTATAGAGATCAGCTAGAAGAAGTTACCTTGTAGATAGTTCAGCTACAACAATTCACCCTGTAGAAAGATCATGCTAGAAGAAGTCACCTTGTAGAGTGTTCAGTTACAAAGAAACCATCATGTAGAGAGTTCAGCTGCAAACAAATCACTCTGTAGAGAGTTCAGCTACAAAGAAACCGCCATGTAGAGAGTTCAGCCTCATACAAACCACCTAGTAGAGAATTCAACTACAACAAATCATCCTGTAGAGAAGAAGTTACCTTGTAGAGAGTTCAGCTACAAAGAAACCACCATGTAGAGAGTTTAGCTGCAAACAATTCACCTGTAGAGAGTTCAGCTAGAAACAAATCACCCTGTAGAGAGATCAACTGGACGAAGTCACCTTGTAGAGAGTTCAGCTACAAAGAAACCATCATGTAGAGAGTTCAGCTGCAAACAAATCACCCTGCAGAGAGTTCAGCTACAAAAAAATCACCCTGTAGAGAGTTCAGCTAGACGAAGTCACCTTATAGAGAGTTCAGCTACAAAGAAACCATCATGTAGAGAGTTCGGCTATAAAGACACCACCATGTAGAGAGTTTAGCTGCAAACAAATCACCTGTTACAGAGAGTTCAGCTACAAAGAAACCATCCTGTATATAGTTCAGCTACATTTCAAGTCACCCAGTAGAGAGATCAGCTGCAAAAAAATTCCTGTGGGGAATAATGAGCATGTAATAAATATATGTATATAATTTGTATAATTACTAATAAAATCAAAAATAATTGAAGTACTAAAATTCTTCTTTAAGTTCTTTTCTTCTTCCTGTGGTAAAGAAAAAAACACATGGGTTAAAAAAGCCCCAAAGCCAGCCATAGGCCGGCTTTGCAGTATACAAATACAAAAAGAAGTGATATCTAATCAAAAACAGCCAAGCTGTAAAAAAAGGTGCGGCCCCCGTAAAGGCCATGGTGAAAAAAGATGTGAAATCCAAGGTGGCGGCCAAGAAATGGCTGTGATGGTAGGTTAATGGTTACATTTTAATAACGGCAATTCAGGTGAATTTTGTGCCGCTTGGTCTTGGCACCAAATTCACCTGAATTGTTGTTATTAAAATGTAACCATTAACCTACCATCACAGCCATTTCTTGGCCGCCACCTTGGATTTCACATCTTTTTTCACCATGGCCTTTACGGGGGCCGCACCTTTTTTTACAGCTTGGCTGTTTTTGATTAGATACATTTAGCTGGTCAGTATGCAGTCACAGTGCACTTTTTTTATTTAGCCAGTCATTTGTTGTATGAATATTAGGAATTTGTTCCTATATGGTTAATAAGCATGCTTGTAGGATTAGGAACAGTGCACCTAGGATTAGGAAAAACACTCCTAGGATTAGGAACAGTGCTCCTAGGATGCACAATTAGGACTAATGATTACAAAATTGTTTGTAACTGTAACTGTTAAGCTACAGTTAGGTTTAAGGAATGGGTTAAAATTTTAAAAGAGCGCAAAACAAGAGTTTCCAGCAAGTAGCAGTGGTACAGTGATAGGACGTAGTACTCGAACCTTCTGAGGTTTGGTAACTCAATTCCCAGTTTCACCACCTTTATTTTTCCTTTTCTTATACCATTTCTTGTATTTTCTAAGTTATTTTTTAGAATCGCAACAGAACCGGCCTTAACCTTAGGCAGGGTAGGCAGCCTGCCTAGGGCCTCAGGCCTGAGGGGGCCTCCGAGCTCCAAAAAGGGGCCTCAGGCTTCAGATTGCATGTACATCTATAAATTCATATGTTAAAATGTTATTCATACAGCCACACTTCGGATTCTTCTATGCAGCCATATAGCTACCAGAGACCAGTTCTAGGTATTCCCAGACTATGAATATCCACGTCACTTATAAAAACAAGCACTTACATCATCACAATAACAAAACCATACTGCAACTCGTGCAGCAATATATTTCTAATCACGTGATCATAAGTATTTGAAAAATAATAAATGGAGGACAGTGCAGTGACCAGTTTAGACGATCCAGAGAGTCCTGGGACGTGATTTCTTGATGTCTATTTGTACCGTGACCAACTACACGTGAGTTATAGATTACTTTGAAACTGTTTACACCAAATTAGTTATGACTTGTTGTAGATTGTTGTCTGCCATTTCCGCCCATTTGCCACTTTCTTGACTAGGACTATCCTTTGGTGCATCCTTCCCGTTGCACCCTCTGATTTGGTACAACTGAGTGCTGTTGTAGTATCTACATTGATGGAAGATTGCAGTAAAGCATCGTTCATGATGAAGATGATCAGGCGACTGACTCTCGAGGTAGTGCTGATTCTTCGAACGTAAAGGTCTCAAGATCAGCAGAAAAGCTAGAACGAGACTGCCATACGTACGGTGCTAGGGAAGGCTATAATAGAGCTGGGAAGATACATGTATAGTTTACATAAACACTGCTAGAATAGCATTAAGGTGCAAAAACAACAGCCATACATACGTATAGCTAGCGTAGCTCCATGCAGTCCATGCTATTTGCATAACAAGCATATAAATCGATATTGAAGGCCCTATAAATGGGCAGTACTATGCTTTTAGGGGGGGCCTCCAGTTTAGCTTTGCTTAGGGCCTCAAGAATGCTAAGGCAGGCCCTGAATTGCAATGACTGGATAAATATCAACACCATTAAAAATACATGTGTGATTGTGACTGCTGCATTACAGTGTCTCAGTACTTTAAAGTAGATTAAGCTTGGGGACATGGTACAATACCTTGTCTTCTACATAACTAAACTGTTGAAGGGTATGGCCTCGGCACCAATTATTAGAAATGCGGTAGCATGTTCTGATTGTTTAAGGGGGCATAGTCAATTGTAATCTTTTTATAAACGCAGTTTAGCTGCTACTGAATAGTACCATGGACATGTCCATTAAGCACCTCAAATGGTTTGTGGAATCTGAATACACTCCTTTAAAGAACGTGTCAATCCACCCCAAAAACATTTTCACTATAAAAAAAGGTGCGTCCAAGAAACCACAAGTGCTTGTAACCCTATGTAAAACAGCTCAGTTGTAGAGGAAGACCTCATAAAAGTAAAAATAACGGGTAACTTAAATACCTGATATCTGAAGCAGCCAAGAACTAATCTTACTATCATTACCAAAGTTTCATTCCACGCAAGATCACCTTGGCTGTAAAACAGGTGTACCCACGAAAGTAAAAGTAACTGACAATGATATCTGAAGTAGCCCAAGAATGAATGTTGATATGTATATAATTGCAATTAATAAAAAAAGTAACATTGAAACTTTTATGGATCAGCTGTGTTCTATATTTAATCTTGCTGCATCCTAAATTAAGTTATTTTAACTCTAATTGGCTGGTAATTTGTCCGCCTTTTTCAATAGTCAGTGTATAGAGCAAAAAAAGGCAGCCAAATTACCAGCCAATTAGAGTTAAAAGAAATTAATTTAGGATGCAGCAAGAGCGAATATGAACACAGCTGAACCATAAAAGTTTTAATGTCACTTTTTTTTATTAATTGCAATTATATACATATCAACATTCATTCCTGGGCTGCTTCAGATATCAGCTGTTTCAATTGCCAGTGACGTTTACTTTCATGGGTACATCTGTTTTACAGCCAAGGTGTTCTTAAATGAAACTTTGGTAATGATAGTAAGATTAGTTCTTGGCCGCTTCAGATATCAGGTCTTTAAGTTACCCATTATTTTTACATTTATGAGGTCTTCCTCTACAACTGAGCTGTTTTACATAGGGTTACAAGTGCTTGTGGTTCCTTGGACGTGCCTTTTGTATAGCAAAGGTGTTTTTTGGGGTGGATATCACTCATTTGTGTCAGTGATAGACTCACTGGGGAAAAATAAATTGGTAAAAATTTGAAAAAGAAAACAAGAATCAAAACGTATATTACGTATCTTGGAGAGTCCAACATGCACCTATTGATTACTGTCATCTTGTTTAACATAAAAAAGCACACATACTACTGACTGTTTCATTACAATGAAAATTTTGAAGCAAAGTAGAGGAAACCGACTATTCTACTAGTATATCTACCTTTACTTACTTACTATTTACAAACTATTACAATATCTCATATCTGTGGTAAATGCTTCAAGCATATTTATACTGAGCAGATGTATTGTATGCAACCTGTCACATTATTATTAAGAGCCCATGCATAATAAGAGTCCATTGCACACTCTTAATTGTAATTGTTATTATCATAATATATGACCGGATTTGCAAAAATGTACCTTTTCACACACAAAATGTGACCCATTTTTGACCTTTAAAGCTTCGTAACGTTTGATCATGGCATATAATTGTTTAAAACTTTCAGTGAATGTAGCTACAGTATCTGGCTACATTGTGATACTTAGAGCAAGCTAATCAGTATAAGGAGTCAAGTGTTACATCATTTTGTTAGCTGGTATATATATCAAATGTGTGGGAAAGGTACCTTTTCGCAAATCCGGTCACATATTATAACCATTTTAGCGTTGTGGTCATAGCTTCAGTATTGGAGCAGCAGAGAAAGAAATAGAGGACTCTTAATCATCAAACAAAACTTGGGGAGATGGAACCTAGGATGGAACAGTATTACCATGGACAAAGTATACCACAATAGCATCAGAGTACGTAGTATAATACCAGTACATGAGACTACAGCCACTATCACCACATTTTTCCTGGAATTAACCAAAAATTTCAAACTATTCGTAGATGAAGCAATTGAAACTAAAAGGTGCAGTAGCTATTTACACTTTCCAAGGGAGCATACCCCAGACTTCCTATAGATACTAGTTGCTTTCAGTTCAGTAGCCATAATATATAAATATAGTAAAGGATTGAGCCTTAGTTACCACTTTCACCTTTACTCTGATGTATCAGCAATAAACAGTAGATGTAGGTGCATAAGCTAGGGATGGGAATTATTTGCTCTACTGACCATCACAGTTATTTCCCGCTCATCATCAAGTCCTGTCAAGCCATCGCACAAAAAAAATTTCAGCAGTGCACAAAAGTACGCATACCACATTGTAGAGCCAGAACTAAGAACAAGTTCCACCTGATATCATGTGAACTTTTTAGTGGAAATCTCTTGGAAAGTCCTTGTAACACCTCAAGTGAACACATGTGATACACGGTTTATTAATTCATGATGGCAGTACATGTCTTGAGAGAGAAGCACGAAGATAAACATTAATTGTAACTAGATTTCAATGGAGTAGTGACACGTACTTTGTATAGTGTTGAGAATACTATACCCAGAACATCGTGGAGGTTCAGTTACGTAAAAGGGGAGCCATGGCCAGTGGAGGTTCAGTAACGAAACGAGGAGTGGAGGTTCCGTAACGAAAGGAGGAGTGAAGAAACTAGTAAAGTGCCACATATCACCTCACACTGATTAACCGCATGTATTGATATATGATTATAATTGGTTTCAAGTTAGATGTGTGCACTAGTACCCCACTAGTGCAAATTCACCGAGACCAAGCTGAAAACTTCTGATGGTACCAACTTGAGTAACAGCAAATGCCAGCTTGGAATTATCTCATGGAGGGAATGTCGACATGGTACCAACCAAATATCTCTCAGTTGTCACTTGCCAATTTATACATCATCAGAAGTCCCAGGACTGTAGGTGGAAGAATTAAGTAAGTTAACATACATGATGCATGTACAAAAATACGTACTCATTCACACTGCATACTGGTCTAAATGCTGTTGCTGAATTTGTGTACAGTGAAACCTCTGTAATCAGGACACTGTGTAGTAAGGTACATCATCAGCCAACTTGTAAATCCCCAAACATATCATTTGTGTAAAAGTGGCATAGATTTTAGGTATGTTGTATTTAATGCCCGCCTTTTGTTTTTTACAGGTAATCTGGTCATACTATGCAATTCACCCAGTAACAGTTCGATGTGCATGGTCATGGTACATACATAACTGGGACCAGGGGTAGGAAGCCTGAATTTCAGGTCAGTTTACATAGAGAGGAATTGTATTATCTTATGTATTCTTTTTATAGTTCTCAATTGTCAACTGTACATGGACTGTACTGACATCAAAGGTGTTGTGAATTTCTAGGTCAGTCTATGTACGTACTAAGGAATATAGTTGTTTATTATTTCTGAATTTCCAGGACCAGGGGTGTGATGAAACTAATAACCCGGTCAGTTTACATGTCGTGCTTATAAAGATATTTTCCAGTACCCAGATTTTTGGCATATTGTATTTATTGCCCACTTGTTGATTATTGTAGGGTGATCTGGGTACCCACTAGCAATTGCGTGTAGTCATGCATAACTTGAGACCATACAGGAACTCATATCAAAAAGAGTGTCCTGAATTTCGGTGTACAGAGCAATCGTATTGCAGTAGTTTTATGTGTTGTATTTGTAGTTCTCAATTGTCAAGTGTACGTAGACCGTAGTGACATCAAGAATGTCATAAATTTTTAGGTCAATCTACATACTAAAATGTATTATCTCAGGTCTGAATTTCCAGGATCTACTACAAGGCGTACTGTTATGTGGGAACAAACTAATATCACGGTCAGTTGACATGTCATCCTTATAGTATTATTATCCGGTATCCAGATTTTAGGTGTATCGTACTAAATGCTTGCTTGTTGGGATTTTGCAGGCCATCTGGTCATAGAGGTTTATCAACTAGTATAGCTTGGGCAGGAACTCAGTGTTGTGAATTTCAGGTCAGTTGATGTACAAAGGAATAATATTATTTCAATTGTTTTGTGTTCTTTTTAAATTTGTAGTTCTCAATTATCAGATTTGGACTGTAGTGACATTATGGACGTCGTGAATGGTTAACATCACTATCTTGCTGTATGTCAGATGTCATTATCAGAAAAAATTAATATGTGATGTTTATGTGTATTAATTAGCAAGCATGATCAAAACCACAACTACTTGTCGCTGGGGTGCATGTCACTGCATCAGCATGGGATGGGTATTTCTATGTGTTCAGCTTGTTTGAAGACTACCAGAAGTTTTTATTTACTCCACATTCGATTCGTAATTCGTTGTAGTGATAAGTTACAAAGATGGAAGCGATTGTAATACACAGTGTGGTGCATGGCACTAAATAGGGTCTAAAAGATTTATGCTTGAAACGCCTTCCCTAGGGAACTTACATTCTTGACACTTTCACAACTTGTTTATAAGATAGGAAGGTTTGTGTCCACATCGTGTCTTTAAAAGTTATTGTAGGGATTAGAGGTTTGATCAAAGAAAATTCGCGCATGGACAAATCAGAATTAGATAATGCCAGTGCTATACAGACTGTACAAACACGGCTATGTTTACTGGTATAACGTGACAGTAGGTGTAACATAAAGTAGAGAAACAAAGTGAAATATGTGTAACTACGCCTATTTTTTTATTTTAGCGAGGCCTACTTTTTATTTTAACAAGGTCGCAAGACGATGATGACGATTCCTAAAGATTTTTTTATCATGTAACGCAATACAAATCCATTGAGAAATATTGCATAATCCAGGGCTAATATTGCAAAACCATTCCTACATGTAAATAACTCACAGTAGTGGCCATGCATCTTTCAATTGGGCACACTTCATAGTTTCTTGGTCGTGTGCCTCACTACCGTGAGTCTTGATACAGAAATTAAGACTTGGTGTGGTTTCCTGGCATGAAGAAGATGACATTTAATTGATGTGAAAAGGAATGGCAAAGCACAGAAGGCAGGCATTCATTGGAACTATAAAAGACACATCCCACCAGTGAGTTATTGCTGTGGAGTAAAATGGTGGCCATGCGCTGCTTTGTTTTGCCTCTAGCGTTGGGACTGTGGTCAGTGAAACAGGCAGGTGGGCATGCATGTGAGCAGGATGGGAGACAAAAAAAATTAATATGGGCTTTGATTAAAAAGTCTACATTCAGCTGCCTGCAAATGTTTTCTTGCTTTAATGCCATTATTAAATGTTGAATAGAGTAAGACCATTCCATAAAGGTGATTTTCTTCCCAAGAGGTACTGTGTTTCTGTGAAGGTTTTTGGATGCAGCATCTTAGCTAGGCCTGAGCCTAATGTGCTCAAAATTTTACTTATTATTCTTTCCAGTATTTCTCAAAATTTTCTCCTATTATTCTTTTTTTTATTCTTGTATCTAACTTATTATTCCATAATAATTCTCAGTTTCTGTGTCTAGTCACTTAGTTTTCAAGATGCTCATAAGCAGTTTTGCCAGATTAATTAATAACCATTATATGAAGCATTCCATATTACACATAAATTATGTAATCATATAAGTAGTCAGTGGCGTAGCTACCATTGAGGCAACCGAGGCAGCTGCCTCTGTAACAATGCTCAACAACAGGTTGAGCAGGCCTGCAGAGTTTTGGCACCCCGGATTTTCTACTCAAACGTTACTAGACAGCATTACTGTACCACACACAATAGAATCCATGGCTGCAGGCTGGAGCCCATGGTGACACAGTGCTGGATCACTTTTCATCTACTCAGTTGACAGGGCCGCCCACAGGAGGGGGGTGGGGGGGGGCAACTGGGGCATTTTTCCCCGGGCCCCAGCCTGAAAGGGGCCCCAGAAGGCCCCATATACTGCTCCTCACAGTATTCTTCAGAGGAGCAGTGTAGTAAATTTATAGATAAGGAGATATGGTTGGTGAGGGGTAGCTATTGTCACTGTTAGCAGGTCATGACCTTTTTTTTTTTGGTCTTCAACTTACAGCTTGGGTGAAGTTGTAATTTAGAATGGAAACCTCCTTTCATCTGGGGCCCCACTTTAACTCTTTGCCCAGGGCCCCTTAATTTCTCTGCAGTTGCATTGAGCTAATTGATCATGCATATCATATGCATTAGCAATTACAATCAAAAATATAGCTTCCACATGCTATTTCAAAGCATATATTTTCAAAAATTTTCCTTGAGGGAGCATGCCCTCAGACTCCCTATCTTGACATGCTTTGTACATGCAGTTGAGCATCACATGAAAGAGAAACTGTCTGACTTAAACATCACATTAGATCAATAAAAAGTATAGTATGCATGACTATGACCTCTGTTGCAGTCCATGGGTAACCTGACCAATCAAAATGTGTCCGAAGTAAGTTGTGTTGAATGCAATTAAACTAGTCTAATACTGTAATTGAAGCATAGTTGCTATACTGTAGCATTAACTAAACTGGAGCATTACTTATGGCATGTAGAGAAATGCTCAGAGTCTTTCTTCCATCCAATCAGATAGTCAATCTGCAAATGCTGTACCACCTACTCTTGAAGAATTTGTGAATCAGTTGAGCCCTCTCAATTAGGTCTGTGTATAAACTTTGCCTCGGTAAAGAATTTTCCTGGCTACACCACTGGTAGTTGCAACAAACTTAGAATAGCTATGTGTAGTAACAAGAGTTCATAATAATATAACTGGCAGTAATAATTCAAGTGCTTTCAATTATTGGTTGCTAGTGTATTTAAACTATACATACTAAGATAGGTACAAAATGATTATACTCAAAGACTTGAAGAAGATACACTAGTATAAGATGTACAAGCTTCAGAATTGCATGCAGTTAAATCCCTGATACTGGCTGCAAATTGTTAACTTGAAAATTTTAATAACGACAATTCAGGTGAATTTACCTGAATTGTCGTTATTAAAATTTTTACCATTAACATACCATCACAGCCATTTTTTGGCCGCCACCTTGGATTTCACATCTTTTTTCATCATAGCCTTTCTGAGGGCCGCACACTTTTTTTACAGCTTGGCTGTTTTGGATTAGATTTCATTTCTTTTTGTATTTGTATACCCCAAAGCCGGCCTATGGCAAGCTTTGGGACTTTTTTAACCTACTGTATGCTTTTTTTTCTTTACTACAGGAAAAAGAAAAAATGAAGTAGATGTACTTTAAATATTTTATCAGTAAATGTACAAATTATATATATGTGACCGGATTTGCGAAAAGGGGTCTTCCGCAAACATCCAATTTACGAACTTTGGTAGTTCATAATGTCAGATAGGAAAATAGTATTGCCTTGAAATTTGGACAGTGATGAGTAACAACATAGGTTAATACATGAACAAAATTTCAGGTTAGTATCTTCTTTGAGCACAAAGGTATGGTCATTCAAGTTCATAGAATTGGATGTGTGTGGAAGACCCTTTTTCGTAAATCCGGTCACATATAATACATATTATTATTATTATTATTAACACTTTACAGTGACCAGCACTGAAGGTCTACAACAACATATGTGACCGGATTTGCGAAAAGGGGCCTTCCACACATCCAATTTGCCAACTTTGACAATTGATTACTTCAGATTGGAAAGAGCTATTGCCTTGAAATATGGGCAGTGGTGATTTCTTTGCAGCTGAACTCTCTACATGATGGTTTCTTTGTAGCTGAACTCTCTACAAGGTAATTTCTTCTAGCTGATCTCTCTACAGGGAAATTTGTTTGTAGCTGAACTATCTACAAGGTACCTTCTTCTAGCTGATCTCTCTACAGGGAGATTTGTTTGTAGCTGAACTCTCTACAGGTGATTTGTTTGAAGCTGAACTTTCTAAATGATGGTTTCTTTGTAGCTGAACTCTCTACAAGGTAATTTCTTCTAGCTGACCTCTCTACAGGGAGATTTGTTTGTAGCTGAACTATCTACAAGTTAACTTCTTCTAGCTGATCTCTCTACAGGGTGATTTGTTTGTAGCTGAATTCTGTACAGGTGATTTGTTTGCAGCTGAGCTCTTTACGGTTTCTTTGTAGCTGAACTCTCTAAAAAGTAACTTCTTCTAACTGATCTTTCTACAGGGTGATTTGTTTGTAGCTGAACTATGATCTACAAGGTAATTTCTTCTAGCTGATCTCTCTACAGGGTGATTTGTTTGTAGCTGAATTCTGCACAGGAATTTGTTTGCAGCTGAGCTTTTTACAAAATGGTTTCTTTGTAGCTGAACTCTCTACAAGGTAACTTTTCTAGCTGATGTCTCTACAAGGTGACTAGTTTGTAGCTGAACTCTCTACATGGTGGTTTCTTTTTGTAACTGAACTTTCTACAAGGTGACTTCTTCTAGCTGATCTTTCAATAGGGTGATTTGTTTGTAGCTTCATATCTCTACAAGCTAACTTCTTCTAGCTGATCTCTCTACAGAGAGATTTGTTTGTAGCTGAACTCTCTACAGGTGATTTGTTTGTAGCTGAATTCTGTACAGGTGATTTGTTTGCAGCTGAGCTCTTTACAGAATGGTTTCTTTGTATATAGCTGAACTGTCTAAAAGGTAACTTCTTCTAACTGATCTTTCTACAGGGTGATTTGTTTGTAGCTGAACTATCTACAAGGTAATATCTTCTAGCTGATCTCTCTACAGGGAGATTTGTTTGAAGCTGAATTCTGTACAGGTGATTTGTTTGCAGCTGAGCTCTTTACAGAATGGTTTGTTTGTAGCTGAACTCTCTACAAGGTAATTTCTTCTAGCTGATCTCTCTACCGGGAGATTTGTTTGTAGATGAACTCTCTACAAGGTAACTTTTCTAGCTGATGTCTCTACAAGGTGGCTATTTTGTAGCTGAACTCTCTACATGGTGGTTTCTTTGTAACTGAACTTTCTACAAGGTGACTTCTTCTAGCTGATATTTCAATAGGATGATTTGTTTGTAGCTTCACTCTCTACAAGGTAACTTCTTCTAGCTGATCTCTCTACAGGGAGATTTGTTTGAAGCTGAGCTTTCTAAATGATGGTTTCTTTGTAGCTGAACTCTCTGCAAGGTAATTTCTTCTAGCTGATCTCTCTACAGGGAGATTTGTTTGTAGCTTAACTATCTACAAGGTAACTTCTTCTAGCAGATCTCTCTACTGGGAGATTTGTTTGTATCTGAACTCTCTACAGGTGATTTGTTTGAAGCTGAACTTTCTAAATGATGGTTTCTTTGTAGCTGAACTCTCTACAAGGTAATTTCTTCTAGCTTATCTCTCTACAGGGAGATTTGCTTGTAGCTGAACTATCTACAAGGTAACTTCTTCTAGCTGATCTCTCTACATGGTGATTTGTTTATAGCTGAATGATCTACAAGGTAACTTCTTCTAGCTGATCTCTCTACAGGGAGATTTGTTTGTAGCTGAACTATCTACAAGGTAACTTCTTCTAGCTGATCTCTCTACAGGGTGATTTGTTTGTAGCTGAATGATCTACAAGGTAACTTCTTCTAGCTGATCTCTCTACAGGGCGGTTTCTTTGTAGCTGAACTCTCTACAAGGTAACTTCTTCTAACTGATCTTTCCACAGGGTGATTTGTTTGTAGCTGAACTATGATCTACAAGGTAATTTCTTCTAGCTGATCTCTCTACAGGGAGATGTGTTTGTAGCTGAACTATCTACAAGGTAACCTCTTCTAGCAGAACTCTCTACTGGGAGATTTGTTTGTAGCTGAACTCTCTACAGGCGATTTGTTTGAAGTTGAACTTTCTAAAAAGTAACTTCTTCTAACTGATCTTTCCACAGGGTGATTTGTTTGTAGCTGAACTATGATCTACAAGGTAATTTCTTCTAGCTGATCTCTCTACAGGGAGATTTGTTTGTAGCTGAACTCTCTACTTGGTAATTTCTTCTAGCTGATCTCTCTACAAGGAGATTTGTTACTATCTACAAGGTAACTTCTTCTAGCTGATCTCTCTATAGGATGATTTGTTCATAGCTGAATTCTGTACAGGTGATTTGTTTGCAGCTGAGCTCTTCACTGTTTCTTTGTAGCTGAACTCTCTAAAAAGTAACTTCTTCTAACTGATCTTTCCACAGGGTGATTTGTTTGTAGCTGAACTATGATCTACAAGGTAATTTCTTCTAGCTGATCTCTCTACAGGGAGATTTGTTTGTAGCTGAACTATCTACAAGGTAACCTCTTCTAGCATATCTCTCTACTGGGAGATTTGTTTGTAGCTGAACTCTCTACAGGTGATTTGTTTGAAGCTGAACTTTCTAAATGATGGTTTCTTTGTAGCTGAACTCTCTACAAGGTAATTTCTTCTAGCTGATCTCTCTACAGGGAGATTTGTTTGTAGCTGAACTATCTACATGGTAACTTCTTCTAGCTGATCTATCTACAGGATGATTTGTTCCTAGCTGAATTCTGTACAGGTGATTTGTTTGCAGCTGAGCACTTTACAGAATGGTTACTTTGTAGCTGAACTCTCTAAAAGGTAACTTCTTATAACTGATCTTTCTACAGGGCAATTTGTTTCTGGAAGAACTTTCTACAGGGTGATTTCTTTGCAGCTGAACTCTATACATGGTGGTTTCTTTGTAGCTGAACTCTCTACAAGGTAATTTCTTCTAGCTGATCTCTCTACAGGGTGATTTGTTTGTAGCTGAATGATCTACAAGGTAACTTCTTCTAGCTGATCCCTCTACAGGGCGGTTTCTTTGTAGCTGAACTCTCTAAAAGGTAACTTCTTCTAACTGATCTTTCTACAGGGCAATTTGTTTGTGGCTGCATTTTCTACAGGGTGATTTCTTTGCAGCTGAACTCTCTACATGGTGGTTTCTTTGTAGCTGAACTCTCTACAAAGTAATTCCTTCTAGCTGATCTCTCTACAGGGTGATTTGTTTGTAACTGAATTCTGTACAGGTGATTTGTTTGCAGCTGAGTTCTTTTCAGAATGGTTTCTTTGTAGCTGAACTCTCTACAAGGTAACTTCTTCTAACTGATCTTTCTACAGGGCAATTTGTTCATGGCAGAATTTTATACAGGGTGATTTCTTTGCAGCTGAATTCTCTACATGGTGGTTTCTTTATAGCTGAACTCTCTACAAGGTAACTTCTTCTAGCTGATCTCTCTACAGGGAGATTTGTTTGTAGCTGAACTATCTACAAGGTAATTTCTTATAGCTGATCTCTCTACAGGGTGATTTGTTTGTAGCTGTATGATCTACAAAAGTAACTTCTTCTAGCTGATCTCTCTACAGGGCGGTTTCTTTGTAGCTGAACTCTCTTAAAGGTAACTTCTTCTAACTGATCTTTCTACAGGGCAATTTGTTTGTGGCTGCATTTTCTACAGGGTGATTTCTTTGCAGCCTAACTCTCTACATGGTGGTTTCTTTGTAGCTGAACTCTCTACAAAGTAATTTCTTCTAGCTGATCTCTCTACAGGGTGATTTATTTGTAACTGAATTCTGTACAGGTGATTTGTTTGCAGCTGAGTTCTTTACCGAATGGTTTCTTTGTAGCTGAACTCTCTACAAGGTAACTTCTTCTAGCTGATCTCTCTACAGGGAGATTTGTTTGTAGCTGAACTATCTACAAGGTAATTTCTTATAGCTGATCTCTCTACAGGGTGATTTGTTTGTAGCTGTATGATCTACAAAAGTAACTTCTTCTAGCTGATCTCTCTACAGGGCGGTTTCTTTGTAGCTGAACTCTCTTAAAGGTAACTTCTTCTAACTGATCTTTCTACAGGGCAATTTGTTTGTGGCTGCATTTTCTACAGGGTGATTTCTTTGCAGCCTAACTCTCTACATGGTGGTTTCTTTGTAGCTGAACTCTCTACAAAGTAATTTCTTCTAGCTGATCTCTCTACAGGGTGATTTATTTGTAACTGAATTCTGTACAGGTGATTTGTTTGCAGCTGAGTTCTTTACCGAATGGTTTCTTTGTAGCTGAACTCTCTACAAGGTAACTTCTTCTAACTGATCTTTCTACAGGGCAATTTGTTCATGGCAGAATTTTATACAGGGTGATTTCTTTGCAGCTGAATTCTCTACGTGGTGGTTTCTTTATAGCTGAACTTTCTACAAGGTAACTTCTTATAGCTGATCTCTCTACAGGGTGATATGTTTGAAGCTGAACTTTCTAAATGATGGCTTCTTTGTAGCTGAACTCTCTACAAGGTAATTTCTTCTAGCTGATCTCTCTACATGGAGATTTGTTTGTAGCTGAACTATCTACAAGGTAACTTCTTCTAGCTGATCTCTCTACTGGGAGATTTGTTTGCAGCTGAACTCTCTACAGGTGATTTGTTTGAAGCTGAACTTTCTAAATGATGGTTTCTTTGTAGATGAACTCTCTACAAGGTAATTTCTTCTAGCTGATCTCTCTACAGGTAGATTTGTTACTATCTACAAGGTAACTTCTTCTAGCTAATCTCTCTACAGGATGATTTGTTCATAGCTGAATTCTGTACAGGTGAATTGTTTGCAACTGAGCTCTTTACAGAATGGTTTCGTTGTAGCTGAACTCTCTAAAAGGTAACTTCTTATAACTGATCTTTCTACAGGGCAATTTGTTTCTGGCAGAATTTTCTACAGGATGATTTCTTTGCAGCTGAACTCTCTGCATGGTGGTTTCTTTGTAGCTGAACTCTCTACAAGGTAATTTCTTGTAGCTGATCTCTCTACAGGGAGATTTGTTTGTAGTTGAACTATCTACAAGGTAACTTCTTCTAGCTGATCTCTCTACAGGGAGATTTGTTTGTAGCTGAACTCTCTACTTGGTAATTTCTTCTAGCTGATCTCTCTACAGGGAGATTTGTTACTATCTACAAGGTAACTTCTTCTAGCTGATCTCTCTACAGGATGATTTGTTCATAGCTGAATTCTGTACAGGTGATTTGTTTGCAGCTGAGCTCTTCACTGTTTCTTTGTAGCTGAACTCTCTAAAAAGTAACTTCTTCTAACTGATCTTTCCACAGGGTGATTTGTTTGTAGCTGAACTATGATCTACAAGGTAATTTCTTCTAGCTGATCTCTCTACAGGGAGATTTGTTTGTAGCTGAACTATCTACAAGGTAACCTCTTCTAGCATATCTCTCTACAGGGAGATTTGTTTGTAGCTGAACTCTCTACAGGTGATTTGTTTGAAGCTGAACTTTCTAAATGATGGTTTCTTTGTAGCTGAACTCTCTACAAGGTAATTTCTTCTAGCTGATCTCTCTACAGGGAGATTTGTTTGTAGCTGAACTATCTACATGGTAACTTCTTCTAGCTGATCTCTCTACAGGGTGATTTGTTTGTAGCTGAATTCTGTACAGGTGATTTGTTTGCAGCTGAGCTCTTTACGGTTTCTTTGTAGCTGAACTCTCTAAAAAGTAACTTCTTCTAACTGATCTTTCTACAGGGTGATTTGTTTGTAGCTGAACTATGATCTACAAGGTAATTTCTTCTAGCTGATCTCTCTACAGGGTGATTTGTTTGTAGCTGAATTCTGCACAGGAATTTGTTTGCAGCTGAGCTTTTTACAAAATGGTTTCTTTGTAGCTGAACTCTCTACAAGGTAACTTTTCTAGCTGATGTCTCTACAAGGTGACTAGTTTGTAGCTGAACTCTCTACATGGTGGTTTCTTTTTGTAACTGAACTTTCTACAAGGTGACTTCTTCTAGCTGATCTTTCAATAGGGTGATTTGTTTGTAGCTTCATTCTCTACAAGCTAACTTCTTCTAGCTGATCTCTCTACAGAGAGATTTGTTTGTAGCTGAACTCTCTACAGGTAATTTGTTTGTAGCTGAATTCTGTACAGGTGATTTGTTTGCAGCTGAGCTCTTTACAGAATGGTTTCTTTGTATATAGCTGAACTGTCTAAAAGGTAACTTCTTCTAACTGATCTTTCTACAGGGTGATTTGTTTGTAGCTGAACTATCTACAAGGTAATATCTTCTAGCTGATCTCTCTACAGGGAGATTTGTTTGAAGCTGAATTCTGTACAGGTGATTTGTTTGCAGCTGAGCTCTTTACAGAATGGTTTGTTTGTAGCTGAACTCTCTACACGGTAGTTTCTTCTAGCTGATCTCTCTACCGGGAGATTTGTTTGTAGATGAACTCTCTACAAGGTAACTTTTCTAGCTGATGTCTCTACAAGGTGGCTATTTTGTAGCTGAACTCTCTACATGGTGGTTTCTTTGTAACTGAACTTTCTACAAGGTGACTTCTTCTAGCTGATATTTCAATAGGATGATTTGTTTGTAGCTTCACTCTCTACAAGGTAACTTCTTCTAGCTGATCTCTCTACAGGGAGATTTGTTTGAAGCTGAGCTTTCTAAATGATGGTTTCTTTGTAGCTGAACTCTCTGCAAGGTAATTTCTTCTAGCTGATCTCTCTACAGGGAGATTTGTTTGTAGCTTAACTATCTACAAGGTAACTTCTTCTAGCAGATCTCTCTACTGGGAGATTTGTTTGTATCTGAACTCTCTACAGGTGATTTGTTTGAAGCTGAACTTTCTAAATGATGGTTTCTTTGTAGCTGAACTCTCTGCAAGGTAATTTCTTCTAGCTGATCTCTCTACAGGGAGATTTGTTTGTAGCTGAACTATCTACAAGGTAACTTCTTCTAGCTGATCTCTCTACAGGGTGATTTGTTTGTAGCTGAATGATCTACAAGGTAACTTCTTCTAGCTGATCTCTCTACAGGGAGATTTGTTTGTAGCTGAACTATCTACAAGGTAACTTCTTCTAGCTGACCTCTCTACAGGGTGATTTGTTTGTAGCTGAATGATCTACAAGGTAACTTCTTCTAGCTGATCTCTCTTCAGGGCGGTTTCTTTGTAGCTGAACTCTCTACAAGGTAATTTCTTCTAGCTGATCTCTCTACAGGGAGATTTGTTACTATCTACAAGGTAACTTCTTCTAGCTGATCTCTCTACAGGATGATTTGTTCATAGCTGAATTCTGTACAGGTGATTTGTTTGCAGCTGAGCTCTTCACTGTTTCTTTGTAGCTGAATTCTCTAAAAAATAACTTCTTCTAACTGATCTTTCCACAGGGTGATTTGTTTGTAGCTGAACTATGATCTACAAGGTAATTTCTTCTAGCTGATCTCTCTACAGGGAGATTTGTTTGTAGCTGAACTATCTACAAGGTAACCTCTTCTAGCAGATCTCTCTACTGGGAGATTTGTTTGTAGCTGAACTCTCTACAGGCGATTTGTTTGAAGCTGAACTTTCTAAAAAGTAACTTCTTCTAACTGATCTTTCCACAGGGTGATTTGTTTGTAGCTGAACTATGATCTACAAGGTAATTTCTTCTAGCTGATCTCTCTACAGGGAGATTTGTTTGTAGCTGAACTCTCTACTTGGTAATTTCTTCTAGCTGATCTCTCTACAGGGAGATTTGTTACTATCTACAAGGTAACTTCTTCTAGCTGATCTCTCTACAGGATGATTTGTTCATAGCTGAATTCTGTACAGGTGATTTGTTTGCAGCTGAGCTCTTCACTGTTTCTTTGTAGCTGAACTCTCTAAAAAGTAACTTCTTCTAACTGATCTTTCCACAGGGTGATTTGTTTGTAGCTGAACTATGATCTACAAGGTAATTTCTTCTAGCTGATCTCTCTACAGGGAGATTTGTTTGTAGCTGAACTATCTACAAGGTAACCTCTTCTAGCAGATCTCTCTACTGGGAGATTTGTTTGTAGCTGAACTCTCTACAGGTGATTTGTTTGAAGCTGAACTTTCTAAATGATGGTTTCTTTGTAGCTGAACTCTCTACAAGGTAATTTCTTCTAGCTGATCTCTCTACAGGGAGATTTGTTTATAGCTGAACTATCTACATGGTAACTTCTTCTAGCTGATCTATCTACAGGATGATTTGTTCCTATCTGAATTCTGTACAGGTGATTTGTTTGCAGCTGAGCACTTTACAGAATGGTTACTTTGTAGCTGAACTCTCTAAAAGGTAACTTCTTATAACTGATCTTTCTACAGGGCAATTTGTTTCTGGAAGAACTTTCTACAGGGTGATTTCTTTGCAGCTGAACTCTATACATGGTGGTTTCTTTGTAGCTGAACTCTCTACAAGGAAATTTCTTCTAGCTGATCTCTCTACAGGGTGATTTGTTTGTAGCTGAATGATCTACAAGGTAACTTCTTCTAGCTGATCCCTCTACAGGGCGGTTTCTTTGTAGCTGAACTCTCTAAAAGGTAACTTCTTCTAACTGATCTTTCTACAGGGCAATTTGTTTGTGGCTGCATTTTCTACAGGGTGATTTCTTTGCAGCTGAACTCTCTACATGGTGGTTTCTTTGTAGCTAAACTCTCTACAAGGTAATTTCTTCTAGCTGATCTCTCTACAGGGAGATCTGTTTGTAGCTGAACTATCTACAAGGTAACTTCTTCTAACTGATCTTTCTACAGGGCAATTTGTTTGTGGCTGCATTTTCTACAGGGTGATTTCTTTGCAGCTGAACTCTCTACATGGTGGTTTCTTTGTAGCTGAACTCTCTACAAAGTAATTCCTTCTAGCTGATCTCTCTACAGGGTGATTTGTTTGTAACTGAATTCTGTACAGGTGATTTGTTTGCAGCTGAGTTCTTTTCAGAATGGTTTCTTTGTAGCTGAACTCTCTACAAGGTAACTTCTTCTAACTGATCTTTCTACAGGGCAATTTGTTCATGGCAGAATTTTATACAGGGTGATTTCTTTGCAGCTGAATTCTCTACATGTTGGTTTCTTTATAGCTGAACTCTCTGCAAGGTAACTTCTTCTAGCTGATCTCTCTACAGGGTGATTTGTTTGAAGCTGAACTTTCTAAATGATGGCTTCTTTGTAGCTGAACTCTCTACAAGGTAATTTCTTCTAGCTGATCTCTCTACAGGGAGATTTGTTTGTAGCTGAACTATCTACAAGGTAACTTCTTCTAGCTGATCTCTCTACTGGGAGATTTGTTTGTAGCTGAACTCTCTACAGGTGATTTGTTTGAAGCTGAACTTTCTAAATGATGGTTTCTGTGTAGCTGAACTCTCTACAAGGTAATTTCTTCTAGCTGATCTCTCTACAGGGAGATTTGTTACTATCTACAAGGTAACTTCTTCTAGCTGATCTCTCTACAGGATGATTTGTTCATAGCTGAATTCTGTACAAGTGATTTGTTTTTGCAGCTGAGCTCTTCACAGTTTCTTTGTAGCTGAACTCTCTAAAAAGTAACTTCTTCTAACTGATCTTTCCACAGGGTGATTTGTTTGTAGCTGAACTATGATCTACAAGGTAATTTCTTCTAGCTGATCTCTCTACAGGGAGATTTGTTTGTAGCTGAACTATCTACAAGGTAACCTCTTCTAGCAGAAATCTCTACTGGGAGATTTGTTTGTAGCTGAACTCTCTACAGGTGATTTGTTTGAAGCTGAACTTTCTAAATGATGGTTTCTTTGTAGCTGAACTCTCTACAAGGTAATTTCTTCTAGCTGATCTCTCTACAGGGAGATTTGTTTGTAGCTGAACTATCTACAAGGTAACTTCTTCTAGCTTATCTATCTACAGGATGATTTGTTCCTAGCTGAATTCTGTACAGGTGATTTGTTTGCAGCTGAGCTCTTTACAGAATGGTTTCTTTGTAGCTGAACTCTCTAAAAGGTAACTTCTTATAACTGATCTTTCTACAGGGCAATTTGTTTCTGGAAAAACTTTCTACAGGGTGATTTCTTTGCAGCTGAACTCTATACATGGTGGTTTCTTTGTAGCTGAACTCTCTACAAGGTAATTTCTTCTAGCTGATCTCTCTACAGGGAGATTTGTTTGTAGCTGAACTATCTACAAGGTAACTTCTTATAGCTGATCTCTCTACAGGGTGATTTGTTTGTAGCTGAATGATCTACAAAAGTAACTTCTTCTAGCTGATCTCTCTACAGGGCGGTTTCTTTGTAGCTGAACTCTCTTAAAGGTAACTTCTTCTAACTGATCTTTCTACAGGGCAATTTGTTTGTGGCTGCATTTTCTACAGGGTGATTTCTTTGCAGATGAACTCTCTACATGGTGGTTTCTTTGTAGCTGAACTCTCTACAAAGTAATTTCTTCTAGCTGATCTCTCTACAGGGTGATTTATTTGTAACTGAATTCTGTACAGGTGATTTGTTTGCAGCTGAGTTCTTTACCTAATGGTTTCTTTGTAGCTGAACTCTCTACAAGGTAACTTCTTCTAACTGATCTTTCTACAGGGCAATTTGTTCATAGCAGAATTTTATACAGGGTGATTTCTTTGCAGCTGAATTCTCTACGTGGTGGTTTCTTTATAGCTGAACTCTCTACAAGGTAACTTCTTCTAGCTGATCTCTCTACAGGGTGATTTGTTTGAAGCTGAACTTTCTAAATGATGGCTTCTTTGTAGCTGAACTCTCTACAAGGTAACTTCTTCTAGCTGATCTCTCTACAGGGAGATTTGTTTGTAGCTGAACTATCTACATGGTGGTTTCTTTGTAGCTGAACTCTCTACAAAGTAATTTCTTCTAGCTGATCTCTCTACAGGGTGATTTATTTGTAACTGAATTCTGTACAGGTGATTTGTTTGCAGCTGAGTTCTTTACCTAATGGTTTCTTTGTAGCTGAACTCTCTACAAGGTAACTTCTTCTAACTGATCTTTCTACAGGGCAATTTGTTCATGGCAGAATTTTATACAGGGTGATTTCTTTGCAGCTGAATTCTCTACGTGGTGGTTTCTTTATAGCTGAACTCTCTACAAGGTAACTTCTTCTAGCTGATCTCTCTACAGGGTGATTTGTTTGAAGCTGAACTTTCTAAATGATGGTTTCTTTGTAGATGAACTCTCTACAAGGTAATTTCTTCTAGCTGATCTCTCTACAGGTAGATTTGTTACTATCTACAAGGTAACTTCTTCTAGCTAATCTCTCTACAGGATGATTTGTTCATAGCTGAATTCTGTACAGGTGACTTGTTTGCAGCTGAGCTCTTTACAGAATGGTTTCGTTGTAGCTGAACTCTCTAAAAGGTAACTTCTTATAACTGATCTTTCTACAGGGCAATTTGTTTCTGGCAGAATTTTCTACAGGATGATTTCTTTGCAGCTGAACTCTCTGCATGGTGGTTTCTTTGTAGCTGAACTCTCTACAAGGTAATTTCTTGTAGCTGATCTCTCTACAGGGAGATTTGTTTGTAGTTGAACTATCTACAAGGTAACTTCTTCTAGCTGATCTCTCTACAGGGAGATTTGTTTGTAGCTGAACTCTCTACTAGGTAATTTCTTCTAGCTGAACTCTCTACAGGGAGATTTGTTACTATCTACAAGGTAACTTCTTCTAGCTGATCTCTCTACAGGATGATTTGTTCATAGCTGAATTCTGTACAGGTTATTTGTTTGCAGCTGAGCTCTTCACTGTTTCTTTGTAGCTGAACTCTCTAAAAAGTAACTTCTTCTAACTGATCTTTCCACAGGGTGATTTGTTTGTAGCTGAACTATGATCTACAAGGTAATTTCTTCTAGCTGATCTCTCTACAGGGAGATTTGTTACTATCTTCAAGGTAACTTCTTCTAGCTGATCTCTCTACAGGATGATTTGTTCATAGCTGAATTCTGTACAGGTGATTTGTTTGCAGCTGAGCTCTTCACTGTTTCTTTGTAGCTGAACTCTCTAAGAAGTAACTTCTTCTAACTGATCTTTCCACAGGGTGATTTGTTTGTAGCTGAACTATGATCTACAAGGTAATTTCTTCTAGCTGATCTCTCTACAGGGAGATTTGTTTGTAGCTGAACTCTCTACTTGGTAATTTCTTCTAGCTGATCTCTCTACAAGGAGATTTGTTACTATCTACAAGGTAACTTCTTCTAGCTGATCTCTCTACAGGATGATTTGTTCATAGCTGAATTCTGTACAGGTGATTTGTTTGCAGCTGAGCTCTTCACTGTTTCTTTGTAGCTGAACTCTCTAAAAAGTAACTTCTTCTAACTGATCTTTCCACAGGGTGATTTGTTTGTAGCTGAACTATGATCTACAAGGTAATTTCTTCTAGCTGATCTCTCTACAGGGAGATTTTTTTTGTAGCTGAACTATCTACAAGGTAACCTCTTCTAGCATATCTCTCTACTGGGAGATTTGTTTGTAGCTGAACTCTCTACAGGTGATTAGTTTGAAGCTGAACTTTCTAAATGATGGTTTCTTTGTAGCTGAACTCTCTACAAGGTAATTTCTTCTAGCTGATCTCTCTACAGGGAGATTTGTTTGTAGCTGAACTATCTACATGGTAACTTCTTCTAGCTGATCTATCTACAGGATGATTTGTTCCTAGCTGAATTCTGTACAGGTGATTTGTTTGCAGCTGAGCACTTTACAGAATGGTTACTTTGTAGCTGAACTCTCTAAAAGGTAACTTCTTATAACTGATCTTTCTACAGGGCAATTTGTTTCTGGAAGAACTTTCTACAGGGTGATTTCTTTGCAGCTGAACTCTATACATGGTGGTTTCTTTGTAGCTGAACTCTCTACAAGGTAATTTCTTCTAGCTGATCTCTCTACAGGGTGATTTGTTTGTAGCTGAATGATCTACAAGGTAACTTCTTCTAGCTGATCCCTCTACAGGGCGGTTTCTTTGTAGCTGAACTCTCTAAAAGGTAACTTCTTCTAACTGATCTTTCTACAGGGCAATTTGTTTGTGGCTGCATTTTCTACAAGGTGATTTCTTTGCAGCTGAACTCTCTACATGGTGGTTTCTTTGTAGCTGAACTCTCTACAAAGTAATTCCTTCTAGCTGATCTCTCTACAGGGTGATTTGTTTGTAACTGAATTCTGTACAGGTGATTTGTTTGCAGCTGAGTTCTTTTCAGAATGGTTTCTTTGTAGCTGAACTCTCTACAAGGTAACTTCTTCTAACTGATCTTTCTACAGGGCAATTTGTTCATGGCAGAATTTTATACAGGGTGATTTCTTTGCAGCTGAATTCTCTACATGGTGGTTTCTTTATAGCTAAACTCTCTACAAGGTAACTTCTTCTAGCTGATCTCTCTACAGGGTGATTTGTTTGAAGCTGAACTTTCTAAATGATGGCTTCTTTGTAGCTGAACTCTCTACAAGGTAATTTCTTCTAGCTGATCTCTCTACAGGGAGATTTGTTTGTAGCTGAACTATCTACAAGGTAAATAACTTCTTCTAGCTGATCTCTCTACTGGGAGATTTGTTTGTAGCTGAACTCTCTACAGGTGATTTGTTTGAAGCTGAACTTTCTAAATGATGGTTTCTTTGTAGCTGAACTCTCTACAATGTAATTTCTTCTAGCTGATCTCTCTACAGGTAGATTTGTTACTATCCACAAGGTAACTTCTTCTAGTTGATCTCTCTACAGGATGATTTGTTCGTAGCTGAATTCTGCACAGGTGATTTGTTTGCAGCTGAGCTCTTCACTGTTTCTTTGTAGCTGAACTCTCTAAAAGGAAACTTCTTCTAACTGATCTTTCTACAGGGCAATTTGTTTGTGGCTGCATTTTCTACAGGGTGATTTCTTTACAGCTGAACTCTCTACATGGTGGTATCTTTGTAGCTAAACTCTCTACAAGGTAGTTTCTTCTAGCTGATTTCTCTACAGGGAGATCTGTTTGTAGCTGAACTATCTACAAGGTAACTTCTTCTAACTGATCTTTCTACAGGACAATTTGCTTGTGGTAGAATTTTATACAGGGTGATTTCTTTGCAGCTGAACTCTCTACATGGTGGCTTCTTTATAGCTGAACTCTCTACAAAGTAATTTCTTCTAGCTGATCTCTCTACAGGGTGATTTGTTTGTAGCTGAATTCTGTACAGGTGATTTGTTTGCAGCTGAGTTCTTTACAGAATGGTTTCTTTGTAGCTGAACTCTCTACAATGTAACTTCTTCTAGCTGATCTCTCTACAGGGTGATTTGTTTGAAGCTGAACTTTCTAAATGATGGCTTCTTTGTAGCTGAACTCTCTAGAAGGTAATTTCTTCTAGCTGATCTCTCTACAGGGTGATTTGTTTGTAGCTGAACTATCTACAAGGTAAATAACTTCTTCTAGCTGATCTCTCTACTGGGAGATTTGTTTGTAGCTGAACTCTCTACAGGTGATTTGTTTGAAGCAGAACTTTCTAAATGATGGTTTCTTAGTAGCTGAATTCTCTACAATGTAATTTCTTCTAGCTGATCTCTCTACAGGTAGATTTGTTACTATCTACAAGGTAACTTCTTCTAGTTGATCTCTCTATAGGATGATTTGTTCGTAGCTGAATTCTGTACAGGTGATTTGTTTGCAGCTGAGCTCTTTACAGAATGGTTTCTTTGTAGCTGAACTCTCTAAACGGTAACTTCTTATAACTGATCTTTCTACAGGGCAATTTGTTTCTGGCAGAATTTTCTACAGGGTGATTTCTTTGCAGCTGAACTCTCTACATGGTGGTTTCTTTGTAGCTGAACTCTCTACAAGGTAATTTCTTGTAGCTGATCTCTCTACAGGGAGATTTGTTTGTAGCTGAACTATCTACAAGGTAACTTCTTCTAGCTGATCTCTCTACAGGGTGATTTGTTTGTAGCTGAACGATCTACAAGGTAACTTCTTCTAGCTGATCTCTCTACAAGGTGATTTCTTTGCAGCTGAACTCTCTAAACGGTAACTTCTTCTAGCTGATCTCTCTACAGGGTGGTTTCTTTGTAGCTGAACTCTCTAAAAGGTAACTTCTTCTAGCTGATCTCTCTACAGGTTGGTTTCTTTGTAGCTGAACTCTCTAAAAGGCAACTTCTTCTAACTGATCTTTGTACAGGGCAATTTGTTTGTGGCTGCATTTTCTACAGGCTGGTTTCTTTGCAGCTGAACTCTCTACATGGTGGTTTCTTTGTATAGCTAAACTCTCTACAAGGTAATTTCTTCTAGCTGATCTCTCTACAGGGAGATTTTTTTGTAGTTGAACTATCTACAAGGTAACTTCTTCTAGCTGATTTCTCTGCTGGGAGATTTGTTTGTAGTTGAACTATCTACAAGTGATTTGTTTGAAGCTCAACTTTATAAATGATGTTTTCTTTGTAGCTGAACTCTCTACAAGGTAATTTCTTCTAGCTGATCTCTATACAGGGAGATTTGTTTGTAGCTGAACTATCTACAAGGTAACTTCTTCTAGCTGATCTCTCTACAGGGTGATATGTTTGTAGCTGAATGATCTACCAGGTAACTTCTTCTAGCTGATCTCTCTACAGGGAGATTTGTTTGTAGCTGAACTATCTACAAGTTAACTTCTTCTAGCTGATCTCTCTACAGGGTGATTTGTTTGTAGCTGAACGATCTACAAGGTAACTTCTTCTAGCTGATCTCTCTACAGGGTGGTTTCTTTGTAGCTGAACTCTCTAAAAGGTAAGTTCTTCTAACTGATCTTTCTACAGGGCAATTTGTTTGTGGCTGCATTTTCTACAGGGTGATTTCTTTGCAGCTGAACTCTCTACATGGTGGTTTCTTTGTATAGCTAAACTCTCTACAATGTAATTTCTTCTAGCTGATCTCTCTACAGGGAGATCTGTTTGTAGCTGAACTATCTACAAGGTAACTTCTTCTAACTGATCTTTCTACAGGGCAATTTCTTTGTGGCAGAATTTTACACAGGGTGATTTCTTTACAGCTGAACTCTCTACATGGTGGTTTCTTTGTAGCTGAACTCTCTACAAGGTAACTTCTTCTAGCTGATCTCTCTACAGGGTGATTTGTTTGTAACTGAATTCTGTACAGGTGATTTGTTTGTAGCTGAGCTCTTTACAGAATGGTTTCTTTGTAGCTGAACTCTCTAAAAGGTAACTTCTTCTAACTGATGTTTCTACAGGGCAATTTGTTTGTGGCAGAATTTTCTACAGGGTGATTTCTTTGCAGCTGAAGTCTCTACTTGGTGGTTTCTTTGTAGTTGAACTATGTACAAGGTAATTTCTTCTAGTTGACTTCTCTACAGAGTGATTTGTTTGTAGCTGAATTCTGTACAGGTGATTTGTTTTGCAGCTGAGCTCTAAACAGAATGGTTTCTTTGTAGCTGAACTCTCTACAAGGTAACTTCTTCTAGGCCGATGTCTCTTCAGGGAGATTCGTTTGTAGCTGAACTCTCTACAGGTAACTTCTTCTAGCTGATCTCTCTACTGGGAGATTTGTTTGTAGCTGAACTCTCTACAGGTGATTTGTTTGAAGCTGAACTCTCTAAATGATGGGTTTCTTTGTAGCTGAACTCTCTACAAGTAAACTTCTTCTAGCTGATCTCTCTACAGGGTGATTTGCTTATAGCTGAACTATCTACAAGATAACTTCTTCTAGCTGATCTCTCTACATGGTGATTTGTTTGTAGCTAAATTCTGTATAGGTGATTTGTTTGCAGCTGAGCTCTTTAAATAATGGTTTCTTTGTAGCTGAACTCTCTACAAGGTAACTTCTTCTAGCTGATGTCTCTACAAAGTCACTAGTTTGTAGCTGAGCTCTCTACATGGTGGTTTCTTTGTAACTGAACTCTCTACAAGGTGACCTCTTCTTGCTGATCTTTCTACAGGGTGATTTGTTTAAAGCTGAACTCTCTACAAGGTAACTTCTTCTAGCTGATCTCTCTACAGAGAGATTTGTTTGTAGCTGAACTCTCTACATGATGGTTTCTTTGTAGCTGAACTCTCTACAAGATAATTTCTTCTAGCTAATCTCTCTACAAGGAGATTTGTTTGTAGCTGAACTCTCTACATGATGGTTTCTTTGTAGCTGAAACTCTCTGCAAGGTAACTTCTTCTATTGATCTCTCCACAGGGCGATTTATTTGTAGCTGATTTCCTCTACAGGGGTGACTTGTGTGTAGCTGATCTCTCTACAGGTTTCTTGTTTCTAGTTGATCTCTTGAATTCTCTTCAGGGTGACTGCTCTATAAGGATGACTGCTCTATTAGAGTATCTCGATCTCGCACTTGCTGCACCAAGTTGGATTTCGTGTTATAACTCCGTGGCTTTAATTCTGATTCTTCTACCCCATTGATGAGCTTTCTAAGATGATTACTCCATCTGTACAATGATTTTCAAAGCATTACCCCAAGCGGTTTATCTGGTAGGCGTGGCAAGCAGTCGTTTTTTTTTTATTAGCTAATCTCAATTGCGTAATTGTTACACACTGTTGGTTTTTTCGTTGTATCTTCCTGATGTTTAGTTCGATTTCTTTCAAACCACAAAAGGTTTGAGGTTCAATAGTTATCCTATTCACCCACCGAGTTTCCGCTTCTTCCCATACGCGGTTTACCCTGTAGGCGTGACAACATATTGGTGTTATTTTTCGTGAATAATCGCTCATAACTCTTTGCCTGTTTATCGTATTCCAGCCAACGTTCGTACCGAGATGCGCCTTTATATCCCCCTTCTGTGTGCCAAATTCAAGGCAATCGGATATGGCGTTCGAGTTTTATAGCAGTTTTTGTAAGTGTGCGACAAGAAAAAGAAAAATAAGAAGAAAAAAAAAAGAACGAAGAAACTGAGTCAATTTTTGAAGTCGCATATCTTGGGAACGCGCGAAGCGATTTCGCTCAAATTTGGAATGTGGAGTGCTGCGGTTGGAGGGCAGGTCCACAGCAAAAATCGTCTGGTTTCATCAAGGAAGCACAGGGAGGTGCGAAATTGGCGTTTTCTTTCTTCCTGTCAATATACTCACAGGTGTTATGCGCCGGCTTCTTGGGCCGAACGACACACTACCGTGTGTCTTGATTATGAAACAAAAAAAATTATTTAAATGTAGGCACATGTTGGTCAAATTTAAGGTAGCACTCCCCTTCATCTTATGCTGCATTTCATTCTAGGTCCGCTTTTACTTTATGTTCCATACAACCTCAAAAGAATGCTACAATTTTAATATCAAGACACACGGTAGTGTGTCGTGCGGCCCAAGAAGCCGGTGTGCCACCCGTGAGTATATTAACAGGAAGAAAGAAAGCGCAATTTTCACACCTATGTAGCTCTGTGATCTCTTATCTGATTGGAACCATCTGAGTGGTTTTCATAGTGAAATCCAAGTCGTGTATCCTAATCATGTGAATGTTAATCGATCCCCACAATCGATTTCAGAATCAACATCTATAGAATCACTGCCCAGTTGTAGCCCGGTCTACATTTCTTATGTAGCCTGGCTAGCTGGGCTACATATGAAATGTAGCCTGAACGGCTCCTTTGATCTGAGGTGTGAAAGTGTTACATGTATACGTATATATTGTACTGCATAGATGTCAATGAATCCAGCCCAACGTCTTTAATTGTTCTGGGTAGCTGATGGGTGTATAGTATAGTATTTATACTGCAACAAGTTGTAACACACACATGACGTTTGTATTGATTTGTAAACACGACATCCGACGAGGATGGAGTTGTTCTACAATCTAAATACGTAACTGATTTGTAGTAGCCAAAGGGCATGTACAGATCAAAAGTACCTATTTAAAGCACGGAAGGAACAAGAGGCAAGGCTACCGCTGTGTAAAAGGAACAATTTTACTCACTAATTATTATCTTGATGGTTAGGTAATTCAATGTTATATATAAAGACAGGGCTGAAGTGTACTTTAATATTCATTGTTGAGTGGCACAGCACTTTAATAATCTTGGTTAACTATAGCTTAGTTCATTTGCAAACAAGCGTGTGGTATACTGATAATACCGACTCAGCCCAGTGGCTGTACTGCTTCTGCATTCATTCACGAGGATAGTCACTACCAATAGTTCTGTAGAACCTCCTACAACATCAAATCTATCAACCAAGAGTTAAATTTGGAGTGAGCTAAGCAATCAATACATGCTAGAAAGTGGTGATTAAGCTAGCTCAAAAACAAAGCAAGAATTTACAAAAGTATTTGTTTAAATTATCAAGATTAATTTTCTGACAAAATTAAACATCAATCATAAACTTTGATCCCGGTTACAGATGGTTCTGCAAGGCTATTGTAGTTACTATACATGAGTGCAGTGCTCAGTGTGTGTGTTTATTTGTCCAGAACAATTCATCTCCTTGATGTATTAACCACTAATTCATTGCCTTGTATTGTGACTTCCTGTGTTAGATGTTTGCCACGTTACTGAAACAACTAGTAGGTATAAACATGACCTGCGTAAACCTAAGTTTTTGTGCAATTTTACATACCTTGCAATGTTTGCATACATTCTGTACTTTTACTAGACACCTCTGCTAGTCATAGTGTCTAATCTCACATGGCCAATCACCTTTCTGTCCATTGCAATTGTTTACACTGTTTGATTCAATTATAGAAATGAAAACTGCCTGCAGTAGGCT